>NC_135814.1:66576413-66903398 GCF_964213995.1 Mustelus asterias
ATCGGCTCTTAAGTGCCGGGTGCGGTCGTAACTCAGACCCGCGCCCGGCAGCTGCGCTCCAGTGCCCCCATACGCCTTTTGCGGTCCAGTGGGCGGGGCCTAGCGCATTTGCATCTGTCGGAGCAACGAACCGCGCATGCGCAGTTCGGGGCCGACAGCACTCAGCACGCCCGAGCGCCAAAGTCAAAGGCAGCGCTGACAGCACTGCTGTATGTGCTGCCTTTGACTTTCCTGGTGGGGGTGGGGGCGTGGGGGGGGGGGGGGGGGGGCGGCAGCAGTGGGTGGGGGTGGGTGTAAGGGGGGATGGGATGTGACGTCTCTTCCCTGGGAGGGGAGGATAGGGGGGGACCTGACGTCTCTGCCCCTGGGGGGGGGGGGTGGGTAGGGGGGGGAATGTGACGTCTTTTCCCTGAGGGGGGGGGGGGGCAGGGGGGGGAATGTGATGTCTCTCTTCCCTGGAGGAGGGGGGGGGGGGGCAGGGGGGGGGAATGTGACGTCTCTTCCCTGAGGGGGGGCGGTGGGGGGGGGGAATGTGACGTCTCTGCCCCCCTCAGGGAAGAGATGTCACATCCCATCCCCTTCCCCTCTCCCCCCCCCCCCCCCTCCAAGTGAAGACACGTCATCCTACCCATCAGGACCCCCGGAGCAGTGGGGGGGGGGGGGGGGGGGGGGGGGTGGGCAGCCGGGGTGGTTTGTGGGGCGGTCCGTGAATGTGGTCGGGGCGATTCGGCGGTCCAGTTGCTGAGTTGAAGCCCTATCGGACTTGAATTCAGCAACACGGTAAATGCGCGGGCGTCGTTGGATCGGACCTCGTAAAGTGGGAATCCTTGGGTAAGTTGGGCGTGGGTTGCATTATTGCCGATTTAAATGCATGCAAATGCCGTTGGTAAAGGCACGATTGGCCTTGGGTCGGGTCTGGACCGCGTTTTAGGCCCGACGCCCAACTTACCACGATTTTGCACCCGAAAACGGTAAAATTGGGCCCTAAGTGTCGAATTCGAAGAAAAACTGGAGTAAATCCCATTGTTTTTTTCAGCGGGATTTTCAAAATGAATCTCCCACACTCTGAGCACTGCAGAGTGCCTCAGTGTGAATGCCATTAAAAAGCTGGCGGCAGGGCCTATTCTGCTGAAGAGGCCGGCAGCATAATGCTGAGCAGGCCACTGCGCATGTGCCGATCGGTGCCTGACAGTGGTCCCACACTGCCGGCCTCCCGATCGCTGGCCAGCTTGATTGCTGGCCAGCTGTGCAAACCCCCCCGATCACCCAATGGTTGACCCTCCAGAATGTCCGGGCCAGTTCTGACCCCCCCACTCCAGCCTGCCTCGATCACTTCCCCCACCCGCTGGCAGTCCCAATTTCCCTCTGATATTGATATCCATCCCAAGTGCTATTTCAAGATCAGACATAAGTCTGTTTCTACCAGATTTCTGCTGTGTCCAGCTTTTCCAATTCAGCAGTCCCCCCCCCCCCCCCCCCCCCACTCTCTCTCTCTCTCTGCCCTTTCCTTGGGACTATCTAAGGCCAGACGGGTTGCAACTTCACAGAGTAGGAATCTTTCTCCTCATGGCACAGTTTGTTCATGGTGTCGGGGGGGCGTGGTTTAACCTATATTGCAGCAGTGTGGAAATCAAGCAGTAACATTACGGATGAAAAACAAGGCACACAAAGGATTGAGAGAGATAGATAGCACTAGAATAAGAACAATAACGACGCGATCTTACCTGCCGTTCACGCTCCTGCTGCAGTGAAGTCGGAGGATTTGGCAGCCAGCCAAATCCCATGTACTGCGGCAGGATGGGAAAATCCTGCCGGTGTGAACGGGGGTAAGATTCTGGCCTAAGACATTAATTGTGTCAGAGAATGCAATTTGGTTGAAATTGGATTTGCTGCGTATTTATGTGAATATGCAGAGTGCGGTAAATAAGATTGAGTTGAAGATACAAATAACTGCGGGAATATGATCATTTGGTGAAAGTGGAGGCAGGCTCAGGTAAGGGCAGAACTTGGTGCTAAATATTCCTGCATACAGCAGGTTCAGGAAAGAATGAAGTAGGGTGGCTGTAATAATTAACAGGAATATTGTAGTGCTGCAGAGTGAATATTCTGGAGGAGCAAAGAACTGAACTGATTTGGTTAGAGTTATAATAATAATGATACATTACTGGATATATTCTATAGGACCAGCAATTAGTTGGCAATGTACCCAAGTACAAATTTGCAAGGTAATTATAGGAAAGGTGCAAAATCCTACAAAGCAGCAGTAATGGGGGACTTTAATGATTTTAATACTGACTGGGATAGTGATAAAGTAAAGGACAGTGAGGGGGAAGAGTTTCTGAAGCGTGTTCAGGAAATTTTCTTGACCAGTATGCTTCTGGTCCAGTAGAGAAGGAAGCATTGACAAATTTGGCTCTTGGCAAGCTTACAAAGGTGAAACGAATGTTATTTGGGGAGCATTTTGCAAACAGTGATCATATTATTGTAAGGTTTAGATGAGCTGTGGAAAAGGACAAAACACAAACTGGAAAATCAGCACTGAATTGAGGGAGGCCGAAATTCAGTGGTGTGAGAACATATCTATCCCAGGTAAACTGGAATCAAAGATTGACAAGCAAAGCTGTAATGCAGCAATAGGCTGTCATCAAAGGTGAATTGGTTCAAGTTCAGTCAAGGTATATTCCATTGAGGGAGAAAGTTAGAGTAACCAGAGTTACCAGAGCCAGAGTTCTCAGGATGATGAATGAGAGAAAATATGAAGCAAAAAAAAAACTATTTTGTATGTGGGAACTCAACTGTATGTCTTGTGGAGAGGCAAATTTTGAATTTGTACATGTAATTACATCTGTTCAGGTGTCAGAAGTCACTGTCAGTTTCACAGTTGTAGTGACAGTGAACATTTAAATTTGCTGATAGGACAAGTAACAAAATGAGGGCCATTGTCAACCCTTCAACAACACTTCATTGGTTGTAATGTGTTCTGTGAGGTCCTGAGTTCATGGAAGTCCTGGGTTCACGTCACACTATCTGTAACTCCCACGACTTGCCTGGGCTTGCAAAATCTCACTAACTGTCCTGGCTGGAGACAATACACATCTCTTTAACCTGTGCTTAACCCTCTCTCCACTCACATTGTCGGTACCTTTCAGACTTGATTACCTGTAAAGACTTGCATTCCAACCATTATTTTGTAAATTGAGTTTGTGTCTTTATATGCCCTGTTTGTGAATAGAACTCCCACTCACCTGATGAAGGAGCAGCGCTCCGAAAGCGAGTGGCTTTTGCTACCAAATAAACCTGTTGGACTTTAACCTGGTGTTGTGAGACTTCTTACTGTGTTTACCCCGTCCACTTCATGGAAGGGACAGTATTGCTTTCTCCCAAGTTTGTTAGTTTCTGATCACATGATGCATGAAATTCTGCATTGATATCTCCACTATTTGGTAAAAAAAACTATCCCAATAACTTTAGAGATCTCTGTCAGTCAGGCATGTTCCATTGGGAAGATTGTTACCGCAACATTGTGCGTATCAGTTGAATTTGTCATGCACAGTTAAAACCTTGCAGAAAGGGGCAAATACACTTAAATGTTTAACTCTAATACTACTTAATTAGCTGGAACTTTTTTTATGGTTGGTTGATCCAAAACCGCAATTGTTTTTCCTCTCTGCATCAGTCATTGTGGAACTGCACATTGGATCCAGTTTCAGAGGTAATGCAGAATGTGAGGTCATTTAGGATTTAAAAGATAGGTTCAAAATTGTTTTCATTCTTTTGTCATTTTTTCAAGACTCAAAACAGGAAATATTAAAAGTAGATTGTTATTCTTTGTTGTAAAATAATCATTACATGGAATGATTGCCGCACAGGAAGAAAAATATACCACTATAATGATGAGAATAAAGGAAGCCTACCAATTAGTCTCCTGTTCTGAGAATATTACCAAGCTATCTGATACAGTTGCTGAAACCCAGTGAAATGATAGTGTGTGACAGGAAAAGTTTCCTATGGTTTTTATCTGAAACAATTATATCTGCCAAGTTTTTGCCCATTAGGAGACAAATTGGTTACAGTCCAGTATTTTTTATTCTTTATTTTTTATTTATTGCCCATCCCTAATTGCCCAGAACTGAATGGTTTGCTAGGCCATTTCAGAGGGCATGTAAGAGTCAATCACATTGCTGTGGATCTGGAGTCACATGTAGGCCAGACCAGGTAAGGACAGCAGACTTCCTTCCCTATAAGACATTAATGAACCAGATGGGTTTTTATAACAATGGTTTCATGGTCTTCCTTAGGCTTTTGATTCAAGATTTTTAATGAATTCAAATTTCAGCATCTTCTGTGGTGGATTTGAACCCAGGTCCTCTTGGTCTCTGGATTACTAGTCCAATGACAATACCACTACATTATTGCCTCCCAGGATAGTGCAGCTACTTTTAATGGCAATTAGGTTCCAGAGGCCTTCATGATGAACATCAAGAGAATTAGGAAATAAAATTGATTTTGGTCCATCTCTGAATGGAAAATGCATTGGAAGACTAGTATTCCTGTTTTAAGAAAATATACAATTTGAAGGCAGTTATGTGGTGGCCATAAGGACCTTGGTGAGATGCAAGAAGGAATTGTTTTGGTTGATTGAAAAGAGATCCATGCCATGATTGTCAGATTCCTCTTGAAGAACAGTGCTTCCATCATATCTCTGAGGCAGCAATTGACAGGAAACTGGGTGATTTTTCACGTTGTTAAAATGACGTTGTGAAAAAGAAATGAAGTCAACATTTTAAAAAACTTTGCTTTTTTATACCTACAGGTGGATTTGTTAATGTTTTCATACATCTCCATATTGAACTTGTTCTGACTTAGGTCAGTGGCAACTTCTATTGGTTAGGACAAGATAGCTTGCACACTATTCCTCAGTTGGTCTGAGGCAGGAATTGTGTTTCCTATATACCCGCATGATATAGGGTTGCATGCTTCCTACCCTACATCACAGTCATTTAGCAACTTCTGTAAATCTGCTTCAATAACCATACAACTACATAAATTAGTTATGTTTTTTGCCATTCAAACATAACAGATTTTAGAATTAATGTGAGAACTCATTGCTTATTAAAAGGCTAGAAATGCAATGCGGAATGAACTCTGTAGAGACCATTACATTTTTAAAAAATTAATTAAAATTTCTAATTAGTAACTGAAAGGATGACATGACAAGATTTCACTTTTTAAGACTTTAACTGTAGCAAAAGACCAAGAGTACTATTGATTAAACATTGGGTGCAATTCTCCTGAATTGCGACTAACGGCCCTATTTTACCATTTTAATTCTAAGTGCTGGGCGGACTTGAAACTGGGAGTGTTTCAGATCCAACTTTTAGACCCGTTCTCAGGCACCCCACCCACTCTGCCTGAAAAAATAGCAGTGATTCTGAATGGCACTGCAGAAGCCTGTGGGTGGGGCTTAACGTGCCCGAAATCCTGCAGTTCCGATCGGCGCCTCCAACTGCGCATGCACAGTAAAAAATATAGACAAACACTCCCCTGCCACATCACTCCCAGGCTGAATAATGCCTCCCCCCTGACCCCCACAGACATTGCCCCACCCCCACAACATTACGTCCCCCTTATCCCCCCACTCCCCACTACCCAGACCGATCACAGCTTCCTGACCCCTTCCCCCTGCACTAATCACACGCAGAGTGGCAGCAGACCCCCCTGCCCCCCGCCTCCCTCCCTCCCCTCCACCAGAGAACCATCTGACCTGCCTCCCTTCCCCCATCAGAGAGCCATCTGACCTCCCTCCCTCCTCCCACCAGAGAGCCATCTGACCCGCCCCCCTTCCCCCACCAGAGAGCCATCTGACCGATCTCCCTCCCCCCCCACCAGAGAGGCACCTGACCCACTTCCCTCCCCCCACCAGAGAGCCATCTGACCTCCCTCCCTCCCCCCCCCACCAGAGAGGCATCTGACCTGCCTCCCTCTCCCCCACCAGAGAGCCATCTGACCCCCCTCCTTCCCCCCCACCACCGATCTGAGTCAGAGACCCACCGGAAGCTCTAAACGTACCTCCTCAGAAGCTGGAGCATCTGAATCAGACCTTTGCGGACCATGTCTGTTTCACGCCGAATCAGGATGGGTGATGTGGTGGTAAAGGGGGAAGTGCCGGTAAGTTTGGGCATGGAGCCCATTAAGTCAATGCAAATGCATTAAATTGAAATTGCACCCTTTTCGGGTGTGTTTCCAATGGCGCCATTTTTGCACATTGAGGGAACAGGCACCGTGGCGGGCACAGATTGCTCTACTCACCTCATGCCGACTTTACCAGGTTTTCATGCCCCAAAAATGGGTACAACCTGAGGGTAAAATTGGGCCCTAAGTGATACAAAAGAGGAACTGAAAAGCACTTAGCTTTCTTGAAGTTGCCTACAGCCATGATCACTGCATAAGCATTGTAGTTCGGAGGAATTGGGGTACTTGAGATGCATTCAAGCATGAAGGGAAAGGTAAATAAACACAACGGACTGGAGGCTGAGTAGAAAACCATTCAGCTTTCAATCAAATGAATGTTGAAATGACTAGACTTGACTGAAATTGAATTTAAAAAAACACTTTCAAAGGGTTGAAAGTTATTTCAAAGACTGTGCTTTCTCGGAAGGATCAGAGAATTCAAACATAAGCTGTGTGAATAGAATGGGGCTCAGTGAACAGCTATGGAGAATGGAACCCCACTCTAGTTCAAATGATATCTCCGCCAGAATTCTACCGGCCCGTCTGCCACGGAAATTGGAGTGGGCGAGGGGCAGACAACGGGAAGGTCCGTTGACCTCGGGCGGGATTTTCCAGTCTCGGGTTAAGCAAGGCCGTAAAGTCCCATCCCTCCCCCATTCACGGGGCATTAGGATTCCCGCAGGCCATCTGATGGGGCTGGATATTCCTCCCCCATCATATTCATGGACATCTTATATTTGAAATCACAGAACAGAACATTCCCCTTTTCCTTTTAGCATGACCATAAACACACTTCAAAGATATACTTTACATTTATCTTTAATTTGGCATTCAATTCTCCCAGAGCAAGTCCAAGGAGATGGTCCCTCTATTATTTTTTCCAACCATGTGTGGAGTAAATTTTTTATGTGCAGTATATCAATGTAATGTGCAGATGTACACCATCATAGAAAAAAAACCCATTGGTAATATATGTTTTTAATATTTATCTTAGGGTTATCAAGGGTACGGTAGAAAGAATATTAAAACAAGGGATAATTAACAAGATGCATTGCTTAAGATGTTACTTTAAAATGAAATCGAATATAAAGAAAATTAGCACTGCAAAAATTTCAGTCGACTTTTAGTAAGACTTTCAGTAAGTTTTTAGAATCTTACATATATCCATTCCTTTGAAACAAAAAACAAAATTATCCATTTTCTTGTCTTAGGAAATAAACTATTTTCTTCGCATTGATACATGAAATAAAAATTTTTTACATTTTATTTTTGCTTAAAATGACCAAATCTTATTAATTTAGCAACTCTTTAATTTAGCTCCTGCTTGCTGCTTCCCACCGCCTGCACACCACCTCTTCCAACTCATCGACACTACCCTCATCACTTCCTTCATGAAACTGCCTGTTCGCTACCTCTTTTCCCTCACTGCTACCCTTCCGCTTGCTGCTTCCTTCCCACCACCTCTCCCACTTGCTTTTTCCATTTCTGAACTCTCCCATTCACCACCTCTCCTGCCTTCCCTCCCATATCCTGAGCATAACTGATTCTGTAAATCCTCATGTTCCCAAGGATTTACACTGGATACTTACCAGCCAATGTGAGGAATTGCACCTCTGCTGGAATGGCATCAGTCAAACCCAAAATTGTGCCTGAAAAACAAATATTTACACCCTGAGGATTGAGGGTCGCTCAGAAATGAGTCACTGATTGGCAGCAAGTCAAACAACCTCCTCAAGCCCTCCCCACCATCTCCCACGTCTAGAGATCCCTCTCTCTGCTCCTGCTCACTTACTGGGTGAGTTGCAGCCAATCAGCTATTGCCATGTGGCCTGGCCAGGCTGCAGTGAGCGGGATCAGGCTTTGTTATGTATTGAAAGTGGTTGACAGGAATCGTAACGGGCGGGAGGCGGAACATGCAAAGGTTCGTTGACCTTGAGTGGGATTTTCCGGTTTTGGGGCGAGTGTGGCTGGAAAATCCCGCCCGTTGCATCTCTGCTAGTGTAATGTCACATGGCTTGTAAATGAGCAGAGATATTCGCGGCTTTTGTGGTTCTTCCATCTTAGACCTGGAACCGTAATAAACCTGCACTGTGTTTTACTAAAACCCACAAGTATGGCACTTCATTACTTTTCTCTTTCTAGTTACTCCCAGTTGATATATAACAGGCACCAATGGAAATCTGGTAATTTGTGGGATAACAGCTTCACAAAGCATCAATTGGCACAGCAATAGATGTGGGCAGCATTAATGAACAAGTGTGTGGCATTTGATGGACTGGAGTGCACATGCACAGCTTAAAAGGATCTTAGATCTAAGGTGATTCTCAGCTCCAGAGGATTTATTTTACTTGCCTTTGTCAACCTGGGAATTTTTAATCTCAGAAGTATCTTTCAATGTGAGGTTTCTTGGTGATTCTTCCTCTAGCACAGGCTGAGTCTGGAACCCTGTAAAATCCAATCAAAAAATGAGATGCAGTTCACTAAGCTTGCATTGAGCTTCATTGTAAGACTGCAGGTGACTGAGTTTAGAGTGGGAATATGGTGGAGAATCAAATTGAGAATCAAAGGCTGGAAACTCAAGGTGGGGAAGTCACTGAGGTTGCTTCATTGTGTGCATTCCGGAACGAAATGTCATTTATCGCCAATGATGTACAACTCAGTGGCACATTGGGGTCCACATGCAGCTTGCTTGTAACACCTTTCAGTTTTCCAATACCAGTGAAGCAGTCAGCATATAATTGAAGAATGTTGTTGGTATGTGTGGGAATCATGTATGTGAGTGCAATCATGTACAGATCAGTTCTTGTGATAAGCGTGTCAAATTCCCCAGACACAGAATATAGCATTTGTTTCATGTCTTTGAACAAAACTGGCATTTCAAAGTCTTGACAACCTTCAGTGTTGTCAGGGAAAATTCTCCTATTCCTCAGTGGGCAGAGAATGGGGCAATCCTGGGGTTTGTTGAGCGTGTCATCTCCCATGACATTGACAATGTCATCCCCATTCCCTATCCACCTGAGCCCCACCCCACTCCTCCCCATTGCCAGGTCCTGCCTGCCTGATGATACCTTGAACTTACATTAAAATCCAGGCTCCATTGCAGCATGCCTTCTTTGGGACTGGCTGCAGCCTGAGCAGCAGTCACTGCCCCCAATGGCACGGCTGAGCTCAGAGGGTTGCTTAGCCATTGGATTAGCCAGCAACTCTTGGAGGTGTGACATGCTCTCCAGATGGGTGCAGAAGTCCAAACGCAAGCCAATGAATGGTTCAGACAGCCATAAATTGACAATGGGACAAACCAGCCATGTGGAGGTGTCTCACTCTGAACAAAGAACAAAGAACAATACAGAACAGGAACAGGCCCTTTGGCCCTCCAAGCCTGCATCGATCATATGTTCCTAAGTAGGCCATCCGTTTGTATCCCTCTATTCCAAGTCTGCTCATGTGGCTATCTAGATAAGTCTTAAATGATCCTAGCATGTCTGCCTCAACCAGCTTGCTTGGTAGTGCGTTCCAGGCCCCCACCACCCTCTGTGTAAAATACGTCCCCCGCATATCTGTATTGAACCTTGCCCCCCTTACCTTGAACTTGTGACCCCTTGTGTTTGTCATTTCTGACCTGGGAAAAAGCTTCCAATTGTTCACCCTATCTATGCCCTTCATAATTTTATAAACTTCTATTAGGTTGCCCCTCAACCTCCGTCTTTCCAGGGAGAACAACCCTAGTTTACCCAATCTCACCTCGTAGCTAATACCTTCCATACCAGGCAACATCCTGGTAAACCTTTTCTGCACTCTCTCCAAAGTCTCCACGTCCTTCTGGTAGTGTGGCGACCAGAACTGGACACAGTATTCCAAATGTGGCCTAACCAACGTTCTATATAACTGCAACATCATATGCCAACTTTTATACTCTATGCCCCGTCCAATAAAGGCAAGCATGCCATATGCCATCTTCACCGCCTTTTCCACCTGTGCTGCCACCTTTAAGGATCTATGGACTTGCACACCCAGATCCCTCTGTGTCTATACTCCTGATGGTTCTGCCATTTATTGTATAGCTTCCCCCTGCATTAGATCTACCAAAATGCATCACTTCTCATTTATCTGGATTAAATTCCATCTGCCATTTCTCTGCCCAATTTTCCAGTCGATCTATATCCTGCTGTATTCTCTGACAATGTTCTGAACTTTTACACTGGGGTGCAGGAAACTTGCCAGCATCACAATATCCAGCCCTAGGGGCAGAGTTTTACAGACCCTCCCATTGGCAGGAGCATCAGTCCTGCCAAAGTCAGTGGACATTTGAATGGCTTGCCAGATTTTCCAGTCCTCCCGACCCCACCCTAATGGGGTGTAAAATTCTGCCCCATGTTTCTGAAACATTTTTATTGATAGGGAAGGGAAATCTGCACATTGTTCTCTGATCAAAACACAGAGATGTTTATTTGCTTTCTGTGTCTGAAATATATGCTAATTGTGCATTAAAGGAGAATAATTGTATGATTCAGCATTGATTGACCTTTTCCCACGCTTCTAATTTTGCTTCTCACTGCGAAATGTGAAATGTTATAGTGAGGGTATTGTTGCACTGGGATAAATTGTTGCTATGTAATTTTCACTTCTCCTTAAGTGTTTCCAAAGTTGTTCACCACCTGTTTTCAGAACATTGAGAGATCTCCCTCTCATGCACAGTTACAGAGAAGAATCCGCCATTTGATAAAATTATAACTTTTATTTAGCAATGGAGTCTAATAACCAGCTGTTCAAAACAGCATTGTCTCAAGAGAACAAAATGACAGATATTACATAATGCACAAGTGTGCATTTACTGCACTTGCTTTACATGAAGCACATTAGCCGGAATTCTTCGGCCATTCACGCCTCGATGCAGCTGCCAGCGAGAACAGAGAATTCCAGCTGCGGGCGAGTTCAGGGGATTTGGCCCATTAGCTGGGCTGTGTGCTCTGTTTTAAACATTAATTTTCAATTCTAGACACAGCTTAGGCATTAATATTCTACCTCACAACTTCTTCAATATTTCCTCTGTGGTTACAGAAGCTTTGAGCAAAAACAATACAATTTAAATTCCTTTCATAGCTTAAAAGTGAAAACATTTGAATTCAATGGCTGCATAGGACCACCGCTGACTGAGCTGTTTGAGTCATTTAGGACGTAGCTGCCAAATATGACCTGCGTTATTCGGGAACCGATAGTGAAGCACAATATCTACTTGTATAAAAATAGATCTTGTGTAAAAGTCAACCCCATGACTATTGGTCTAAAAAAGCATAATTTTTCATGGAGTGCATGTAAAAGATTCCCTGAGTTTCTCAAGAATCAAACTGCATTATGATTATTAATTTACTTATTGGTAATTACTACAGTTCATAAATTTAATTCTCGCGTCAATCTCTCTGCCAATTGGCAAGACCAAAATACACCATATGGTCTATCACAATACCTTTGAGTAAGAATGAACAGCTCAATTTAAACTGGAGAAAGAAGTGACAAAATGTGTTAATGAGCATTAGTAAAATAGTCATATTATCACCGATGGAGCCCATCCGATCCTAGCCCCGTCAGGGAAGCGAAGAGATATGGTGTTTCAGAATTCATAGCCAGTACAAGGTGGCGCACAAGATTCATGAAATGGTGTAACTTAGTGCTCCACCAGAAAACAAAAAAATCACAGGGTGTAATCTTCCCATCCCAACCACCATGGGAATCATAGTGGGTCTGACACGGACCATGAAAAGGTCCATTGATCTCAAGCGGGGCTTTACAGTTTTGGGGCGAGCACGACTTGAAAATCGTACACTCAGGGTCTGCCAACTGAACTTGACAATTAAATCCTCACATTTCACAATTTTGTCACCTGACATTGAGAGAAGAAGATGTATTGCTGTGAAGATCTGATTTCAGAATTCATGGGTGGGATTCTCTGGCCGCGCTCACCCTAAAACTGAAGAATCCCTCCCAAGGTCAATGGACCTTTGCATGGTCCACTCCCCACCTGCTAGGATTCCCATGGCGGGCAGGATGGGAGAATTCCCCCCCACTCCCCCATGTGTTTAAGAGGTATAACATTTAATTTTAGAAACATAGCCTTTAGGTTAAAGTGTTGGATATGCCTCTGACTGAGAAACTAAGAGGCAACTTTAAGGTAAGTGTAATTCTATTAGATCTGAGGTAATTCCAATTCAAAATGTACCTTTAATGATGTCAGATTTAATAAGGCGATGACTTGAACAATGAATGATACATCTCTGGATCACTTGGTAGACATGATGAGCAAATACCATAAGCTTTCGGAGCGCTGTTCCTTCGTCAGATGGAGTGGAAATGTGCTCTCACACAGTGCACAGAGACACAAAAAACCAAGTTACAGAATACTGATTAGAATGCGAATCCCTACAGCCAACCAGGTCTTAAAGGTACAGACAATGTGGGTGGAGGGAGCACTAAACACAGGTTAAAGAGATGTGTATTGTCTCCAGACAGAACAGCTAGTGAGATTCTGCAAGTCCAGGAGGCAAGCTGTGGGGGTTACTGATAATGTGGCATAAATCCAACATCCCGGTTTAGGCCGTCCTCACGTGTGCGGAACTTGGCTATCAGTCTCTGCTCAGCGACTCTGTGCTGTGGTGTGTCGTGAAGGTCGCCTTGGAGAACGCTTACCTGAAGATCCAAGGCTGAATGCCCGTGACTTCTGAAGTGCTCCCCCACAGGAAGAGAACAGTCTTGCCTGGTGATTGTCGAGCGGTGTTCATTCATCCGTTGTCATAGCGTCTGCATGGTTTCCCCAATGTACCATGCCTCGGGGCATCCTTTCCTGCAGTGTATCTGGTAGACAATGTTGGCCGAGTTGCAAGAGTAGGTACCGTGTACCTGGTAGATGGTGTTCTCACGTGAGATGATGGCATCCGTGTCGATGATCCGGCACGTCTTGCAGAGGTTGCTGTGGCAGGGTTGTGTGGTGTCGTGGTCACTGTTCTTCTGAAGGCTGGGTAGTTTGCTGTGGACAATGGTCTGTTTGAGGTTGCGTGGTTGTTTGATGGCAAGAAGTGGGGGTGTGGGGATGGCCTTGGCGAGATGTTCATCTTCATCAATGACATGTTGTCACTTGGTAGACCCAGGCTTTCTATTGTTATCGAAATAAGATAATCTAAAAGTTAGCAATTCTGGGAAAGAGGGTTAGAAAACTGTACAAGAGGTATAAATAATTCATGAGTCACAGAATCAAACAGCATTGAATGTAAAAATAATTAATCAACATTTCTGTTTGGAGCATCCCAAAGATGTCACATTGTCATAGAGATGTGGTTGAATCTTAATTATCTTCTAAAGTAGGTTATCAGCAATTCAGCTACAAGAAATACTTCTGGAAAACACCCATCACCACCATCTCAGGGCAAATAGGGATGGATAATAAATGCTGACCTTGGCAGCAACATCTCCATCCCAAGAATGAATTAAAGATGTCAGGAATGTGACAGAACTGTAACCTGTATAAATGCAACTGCTGAAGTACTCAAGAAATGTAATACCAGTTCAGGGCATTATGGCTGGTTGGTATCCATTACCAGGTTCATTATGCACTGTCTCCATGACCACTACGCTCTGGTGTGGTTGCAGTATATTCTGTCCATAAGATGAAGTGCAGCAACTCACCAAAGTTACTTCAAGGATGCCTGTGACCTCTGCCACTATGAAGGGCAAAAGCAGCAGTGGGAACACCACTACTTTCATATTCCCCTGCAAGTCACATGCCTTGGTGTGGAAATATATTTTTGTTCCTTTATCATTGTTGGGTCAATGACCTAAATTTCCTAATGCTGTTGTGGGAACATCAGTTCAAATGAAGGCCCTAGGAGTATGCAATAAATGCAGCATTGGCAGAATCACTCAACATCATTCTGAAATAAATAAATTAAACAATGCTGTCCAGTTTAAAGTGAACCGAACTGACTCCTTAGCATTTCAAGAATATTTCTTCAAAATTCATTGTAAATTATCAAACCCATAAAACAAATTCACTTCATAAGTCATTGTTTTAAGATGAAGGCCAGTATTTAAACATCAACTTATATTTTACTACGCACTATCCATTTTTTTGCTTAAATAATTACAAGATCCATTGTGTAAGGCAATGAGGAAATATGTTCACTTTTACACATTTGTTTTAAACTGCATCATTATTGCCTCAAGTTAATTTGTTCCCCTTACAAAACACTCATTCGAAAATAATGAAACCAGAAAACAAGGTATATTAACTGTTAATTCCTAAAATTTGCTTATTGAACTATTTTTCATTGAAACTGTTACTTCCTCAACATGGAAATTATTCAACACATATTATTCAGACCTACCATTGATCTATAATCAAATATGTTGTCCAAGAATCAATGGTTTCTGTAAGTTTTGATACAGCATTGTATCATAGAATTCATAGAATTTATCTGTTATTGATGCTGCGACACTTAACTTAACACAGTGGTTCCCAAAGGGTGCGGCGCGCCACACTGGTGCGGCAAGAGAGGATGGCAAGTGTGGCGGGAAGATTCAAGGACAATCAAAGAAACATTTAAACATTGTTTAAACAAGCATTGTTTTATACTTTCTGGATGTCCCATAAACAAAGAACAAAGAACAGTACAGCACAGGAAACAGGCCCTTTGGCCCTCCAAGCCTGTGCCGCTCCTTGGTCCAATCATTTGTATCCCTCCATTCCCAGGCTGCTCATGTGACTATCCAGGTAAGTCTTAAACAATGTCAGCGTGTCTGCCTCCACCACCCTACTTGGCAGTGCATTCCAGGCCCCCACCACCCTCTGTGTAAAAAACATCCCTCTCATATCTGAGTTATACTTCGCCCCTCTCACCTTGAGCCCGTGACCCCTCATGATCGTCACTTCTGATCTGGGAAAAAACTTCCCACTGTTCACCCTATCTATCCCCTTCATAATCTTGTACACCTCTATTAGGTCTCCCCTCATTCTCCATCTTTCCAGGGAGAACAAGCCCAGTTTACCCAATCTCTCCTCATAGCTAAGACCCTCCATACCAGGCAACATCCTGGTTAACCTTTTCTGCACTCTCTCTAATGCCTCTACATCCTTCTGGTAGTGCGGCGACCAGAACTGGACGCAATACTCCAAATGTGGCCTAACCAGCGTTCTATACAGCTGCATCATCAGACTCCCGCTTTTATACTCTATACCCCATCCTATAAAGGTAAGCATACCATATGCCTTCTTCACCACCTTCTCCACCTGTGTTGCCACCTTCAAGGATTTGTGGACTTGCACACCTAGGTCCCTCTGTGTTTCTATACTCTTGATGACGCTGCCTTTATTGTATAACTCCTCCCTACATTATTTCTTCCAAAATGCATCACTTCACATTTATCCGGATTAAATTCCATCTGCCACCTCTCCGCCCAATTTTCCAGCCTATCTATATCCTGCTGTATTGCCCGACAATGCTCATCGCTATCCGCAAGTCCAGCCATCTTCGTGTCATCTGCAAACTTGCTGATAACACCAGTTACACCTTCTTCCAAATCATTTATATGTATCACAAATAGCAGAGGTCCCAGTACAGAGCCCTGCGGAACTCCACATCATGAACACCACTGGTCACAGACCTCCAGCCGGAAAAAGGCCCTTCGACCGCTACCCTCTATCTACTATGGCCAAGCCAGTTCTCCACCCATCTAGCCACTTCTCCTTGTACCCCATGAGCCTTAACCTTCTTAACCAACGTGCCATGTGGGACTTAGTCAAATGCCTTACTGAAATCCATATAGACGACATCCACGGCCCTTCCTTCGTCAACACAGTAGCACAGTGGTTAGCACTGCTGCTTCACAGCTCCAGGATCCTGGGTTCGATTCCCGGCTCGGGTCACTGTCTGTGTGGAGTTTGCACATTCTCCTTGTGTCTGCGTGGGTTTCCTCCGGGTGCTCCGGTTTCCTCCCACAGTCCAAAGATGTGTGGGTTAGGTTGATTGGCCAGGTTAGAAATTGTCCCTTAGAGTCCTGGGATGCGTAGGTTAGAGGGATTAGCGGGTAAAATATGTGGGGGTAGGGTCTGGGTGGGATTGTGGTCGGTGCAGACTCGATGGGCCGAATGGCCTCCTTCTGCACTGTAGGGTTTCTATGTTCTATGTAACCATTTTTGTCACTTCCTCAAAAAACTCCACCAAATTTGTACGGGCACGACCTCCCTCTTACAAAACCATGTTGTCTGTCACTAATGAGATTGTTCCGTTCTAAATGCACCTACATCCTGTCTCTAAGAATCCTCTCCAACAACTTCCCTACCACAGACGTCAAGCTCACCGGCCTATACTTTCCCAGGTTATCCCTGCTACCCTTCTTAAACAACGGGACCACATTCGCTATCCTCCAATCCTCAGGGACCTCACCTGTGTCCAAAGAAGCGACAAAGATTTCCGTCAGAGGCCCAGCAATTTCATCTCTTGTCTCCCTGAGCAGTCTAGGATAGATGCCATCAGGCCCTGGGGCTTTGTGAGTTTTAATGTTCCCTAAAAAAACCTAACACTTCCCCCCTTGTAATGGAGATTTTCTCTAACGGGTCAACACCTCCCTCCGAGACACTCCTGGTTAACACGTCCCTCTCCTTCGTGAATACCAATGTAAAGCATTCATTTAGGATCTCCCCTGTTCCCTTGGGTTCTAAGCATTATTCCCCTCCTTTTTCCCTGAGAGGTCCGATTTTCTCCCTGACAACTCTTTTGTTCCTAACGTATGAATAGGATGCCTTAGGATTCTCCTTAATCCTGCCTGCCAAGAACATCTCGTGACCTCTTTTTGCCCTTCTAACTCCTCGTTTGAGTTCGTTCCTACTCTCTCTGTATTCCTCCAGAGCTCCATCTGTTTTCTGTTGCCTGGACTTAACGTACGCCTCCCTTTTCATTTTAATCAGATCCTCAATTTCCCTGGTTATCCACAGCTCTCGAATCCTACCTTTCCTATCTTTCCTTTTTACAGGCACATGCCTATCCTGCAGCCTTATCAATTGTTCCTTAAAAGACTCCCACATGCCAGATGCGGACTTACCCTCGAACATCCTCTCCCAATCAACGTCCACCAATTCCTGCCTAATCTGGCTATAGTTAGCCTTCCCCCAATTTAGCACCGTGCCCGTAGGACAGCAGTGATCCTTGTCCATTACTATCCTAAAGTTAACAGAGTTGTGGTCACTATTTGCCACATGTTCCCCTACCGAAACTTTGACGACCTGACCGGACTCATTTCCCAGAACTAGGTCCAGTATAGCCCCCTCTCTAGTCGGGCTATCTACATACTGTTCCAAAGAACCTTCCAGTATGCATTTTACAAATTCCTCCCCGTCCAGAACCCCAGCTCTCAGCACTTTCCAGTCTATACCAGGGAAATTAAAGTCCCCCACTACAACAACCCTATTTTTTTCTGCACCTATCCAGAATCTCCTGACATATCCTTTCCTCCACTTTCCATGATCATATCATGTTATGATCATATTATAAAGTAGTTGTGTTCTATGTTATGAATCAAGCACTGCTAGTTGTTTTTTTTGCTTTTGAATGTATTTCTTATCAATAAACAATTCGGAGTGGCGCGAGCAACGTTTTATTCCGAAAGTGCGGCCCAGTGAAAAAAGTTTGGGAACCACTGACTTAACAGAAAGAACTGGACAGTTATCAGTCTTGTTCAACATACTTCGAACAAGTGCCAGCTATTTTCACACTAAACTGTGAAACATCTTTATCTGAGCCCCATTAACGCTGTGTGTCTCTCCGCTGCTATGTAGCTGTTTGGGCTTTGCTGCCATTTCTGTTTTCAACAATCATTATGATAACTCTCAGTGAATTTAGGCCATCAGCAGTCCTAGGCTATTTATGACCATCTCTTCTCTCTGAGAGTAACTGATCAAGATCTAATAGCTATCATCCCTAATAGAGAGCTGAGTTAACTTTTAGTTAAGGCGCTGGTTTCTATGAGTTATGACTGACAAGAAACTTTGAATAACAGTGAGATGCAAATGACTGGCTTTTCCAGTTACAACCTAATTAATGCAATTCCACTGAAAGCTCCCATGGCTTGAAATTGCTGAGTGCTGTCACAGTAGACAAAAGCTTTGCAGGAGGTGGAGTTCTGGAGGCAGAACATTGCTTGAGTGAGACCACCAGCATTTACCTGCAGGAGAATGAAGATGCCCCAAGAAACAAACTCAGGGATGAATGAACACTTCCAATTAACAGCATTTCTTTTCCTTTTAGTTTGCATAGACACCCAAACTGGATGCTTGCAGCTTGTCGACCATTAATTTGGCAGTTGCCACCTCTTGGAAGAGCTCATGGACAAGATGTCATCCCTCAAAATTGTATCCATCCCAAGATCATTTTTCACCCAACAATATAGGTGTGGTAAACCACTGTTAAGCTGATTGCCTGTGTGTGTGTGTGACATGCCTGGGCATGCCCCTGCCGGCCCTGCCTGCGACTCCTCCCCCCCCTTGTGCAGGTATAAAGGTGACTGCTCCCCACCCCCCTGCCTCAGTCTCTGGACCAGTTCATCAGCATGGGTGTGCTCCAAGTCTTTTGCGAATAAAAGCCTATTTGTTCTTGCATACAAACTATTCTTTGCTTGATTGATAGTGCATCAATAGGCACAATGTGAACCAACTTCTCCTGTCAAATGCTCCATCTTCTCTCGAACTCTGGAAGGCCTTGGAAGAATCCTAATGAAGGGCCATATCTGAAATGTTGTCATCACTTCCCTTCAACAATGCTGAGTTTCCTCGCATTTTCTGTTTTTGTTTCAGATTTCCAACAGTATTTTGATTTTACAATTTAAAGCTTATTTGTAAAGGAGATAAAAAATCAGGATTTTCCACACAATGCAGTGGGGAGGTGGCACAACATTGGCTGGTAGTGGGATCTTCTGGTCCCACTGTTGTCAAGGAGGTTTCAAAAGTGAGACTTCCCTAGCATATTTTCTGAATGGTAATGACATTGTAATGTGCAGGAAACTATTGAGTATACAAACAAGTGAGAGGTTTGCATTCCCATTTCTATCTTTCTCTGTGTTGACCAAGCACCAATACGACAGTGTAGCTTAGATGGTTCCAGCTAGTGACTGGACTTTTGCAGCCTCATGCCATATAACCTGCTTCGTTTTACCATCTTCCAGTATAGCACAAAAATGTCCTCATATTCTGTATCCATGTACAGGTTACACTACTTATAAATGGGTTTAGAACTCTTTAAAAATTGGAATTGAAAGAAGTATCTCCATTCTCACAGAATAAGATCATAAATTTGACCTGTTTGTCACAAGTTGCACATTTTGTCACTAATTGGTTGGATATTATCAAGAATGATACAGGCATTCAGTAAATTGTGTAGTGTAAGTGGGAGCGCATTTAGAAAGCCAGCTCTTTAATGTATTTATAATTCTATGCCATTCAATGTTTCATCCAGCTGAGTTATCCTGCACACAGTCTCTATGCTCATGTTCTATATTCATGTTCTAATGTCCTTTAGGGAAGGAATTCTGCCATCCTTACCTGGTCTCGCCTACATGTGACTCCAGAGCCACAGCAATGTGGTTGATTCTCAACTGCCCTCGGGCAATTAGGGATGGGCAATAAATGCTGGGCAGCCAGTGATGCCCACATCCCATGAATGAATAAAAAAAAAATTTCCTCAACCTAACATCAATATTAGTTTACAATAACATGCCAACTGGTAGTGTGATTGCAATAGCAGCAAAGTACACAATGCCCTGTTCCTGGCAATGTCCAGATCTCTGTCACTTATGTTTGGGGCCTTGAAATGGGTGCCCCGGGTGCTGGCCACAAATAAGTTGGCACATCATCAGTCCTAACAAATTGGACCTGCCCACTGGTAAAGTTAAAGTTGCTGTAGTCCCAGATGACCAAAGGCTGCTATCCCTTTTGATTAGTAGTGATTTTAACCTGAGGATCAACACATCTCAGGCAAGGGACAAGTTTGAGAAGGTGGGGCCTTCATGAATAACCTCAGCCAGTATGGGAATTGAACCCACACTGTTGGCATTGCTCTGCATCATGAACCAGCTGTCAAGCCAACTGAGCTAAACCGACAATTGGCATTAAGCAGGCTAACCAGTAGTTCTTCAAGGAACTACTGAAGATCACTCAGAAAATGTTCAATTGTAAATTAAATTGTGAGGTCAGAAGGATTGTATCAGTCTTTCTTCTCTTTCATTTCTCAATCCAAGATCATATTGACCGATGTGCATTCCTGGTGTTCCTTTATTGATTTTCGCATCTGAGTCATCCATTACATTTACCACATCAGTTGATTTGATTATAACACTTCAGGGTGTCATCATAAAAAGGCCCCCATTTCCTGCTTGCTTGTGCTGAGGTATAAAGTTGGGGCTAAAGAGAAATGGTATAACGAGAAGTGTGATGAAGTATTGGAACTGGAAAGAAATCACAAAATCACAATTCACAGAGTAATGCACTGGAAGGTGAAATCTTTGACAGATAGAGAAAATAAGGGATAACAACAGATAAAAAAGGCAAAATATTGTTTGAAAGGGATGCAGTAGCAAAATGATGAGCAGAATATATAAGTAAATGGGATCCCTCAAGATATAGAGGCACACGATAGATCAAACATTATGATATGAGAGCTTAAGAATGCTTTGAAATTGATGAGTACAGGAAAAGCTCTAGGCATGGATGAAACTATCAACAGAAATGGAGAAGCAGAAATAGAAGTGTTAACAGAAATGTGGTATCAAATATATGTCAAAGGAAAGATTCCAAGTGACTTGAGACATTCAATATTCATTATGTTACCTAAGAAACCTAAAGCAATGGAGCACAATCATTTTAGAACTATAAGCTTAGTGAATCATCTCATTAAAGTGATTTTGAAAGTCATAATAGAAAAACATAATAACACACAGGCAACAGATATTAGTGAAACACAGTTTGGAGTTAGACTTGAAGTAGGAATAAGAGAGAGAAAATAAGTAAACTAAGAACAATCTTTGATAAATATCTGAAAGGAAAGAAGGATATTTATATATGCTTCATAGAATTAAAAAAAATGTTTGGGTGTATTTAGCACCACAAGCTAATACACCCAAGGTAGATAAATCCCCGGGACCTGATGAAGTATATCCCAGGACATTGTGGGAAGCTAGGGAGGAAATTGTGGGTTCCCTAGCCGAGATATTTGAACCATCGATTGTCACGGGTGAGGTGCCGGAAGAATGGAGAGTGGCAAATGTTGTGCCTTTGTTTAAAAAGGGCTGCAGGGAAAAGCCTGAGAACTACAGGCCAATGAGCCTCACATCTGTGGTGGGTAAGTTGTTGGAAGGTATTTTGAGAGACAGGATCTACAGTCATTTAGAGACGCAAGGACTGATTAGGAGCAGTCAACATGGCTTTGTGAGTGGAAAATCATGTCTCACAAATTTGATTGAGTTTTTTGAAGGGGTAACCGAGAAGGTAGATGCGGGCAGTGCAGTTGATGTTGTCTACATGGTGGACTTTAGCAAGGCCTTTGACAAGATACCGCATGGTAGGTTGTTGCATAAGGTTAAATCTCACGGGATCCAGGGTGAGGTATCTAAATGGATACAAAATTGGCTTCTTGACAGAAGCCAGAGGGTGGTTGTAGAGAGTTGTTTTTTAAGCTGGAGGCCTGTGACCAGCGGTGTGCCTCAGGGATCAGTGCTGGGTCCACTGTTATTTGTCATTTATATTGATGATTTGGATGAGAATATAGGAGGCATGGTTAGTAAGTTTGCAGATGACACCAAGATTGGTGGCATAGTGAACAGTGAAGTTGTCTCCAATTGCAACGGGATCTTGACCAATTAGGCCAGTGGGCTGACAAATGGCAGATGGAGTTTAATTTAGCCAAATGTGAGGTGATGCATTTTGGTAGAGTGAACCAGGGCAGGACTTACTCAGTTAATGGTAGGGCGTTGGGGAGAGTTACAGAACAAAGAGATCTAGGGGTACATGTTCATAACTCCTTGAAAGTGGAGTCACAGGTGGACAGAGTGGTGAAGAAGGCATTCAGCATGCTTGGTTTAATCGGTCAGAACATTGAATACAGGAGTTGGGATGTCTTGTTAAAGTACAAGACATTGGTATGGCCACACTTGGAATACTGTGTGCAGTTCTGGTCACCCTATTTTGGAAAGGATATTATTAAACAAGAAAGAGTGCAGAAAAGATTTACTAGAATGCTACTGGGACTTGATGGATTGAGTTATAAGGAGAGGCTGGATAGACTGGGACTTTTTTCTCTGGAGTGTTAGAGGCTGAGGGGTGACCTTATAGAGGTCTATAAAATAATGAGGGGCACAGATCAGCTAGATAATCAATATATTTTCCCAAAGGTACTAGAGTCTAAAACTAGAGGGCATAGGTTTAAGGTGAAAGGGAAGAGATACAAAAGTGTCCAGAGGAGCAATTTCTTCACACAGAGGGTGGTGAGTGTCTGAAACAAGCTGCCAGAGGTAGTAATAGAGGCAGGTACAATTTTGTCTTTTAAAAATCATTTAGATAGTTACATGGGTAAGATGGGTGTAGAGGGATAGGGGCCAAATGCGGGCAATTGGGATTAGCTTCGGGGTTTAAAAAAAAAGGGCAGCATGGACAAGTTGGGCCGAAGGGCCTGTTTCCATGCTGTAAACCTCCATGACTCTATGACCACAAGCTGTTGAAAAATGACATTGGCAGAAGAGATTTATGCAGATCTTACCTCGGAACCAAATAGCGAGGATCAGGCTAGAAGAAGGCAAATCAGCTATGTTCCAAGAGAAGCGAGGATAGAACAAGGTTGAGTACCATCATCAAAATTATTCAATCTCAGGACAAATATTCAGAGAGCCAGAGGTGCTTCCAGGGGTAAAGATTGAAGGCAAGAACATAACAAACGTGATGACATAGCACTACTTGAAGACAAGGTCCTCGGATATATCAGAGATTAAGTAAAATCTAGAAGCTTAGAATATGGATTGGTATAAACACCAACATGACAAAAATAATGGTAGTCAGAAGGAATACATTAGACGGAACTAGAGTGAAGATTGAAGTGGATGGTGTCACACTAGAAAAAATAAGTATGTTTGGCTTTGGACAAATGGTAACAGAAGATGATAGATGTGATGCCAATGCCAAGAGAAGGGTGGAGCTAACCAAAAGTAATTATGTAAAGCTGAAGGATGTGTTAACAACAAAAAAAATCAAACTTGTAAAGATGCGACGCTTTAATCAGTTTTTTGTATGCCTCAAGTTAGGTCTTTGAATGAAATCAGAAGCAAAGAAGTTCAGGGCCACAATGCGTTTAGGGCCACAGTGACTTTGATGGTTACTGGCTGGACATGGAGAGCAGTGCTATGAGATGAGAAGTCTTCCACAATGTTGACACAGAACTATCTGAATAGTTGAAATCTCCTGAAGCACTTTGTCTATATCATGGCCAGATAGCTCCATCTTTGATGATTGAGCTATGTAGACAGTATAGCTTCCGTGTCTTTCCCACCACTTGTCCTTCATGGTGGCACAGTGGTTAGCACTGCCCCCTCACAGCGCCAGGGACCCGGGTTTGATTCCAACCTTGGGTGACTGTGTGGAGTTTGCGCATTCTCCCCATGTCTCCGTGTGTTTCCTCCGGGTGCTCCGGTTTCCTTCCACAGTCCAAATTTGTGCTGGTTAGGTAGATTGGCCATGATAAATTGCCCCTTAATGTCCCAAGATATGTAGGTTAGGTGGGTTAGTGGGGATAGGGCCGGTATAGTTAGCTCTGTTGGAGAGTGGGTGCAGACTTGATGGGCCGAATAGCCTCCTTCTGCACTTTTGGACTTCTAGAATTCTTTGATTCCAGATGCCCCGGGCTCTGCCCTTCTTGTGGAGAGTGTTGATATTCTGGTGTTACACACTTGCAGTGTGTTGGCCAGTTTCACTAGAAGCATGAAATGGTCATTTAAATGAATAAATCCCTTAAAGTCAAATGTAATGGATGTCGGGCCTTGGGGATGGGATGGTCAGGCCTTGAAGGAGTCTTATGATCCTGCGGGAGGAGGGGGCCAGGCCTCAGGGGATGGTCCTGCCTTGACAGGAGGGGGGTTGGACCTTCATTAGGGGTGGTGGCGGGGGAAGTCAGGTTTCTGTGGGGAGGTAGTAGACCTCAGAGTGAGGGTGGGAGGTGGAGGTGGGGAGGATGTCTGGTCAGGTCCAGGAGGGCCTGCAGGTGTGGGGTGAAGGGAGGTAGTTGGTGGAGATCCTTGGCTTGGGGTGTGGGGAAGAATCAAGGAGATTCAGTATGGATCTGTACAATAATGACCCAGAAGTTAAAAGAGGTTTTAATTCCTGTAGTTCTTTCTGAGTAACTATTGGTGTCACCCTGCCAGAACTATTCAAAGCTTGCGATTGAAACCGCATTTACGGATGGTTCACTGTGCAGGGCAAATCCCCAGAGGAAGTTTGCATTCTGGGAAAGTGCCGTGCAAACGTTATTTGTGAAGTTCTGAGAGGATTTCCCCAGCACACCTTTGGGTACCTCCACCCACCCACCAATTTGACACCGATAAGCTCAGCAGTTACTGCCCATTGTCTGTTTAGCAATAACAAATGACCATCGCTATGCAATTTCCTAAATTCTGTATAGCTGTAAAAGGATCACCCTAAATGTTTGCCTAAGATTCAGCTTGGAATTTGCTCTCATTTTTAATGCTGGCTCACATGGGATTTCATTTAGTTGTATCCTTGAATAATATTCAGTTTCTGCATCACTAAGCAATTAAACCATCTTTAAAACAACAGGACAACTAATGCTATATATCACCTCACATTACCTATTACAGACTCAACATTCACTAGCATAACCATGTCTGGATAGATGAAAACCTAATTGATTTTATGGCTGACAATATCAGAGAACGGCTAAACAGGCACAGCCTCTGTCCCTGCTGTGTGAATTGTGAAAAGATGCGTGGGGGATTACATTTGAGGGTGTTGCAAAGTTATAAAATCTACCTTTACTTTGCACCAAGAGCCAAAAATATGTTTCAGTATAGATTGAGTCACACTTCAGTTGTGGAAAAATTTCATGAAAAGAGCGAAAGATTTATGACAATTCTTGGAAGTACACACAGACCACCTGCAGACCAACATTTTATCCGGCAGCTGATTTTTGTTGTTGATATAATTAACTTTAGGGTAGGAAAATTAACTTCAGTCTATCATTATCCACTCAGCTCCATAGAACATACACACATGTTGCATTAAGATCCAATTATATTGAAGATGCTTGATTACCATGTTCTGTGAGCCACAGATTATCAGTGATTATAGGTTAAAAGAGAGTTCACACAACATTTTGGGTCTGTACCTTTGACCAGAAGTGCTCTGGTGAAGTTATCTAATGAAAGATACACACCCAAAGCATTTTAACCCATCTTTTCTTGTTCCAGATGCTGACTGATTTGCCATGTAAATTCAGGGCATTTCTTTATTTCCGTGAGGTCACATTATTTAATGTCAATTCACCCTGTCTGTCACCAATGCTATTGGTGGAAGTAAAACATTGGTACAAGATAACAATAATCTAAAAATGTGCTCTAAAATATTTTCTCTGCGGGGACTTGCTCTCAGGCACCTCTGTCCTAACTTCTGGAAGCTAGCCAGAGGTCAAGGAAAACAATGATGTGACTGCAGGATATTCAGAAGCAACAGGAATACATTGCAGAACATTCAGAAATCCAAAGACAGACGGTAATCTGCAGACTTTGCTACTCATCACATAGATTCATAGAGTTTGCAGTCCCCATTTCAAAAGTCTATGCCTTAGATAAGAGGGGGTACATATTTTGCTGTCTAATTTTTTTCAATGCCTCTGGGTTATAAAGAAAAGGATACTGGCAAGAATTTGAAGGGAACCATAGAGTTTCTACAGTGCAGAAAGAGGCCATTCAGCCCATCGAGTCCACACCAAGTGGTAGCACAGTGGTTAGCACTGCTGCTTCACAGCTCCAGGGTCCCGGGTTCGATTCCCGGCTCAGGTCACTGTCTGTGTGGAGTTTGCACATTCTCCTCGTGTCTGCGTGGGTTTCCTCCGGGTGCTCCGGTTTCCTCCCACAGTCCAAAGATGTGCGGGTTAGGTTGATTGGCCAGGTTAAAAAATTGCCCCTTAGAGTCCTGAGATGTGTAGGTTAGAGGGATTAGCGGGTAAAATATGTGGGGGTAGGGCCTGGGTGGGATTGTGGTCGGTGCAGACTCGATGGGCCGAATGGCCTCCTTCTGCACTGTAGGGTTTCTATGATTCTATGATTTCTAAGTCTCCGAAAGAGCATCCTACCGAGGCCCAAAACCATCCCCCCGGCTCCCCAGGGCCTGTCCACCCACTCTTCCTATCCCCCTAATCCTGTGCATTTACCATGGCTAATCCACCTAACCTGCACATCTTTGGACAATAAGGGGCAATTTAGCACGGTCAACCCACCTACCTACACATCTACGCGCTGTGGGAGGAAACCGGAGCACCCAGGGGAAACCCACACAGACACAGGGAGCCTACTTGTAACTAATAAATAAACTTAATGTGCAAACTCCACACAGTCACCCAAGGCTGGAATCAAACCTAGGTCCCTGGTGCTGTGAAGCAGCAGTGCTAACCATTGTGCCACCCTCAGTTTGGAGGATTTGAATATGCTATTATAATGTTTATATGTCACACATTTCAAATTTCAAATATGAAAATTATTATCTAAAACTGCTGATGTCTGAATCCATGCATCATCTTTTCTTGGTGTAGGTAAAATATTAACTGGAATCAAAATTTCAAATTGCATGACTAACCATGATTTTTCTTTTTAAATTGTTTCACAACCACCATTTTAATTTGTTTCAAAACTCAGCTTCTAGAAATATATGAACTCATTTGTACAGAATAAGCTAAGTTTACATCTGGAGTTACCCATGATTTGACTTATTGACTCATGTCTTACTTGTATCTGAAGCCAAGTTGAGTAAAGGTAACAGAAGTAGCATTGACTGAAATATGCATTATTTAAATGGAGAGAGGCCAAAGAATGGGATATCCTCATGCAAGAATCCCAAAATGTCAGCATGCAGATACAGCAAATAATTAGGAAAGCAATTGGAATGTTAGCCTTTATTACAAAGTACAGGGCATTGTTGAAAACACATCTCAAAACTGTGTACAGGTTTGGCCACTTTACCTAAGGAAGGACCTCATTGCATTAGAAGTCCTTCTGAGAAGGTTCACTAGAATAATTCCTGGGATGAGGGGTTTGACTTATGAGAAAAAGTGGAGTAGGTTGGGTCTATACTCACTAGTCTAGAAAAATTAGAGGCGATTTTATTGAAACATAAGATTCTGAGGAGGGGCTTGGCAGGATGGATACTGAGAGGACATTTCCCCTCTTGGGGTAATCTAGAATTAGGGGGCACAGTTTCAAAATTTGAAGATGGAGATGAGGAGGAATTTCTTCTCTCAGAGGGTCATTTGTCTTCAGAACTATCTTCCCTAGCACTCAGTGGAGGCTGATTTATTGAATATATTCAATGCTGAGCTAGACAGAATTTTTAATGACCAGATAATCAAAGGCAATGGGGATGCAGGCAAGAAAGTGAACTTCAGGAAACATTCGTAACAGCCGTGATCTGATTGAATGGAAGAGCCAAATCACAATTCCATACTATTCTTTGCCTTAAGAAAATCATGGGAATAACATCTATTGTGCAAAGACCAGTTCAATTTAATAAGACATGGACAGCAACGATTGCTATTTAGACAGCCAATTATCTGCTAACTGTAGTTGGCTGAAAGAGACTTTTGAATGGGTCAGAATTGCTGCATGAAGCGATTTAAGGTTAACTAGATTTGATGTATTACCTATTCCACCTCTATAATAAATAGTGTAAGTTCAGCAATCCTGTTCTGTCAGTGCGCAACCATAACTGGAAGGTAGCATGAATTGATGAATTCATACTACAATGTTGTAATCCGATCAGTGCTTCTTTTGAGTCATGCTTCAAATGGGTAAATTTGACTGGTCTTTGGTCACTGCTTTGTATCTAGGCCCTTTGAAGATGAAAATTGGTCCCTTAAGCTTTAGCGATGAGCCTCAGTCCCACTCAAGAAAACGCCAAGAGGAAAGAATTGGATGAGGCTGGCAAATGTGCACCAGGATCACAACTTGGGATGAAGCTATGCCTGTTAGAATCCAGGCCAGAAACTCCAAGGTGTTTTATGAAGACAGCCTAGACCCTAGGTTTTTACATTTGATTTTTGGAATGGGTGAGCATAAGATGTTTCACTCCAGGTATGATTCAAGTGACCCACTAGGAAGCTTTTATCAAACAAAGTTTATTTAGGAACAGTTAAAATATAATAAAAAGATTTAGCATAACTTTTACCAATTACAAGGCTCAAACATGATATAGTATAAACCTTAACAGCTAGCTATTTATGATGTTCCAAGTCAGACATCACATAAACATACACCCCTTTCTAGACTTGGCACAAAAAGCAAGTATGCTCACGTGATGCTGGATGTTCAGCTTTTTAACACCTGCTGTGAATTGGTCCTTTGAATGTTGGATTAAATCTCTAAGGCTTCCCAGTCCTGGAACTTTCCAAAAAGCCACTGAAGAGAGAGAGAGAGAGAGAGAGAGACAGATACAGAGACACTGCCTGCTTCCACCAGCATCTAACAGCAGCTCACAGATAGCAGGATTGCCAACTCCAGAGAGAGGGGAAAAACAACAGTCACTGCTTTCCATCTCAAGTCCAAACAGCTTCTAAGAAAATAAAGCTAAAGATTCCAACTCTGGAGAGAGGGGAAAAACATTGTTGCTCCTCTCCAAGTCAAGCTACTACTGAAAAGCAAAACTAAAATCTTGGACTTTTCTGTGGAAAAAAAAACTGTCCCCAGTATGACACTCAACTGTCAATCATGCTCCACTCAGCAATTCCAAAAGTATCATAAAACCCCAGGACACTGCATTAGTCCAGATTAAAACTAAACATAATGTCCATTATCTTGCTTCAATGACAATTAGAGGACACTGGTCATAGACAAAACAGTGCCAACAATGTTTAGAGCCTACTAGAAACATCCTGCAAAGGAACATGATTAAAATACATTTCTTAAAGGCACAGTATTGTCACATTGTATGTAGAAAAGTAGGCAGTACACAATTTTCCTGCTGCCTGCTAACTTAAATGATAGCACTAAGCATGTTGCTGAATGGTTGCATGCCTCAACTGGGGCCCCATGCTTTTGTGGGGCTAGCACTGCTTAAAGCTATTCCTTGCAACTTGAAGTTAGATTGCACGTCTTGAAGAGAAAGTGCATGTTGGCTGGAACAGCTGCTGGAACTGATTAAAGTAGAGATTCTGAGCAGAAAGAGGAGTGGAAATGGTGAAACAGGCCAGAACACTTAGGGCTGAATAAAATCCGTTTATTGCAAAAATAATTATGAGGGAGGAAAAAAATTAACTTGCTGCATCTGCAGAGCATGTCAACTAGAAACTGAAAGATACATTCAAGTGTGTGAGTCTTCATCAAAACACTGCATCCTCACCTATTTGGCTTTACCTCTACTTCCAGCATTATCAGTACCAAGACAGAAACAAAGATGAGGTGCATATTGTAAAGAATATGCTTGTTAAAAATGTCACTAATGTTTTTTCAAATGTTACCATGTTCTTTGAAAGAAGCTCACAATATCAAACAAGGGTTATCTGGGTGCATCTCTTTGTTCTGCATTGTGAACTCATTAACAGATTGTTATTATGACAGCCAGCAACACTGAACTGCATGAGCAACCCTACGAGAAAGGCGTCAGCTTTTCATTTTGAACTGTCTGACCCCTATGTTAGGGTGTAAAATCAGACTGGAAATTCTCATGAGAGATTGTAAGGGAGCTGCTAACAACTCATTTTTCTGCCAATTCTGGGAGACCTTTATTAATGCAGCTAACATGATGGCTGGAATTCTCCCATTCTGCCCGCCACTGGAATTCTAGCGGGCAGGGAGCGGACCACGTAAAGGCCCATTGAAGTTCAGCGGAAATTTTCAGTTTTCAGGCGAGTGTGGCCGGAGAATCCCACCTGAATTGTGGACTTACCCAAACATTTTTAGAAACTAAAAGCTCTGAGTTAAATATACCTAAGAAGTGAAGAGGATTCTGTGTGCAAGCACTATGTAAAACAATTAATTTATCGAGAGAGGCAAACTTGCTGACTTGTGACCCTAACAAAAAAATTTAAATAAAACTATAACTATATCAATGCCTCAGCTTCTCTAATTGTAACTAGTTTGCATTTTAAGAACTTAAACAGCCATGTCGCAATAACAGAACTGAAACCTTTTTTCTAGATATAGCATGGTGTTTTCGCTGCTTCAGTTCTATAATAACTTGGTGGTTAAAATTAGCTTCAAATAGAGAACGCAAATATTTCTTTTCAACTTAACAGATTCAACAATTAGTCCTATTGTCTCAGCAATATGCCCAAAGGAGCAGTCAAATTATTCAATTTGGAAAGTCGGTATAGACTCAATGGGACGAATGGCCTCCATCTGCACTGTAGGCATTCTATGATTTTATGATTCTGCTATGTTATTCTGCTTCCTACGTGCTAAAAAATGATATCTGAGTAGTTTATAACTTTTGCATGGGCAAGATAAAAAGCAGGCTGTATTGATTCAGCTGCTTATTATCCAATCTACCTCCCACCACTCAATTGTTCTTTTCAATAACCTTGAAGTTGAAAGTTACCCCCTTGTGTGAGAATGTAATATAACTAATAAACTGAAACAAAGTGCAGACGATTCTGTGTTCAATCCCTGTGTAAAACAATTAATTTACCAAATTTACCAAAGTGGCCCAACGTTGTAAACCTAACAAAAATTTTAAAATAAAACTATAACAATATCCATTCTGTCACTGTTTACTCTTGAGGGTACGAAGTAAGCAAATATAAATTTATGGAATATCACAACTACAAATAATTTTTTGGTTTACTAAAATATATTTATTGACAAAAGAAAGGTTGATTCCTATTTATTTCAAATCTGTTTTAGAAATACATTACTTTAGTACTAATTCTATAGCTTTTTATGTATATATATGTATATAGTTGTTAGGAGTTCAGAATTTGAATATTGATGATAAAAGAGACATGGTTTCACATGTAAAGACAGAGAAGGGAACGTTCCCTTCCTGTCCGCCACGGGAACCATAGGGGGCGTGCGGGGGTGGGGGAGGACCATGCAAAGGTCCGTTGACCTTGGGCAGGACTTTCCAGCTTTGGGACGAGCCACGGCCAGAAGATCCCACCCAAAATGTCAGATATCAAAGGGAGCAACCACTTACAATGGATGAGAAAAGGGTGTTGAAAGGTTGGCAAATCATCTCGGGTTGGTTAGGATGTGTCATTGAGAATGCACCAAGGAACTGTTATCCCTCACACTTCCTTTTCATTTAAGAAAAGGTGCAATGCCTGGTCAAGTTCCTTTTGTCTGCAGAGGATAGGTCCCTATGTATGAGTAAATGTAGCTTCTAGCAAGCATAAGTGAACTACCTTGTGATATATATAATATATAAATATTACAATTTATATGTATTAGTGTATATTTATATTGATTGTTTAGAGGGTCATGGCCAGAATTCTCGCATGCCCCGCTTCCAATGAGAACGGAGAATTTGGAGCTCAGCCAAATCTCTGTTCATTGCAGCAGGATCGGGAGAATCCGAGCTCCAAGCAAGGGCGGAGAATTCCAGCTAATGTCTTCGACAAAACTGTTTTTTTATGAATTTACTTTTTCAAATATAATGTCGCAGAGTGAGTGACCAAAAAGGGTTGTCAAATAGTTCTTCATAAAGGTAAAATATGAAATAAGAACTGATACTGGTATGACCATGCAAATAATACATCAATAAAGCTGAGTTAAAAGATTGGTTTCATCACAGCTAAAAGATCACGACTGTTTTCTTAATAAAACAAAACACAATACTGTGGATGCTGGAAATCTGAAATGAAAAGAAAATTTCTGAAAACATTCAGCAAGTCATGCAGCATCTATGGAGAGAGAAACAGATGAAGGATCTTTCATCAGCCTGGGAAAAGGTTGAGGTTTTAGTCTTTGAACAAAGGGTGGATGGGACAAGGACACAAGGCAAGTCTGTAAGGTGGAAGACAAGAATGATTACAGAACGGGAGATTTACTCTTACAGAGATGCAAAAAGAGAATAACGATGGCTAAAGAAAACAATCTGTTATGCCTTCTAATTCTCAGAACTTCAAAATAATCAAATCTTTAGACTTAAATTGTTGGAATCCTATCAAGTGTTTTTTTTTGAAGTAAAGTAAAAGTGTATTTGTTAGTCACAAGTAAGGCTTACATTAACACTGCAATGAAGTTCTATAAAATTCCCTTAGTCACCACACTCTGGCATCTGTTCAGGTCAAAGGGTGGCACGGTAGCACAGTGGTTAGCACTGCTGCTTCACAGCTCCAGGGTCCCGGGTTCGATTCCCGGCTCGGGTCACTGTCTGTGTGGAATTTGCACATTCTCCTCGTGTCTGCGTGGGTTTCCTCCGGGTGCTCCGGTTTCCTCCCACAGTCCAAAGATGTGCGGGTTAGGTTGATTGGCCAGGTTAAAAATTGCCCCTTAAAGTCCTGATGCGTAGGTTAGAGGGATTAGCGGGTAAATATGTGGGTGGGATGGCGGTCGGTGCAGACTCGATGGGCTGAATGGCCTCCTTCTGCACTGTAGGGTTTCTATTTTCTATTTTAAAGCACCTAACCAGCACGTCTTTACAGTTCTACTGTGGCTGATTGGCTGGTACATTACTGCATGACACCTGATTGCAGTCAGCAGTAAATGTGCCACACTGGGGTACATTTTCACATAATAACTAGTTCCTAACTCTTCAAGAATAATGTAACATAATATGATCCTTCTCGCTTTATCTCTTATATCAGTAGAACTGTTCCAATCATTAACTGTTTAATATCTTATATCTAATTAATGATTAACAATCAATTCTCAGAATTAAACTAAACACCTTTATAGCTTCTTATAACATTTTCTTTTCTCAAAACATTATTCACAGTGCTGCTTAGGTGGTTGTGCCCATTTTGGCTTTCATTGGCCTCCGTGGCTCTCAATGGTGAGTTGGCATACTGCCCAGGTGGCACTGAGCGTGTTGCTCTTGGTGTTGTCGGAGTCGTACTTAATGTCGCTTGGCGGTGACGCTTTTGACATGATCTGTTGATGTTGTCCCGCTGGCTCGTCATGTTGCTGATGTTATTAATGATCTTTTCTGCTTTTCCAGCTTTGATGTAAGTTGAATGTGGATTCTGTTCCTTCTCATTTGCTGATCCTCTCTCACTCTCAATGAGACATTGGGCCCGATTTTACCATTGCGTCACACCCGTTTTCGGGTGGGAAAACGTGGTAAAGTCGGGTGTGAGGCTATTAACGCGATCTGCGCCCACGTCCGCGCAGATGGCCACTTTACCGAATCCCGGGAATGGTGACAATCTGCATCGCACCCAAAACGGGCGCAACGGCGATTCAAATGCAGTTGCATGCATTTAAATTGAATTAATGAACTGCCCGCCCAACTTTATCAGCATTTCCCCTTTACCACCCCGTTCGCCAATCCGGAACCGCACCGTAATAGACCTGCTGAATAAAAGTCTGAATCGGGCACTCCAGCTGCTGAAAAGGCGGGTTCAGAGCTTCCAACGGCTCTCTGACTCAGATCAGTGGTGGGGGGAGGAGGGAGGTGGGTCAGATCATTCTCTGGTGGGGGTGGGGAGGGGAGTGAGGCCAGATTGTTGTCTGGTTGGAGGGGTGGGGGGGAGGAGGAGGAGGCGGGTCAGATGTATCTCTGGTGGGGAGGGGGAGGAGGCGGGTCTGATGTTCCTCTGGGAGGGGGGGAGGTGAGTGAGGCCAGACCATTCTCTGGGGGGGGGGGGGGGGGAGGTGAGGCCAGATCATTGTCTGGGGTGGGGGAGGAGGGAGGCAGGTAAGATGTATCTCTGGTGGGGGGGGCAGGGGAGGCCGAATCCTTCACCGGTGGGGGGGGGGCAGATGGATCTCTGGTGGGGGGCTGGAGGGGGGCAGGGGGATCCGCTGCCACTCTGCGGGTGATCGGTGGGGGGGAAGGGGGCGGGGGTCGAGATCAGCCTGGGTACCGGGGGAGTGTGTAGACAAGGAGGACAGCGATGTATATGGGGGCCATCGCTCCCGCTTTTCGCTCCCAGGTCGCTTTCTCCGCTTTCTGCGGCCCGGGAGCGATGTGACATGGGCGTGCTTTTTCAAATTTTCTTCTAACTGCGCATGCGCAGTTCAGCGCTCCGATCATTTGGGGTGCGCTAAGCCCCGCCCACAGCGCGAATGGGACTCGTGATTTTTTTTTCAGGCTGAGTGCGTATGGGGGCGCCTGAAAGCAGGTTTCCAAGTCGGATCTTCATTATGCCCAGATTCAGCACTTAGAATGAAAATGGTACAATCGGGCCCAATGAGTCTTAGTTTCACCAACAACTGTTGCTGGGTTCCAGATTTTTATGATTATTCTGCATGTATAGGTTAGTCCTTTCAACAATGCAGGCCAGGATTTAGCATGCCTGTCAAAGTATTAACTTCCTTCTACCTGTGCTTCTGTAAGTTTCAGGGCAATCCTCCATATTTTAAAAGGACTCAGGGAAACCTGACAGTTTAAAAGTGGCCAACTCTGGCTGCTGGCTGATAAAAACCTAACAGGTTTATTTGGTAGCAAATGCCATTAGCTTTCGGAGCGCTGCTCCTTCGTCAGATGGAGTGGAAATCTGCTCTCAAACAGGGCACAGAGACACAAAATCAAGTTACAGAATACTGACTAGAATGCGAATCTCTACACAAAATCAAGTTACAGAATACTGACTAGAATGCGAATCTCTACACAAAATCAAGTTACAGAATACTGATTAGAATGCGAATCTCTGATAGAGATTCGCATTCTAATCAGTATTCTGTAACTTGATTTTGTGTAGAGATTCGCATTCTAGTCGGTATTCTGTAACTTGATTTTGTGTAGAGATTCGCATTCTAGTCAGTATTCTGTAACTTGATTTTGTGTCTCTGTGCCCTGTTTGAGAGCAGATTTCCACTCCATCTGACGAAGGAGCAGCGCTCCGAAAGCTAATGGCATTTGCTACCAAATAAACCTGTTGGACTTTAACCTGGTGTTGTTAAACTGCTTACTGTGTTTACCCCAGTCCAACGCCGGCATCTCCACATGGTGATCGGAAACCCATTGTCCTTGAAAATCACCTAAGGGGGCAGGGAAGTTGGTTGTTAAATTGGGCTGAAGTTAAGATCAAGGGCGTCAGACAAGAAGGACTGAGCTCTCTTCCAGAATCGCAAGCTGAGAGGCAGACAAGCAAGAGGGAGGCAGACAAGCAAGACGGAGCTCTCTTCCAGAATCACAAGCTGATGTGCAGAGGTGAAGTCCAACAGCACCCCAGTTTTGACCCTGCACTAAGACATTCGAGCCCACCACAAAGGAACCCCTTTTAGAATTGTGAGTATCCCAGCCAACCTTGTGAAGCTCCCGAGGATAGGATAGAGGTTGAGGCAAGGGGAGGGGTGATGTATTTGTGGTGAACCATCGTTGGTTCCCACTGTGGGATTGTTCTAATGTTGTTGTTGGGTTGTTCTAATGTTGTTGTTGGGCTAGGGTGGGATTGATACACCAGTGGTTGTTACTGTTGTGGCACATCCCAGTCGGGCTCCGCCTCCTGGGAGAGGTATAAGACCCCCTGCTCGGGCGGGACCCCTTCAGTCTGGGATAGTGTGTTAAAGTTCTGATAGTTCCATTGTTAGTTAATAAAAGCCTTCTTTTACCGAAGCTTTGTGCCTCGTGTCCAATTGATGCGCATCAGTATTGTAATTTTAAAGTTCAGTAATCTTGTTTTGAACTGTGTAAAGTAAGATTTTACGTTGTACCCGTTAGCATTTCTCCCATAGTGATAGTATAAAGTATAAGTTTTATTCATGTGTGGTGGGGTATTGGAAAGGTTGATTCTACTGTTAAATAAATCACTGTAAGTTTTGAAACTCGTTTGGAGTCCGTCTTGCCTCTTGTTCTCTCATCAGCGCACTCTGGCGAGGTCACAATTTCAATATCCCTTACCATAAATCCGGAGTCTAGAACCCAGGGTGATCTGAGCGATTCGAACCCGCTCACTCAAGGGAGACTGCTGGTCAGGAGATAAAAAGGACAGAGTCTCTCTGTTCTCTCTCTCTTGGAGACCTACTCGAGTGGAGTGGGTGCAGGGTGGCCGTTGTCCCACCGACAAGGGAGAGAATCACTCAGGCCTTGGTGGTGGTTCTGGGATGGCTGAGTGATATAAGTATCAGGTTACCGGTCAGGTATAAACGGTGAGCCTGGTTCAGCGCTCTCTCCTGCGGAGTTGCCCCAGTGCAGCATTCCCCGGCCTTTGAAATTTCAAGGCCTGTAAGAGAGAGACACCCACAGCTACCGGCAGACCCCCAAATACCGGCCTGTAAGTGGAGTAAAGAGAAAGATCCTGCTACACTTCAGTTGAAGATGGTGTCCTGTTCACCAGATCCAGAACAATCAGACTGGAAACAATACAGAAAATATGCATTGAGTCCAAATCTGGACTCCACACTTTCGAAAGGATGTGAAGGCGCTACAGAAAGTGCACAAAGATTCACAAAAGATTCAAGGGAAACTTCTCAACTATTTCTTGTCTCATGGAGCTTCCATTCCAGAGACAGCTGTGACATTTTCAGGACAAAGGAATAAAAGATGTGCTTTACAGCCTCTGGACTCAACATTGAATTCAACATCAGATCATAACCCTGTTTTGTTTCCTTTCCTAGTTACGGTTTTTGTCTTTTCTTTTGTTTTGTTTTTGCTTTCAGACAGCAGCATGCCAGGCACAATTTTTCTGGCTTTGTTTCTTTTCTTGCTGCATCATCACTCTCCGTCTAACTTTTCTGTCATTCAATCTCTCCTGTCTTAATTTCATCAGATCACAGACTTTCCTTTTGTCCTGTTCCTACCTATCCTTGCTCAAAAACCTATTATATCTCTAACCTTTCCTGGTTTTGATTAAACATTAATTATTTTTCTCACTCCACAGATGCTGCCCGACCTGCTGAGCATTCCCAGCATTTTCTGCTTTTACTACATTTTCCTCAGACTGGACTTTAATGGAGGTGACAGGCATCTCGCCTGTCGGCTAGAGAGGAAAAGTTTGCTTCATCTCGTGCTAACTGCCTCGCTGCCACTGAGTTCATTCCAGCAGTGGTTGGGTGAGATACATAAATGGCTACAAATTGGCGGCAGGGCAGGAAGGATGTGGGGTCACCAGCCACCAGGCTCCCACCTAAATGGGCAGCACGGTAGCACAATGGTTAACATTGCTGCCTCACAGCGCCAGGGACCCGGGTTCGATTCCCGGCTTGGGTCACTGTCTGTGCAGAGTTTGCACATTCTCCCCACATCTGTGTGGGTTTCCTCCAGGTTCTCCACTTTCCTCCCAAAAGCCATGCTGGTTACATGCACTGGCCATGCTAAATTCTCCCTCAGTTTACCCGAACAGTCACCGGAGTGTGGCGACTGGGGGATTTTCATAGTAACTTCATTGCAGTGTTAATGTAAGCCAACTTGTGACACTAATAAATCAAATAAATTTGAATTTAACATCCTCCCTCCGTGGTTACCAAACTGACCATGGAGGGAGGATGTTAAATTTGCCCCTAAACCTATTTAATAAACCAACTGACAAGATCTGTCCAATGAAAATCCTGAAAGTCTTTTGACCAAAAGTGTGATGTGGCATAAATGTTCACTGAAAATCACCATCCTCGTTGGTAGTTGGAATTCTCCAGTGCTGCTGAAAGTGAATGGAGTTTTGGCTGGAACTCCAAATTCCACTTGCAGTGGGATGGCCATGGATGAGTTCGGAGAATCCCGCCCACCATCTCTAAGGCCACAAACCTGATGATGCGCGATAAATCACACGGGAGGCTAGATTGTCCCCGGGAAATAAAGGCTTTTATTACCAACAATAACGGAGCTACTATATACAATATACAATCCCAGACTAAAGGGTCACCAGACAGAGCCTTTATACATCTCCAGGAAGGCGGAGCCAACTGGAGTGTACCATAGGACAATATTAACAGGTAGAACAGCCCAACCCTAACCCCAACAGTAACATATCTACAAACCCATAGTGCTGGCCAACCATGGCTCAGCACTCCTGGTGGTAACCAACAATGGTTCACCACATTCACCCCTCCTTTAAAAACAAAGGCCGGTGAGGCACAAAAAAAACAGAACAACTGTTCATCTCTCTATAAGTTCAGTCATTTTGGGGGACCGCACCGTCTCTGCGACCTCCTCAACACTGGCGATGACGCCGGTTCAGGCAATCGTGGTGACCTTCTCTCCAAGGCGGTGTCCAGTAACTCCTCCAGTTCTTCACGGGCCGGTAGACCACGAGGTGGTGACAATCTGCTGGACTCGAGCACGCCTCGAGGTGGCGACAATCTCCTGGACTCAGGCAAGCTGTACATGGGAGTAAGATGATTAAGTGGTGGTCCCGATACTGCCCGCGCCGTGTCAGGAGGAGAGATAAGGGTCGGGGGGTCCCTAACTGGGGGTGTGGGAGCGACTGGGGTTTCCAAGCACCCTGCAGGCGCCAGATCTCGAATCGAGACCGTGTCCTCTCGCCCGTCAGGATATGCCACATAGGCATATTGAGGGTTGGCGTGGAGGAGATGGACCTGTTCAACCAAAGGGTCGGACTTGCGGGTCCTAACATGCCGCCGCAGGAGGACAGGTCCTGAGTACGTCAACCAAGACGGTAATGAGGTCCCAGAGGAAGACTTCCTAGGGAATGAAAACATTCTCTCATGAGGAGTAGCGTTGGTTGCCGTACACAGGAGTGAGCGGATGGAATGGAGCGCATCAGGGAGCACCTCTTGCCAACGGGAGACTGGAAGACCTTCAGACCTCAACGCCAGTAAGACAGCCTTCCAGACTGTAGCATTCTCTCGTTCAACCTGTCCGTTACCCCTAGGGTTGGAACTCGTGGTTCAACTAGAGGCAATCCCATTTGAGAGCAGGTATTGCCTCAAGTCCTCGCTCATGAATGACGAGCCCCTATCGCTGTGGATATAACAGGGGTAACCGAACAGGGTGAAAAGATCCCGTAATGCTTTGATAACCGTGGCAGCGGTCATATCAGAACAGGGAATGACAAAAGGGAATCGTGAGTACTCGTCAATCACATTGAGGAAGTACACGTTCCGATCTGTCGAGGGAAGGGGGCCCTTGAAGTCCACACTCAGTCTTTCAAAAGGACGAGTGGCCTTAATGAGGTGTGCCCTGTCAGGTCGGTAGAAGTGCGGTTTGCATTCTGCGCATACGTGGCAGCTTCTGGTTATGGACTTGACATCCTCCACCGAGTAGGGTAGATTCCGGGCCTTTATAAAATGGAAGAGCCGAGTGACCCCCGGATGGCAGAGGTCATTGTGGAAAGCCTGTAATCGATTCTCCTGCACACTAGCACATGTCCCACGCGACAGGGCGTCCGAGGGCTCGTTGAGCTTCCCTGGACGGTACATGATATCATAATTGTAGGTGGAGAGTTCGATTCTCCACCTCAAGATTTTATCATTTTTGATCTTACCCCGTAACGTGTTGTTGAACATGAACGCCTCGGACCACTGGTCCGTGAGCAGAGTGAACCGTTTTCCTGCCAAGTAATGGCGCCAATGCCGAACGGCCTCCACAATGGCCTGGGCCTCTTTTTCCACCGCAGAATGCCGAATTTCAGGGCCTTGGAGGGTGCGAGAGAAAAAGGCGACGGGCCTGCCCGCCTGGTTAAGTGTGGCGGCCAGGGCGAAATCAGATGCATCACTCTCCACCTGGAAGGGGATGGACTCATCAATAGCGTGCATCGTGGCTTTCGCGATGTCGGTTTTTATTCCTGCAAAGGCTAAGCGAGCCTCTGTTGTTAGGGGAAAGGAGGTAGACTTGATGAGCGGACGGGCTTTGTCCGCGTAATTGGGAACCCACTGTGCATAGTATGAGAAGAAGCCTAAACATCTTCTCAGTGCTTTGATGCTAGTGGGCAGGGGAAGTTCGAGGAGGGGATGCATACGGTCTGGATCAGGGCCAAGGACCCCGTTTTCCACCACGTATCCGAGGATAGCTAGGCGGCGCTTGCGAAATACGCACTTCTCCCTGTTGTAGGTCAGATTCAGGCGAGATGCAGTGCGTAAGAATCTAAGAAGGTTGGCATCGTGGTCCTGCTGGTCATGGCCGCAGATGGTGACGTTATCCAGGTACGGGAAGGTAGCCCGCAGCCCGTTCTGGTCCACCATTCGGTCCATAGCACGCTGGAAGACCGAGACCCCATTCGTGACATAAGAACATAAGAACATAAGAAATAGGAGCAGGAGTCGGCCATCTAGCCCCTCGAGCCTGCCCCGCCATTCAATAAGATCATGGCTGATCTGTCGTGGATCAGTACCACTTACCCGCCTGATCCCCATAACCCTTAATTCCCTTACCGATCAGGAATCCATCCATCCGCGCTTTAAACATATTCAGCGAGGTAGCCTCCACCACCTCAGTGGGCAGAGAATTCCAGAGATTCACCACCCTCTGGGAGAAGAAGTTCCTCCTCAACTCTGTCTTAAACCGACCCCCCTTTATTTTGAGGCTGTGTCCTCTAGTTTTAACTTCCTTACTAAGTGGAAAGAATCTCTCCGCCTCCACCCTATCCAGCCCCCGCATTATCTTATAAGTCTCCATAAGATCCCCCCTCATCCTTCTAAACTCCAACGAGTACAAACCCAATCTCCTCAGCCTCTCCTCATAATCCAAACCCCTCATCTCCGGTATCAACCTGGTGAACCTTCTCTGCACTCCCTCCAATGCCAATATATCCTTCCTCATATAAGGGGACCAATACTGCACACAGTATTCCAGCTGTGGCCTCACCAATGCCCTGTACAGGTGCATCAAGACATCCCTGCTTTTATATTCTATCCCCCTCGCAATATAGGCCAACATCCCATTTGCCTTCTTGATCACCTGTTGTACCTGCAGACTGGGCTTTTGCGTCTCATGCACAAGGACCCCCAGGTCCCTTTGCACGGTAGCATGTTTTAATTTGTTTCCATTGAGATAGTAATCCCATTTGTTATTATTTCCTCCAAAGTGTATAACCTCGCATTTCTCAACGTTATACTCCATTTGCCATATCCTCGCCCACTCACTCAGCCTGTCCAAATCTCTCTGCAGATCTTCTCCGTCCTCCACACGATTCACTTTTCCACTTACCTTTGTGTCGTCTGCAAACTTCGTTACCCTACACTCCGTCCCCTCCTCCAGATCATCTATATAAATGGTAAACAGTTGCGGCCCGAGTACCGATCCCTGCGGCACGCCACTAGTTACCTTCCTCCAACCGGAAAAACACCCATTTATTCCGACTCTTTGCTTCCTGTCCGATAGCCAGTCCCCAATCCACTTTAACACACTACCCCCAACTCCGTGTGCCCTAATCTTCTTCAGCAGCCTTTTATGGGGCACCTTATCAAACGCCTTTTGGAAATCCAAAAACACCGCATCCACCGGTTCTCCTCCATCAACCGCCCTAGTCACATCTTCATAAAAATCCAACACGTTCGTCAAGCACGACTTTCCCCTCATGAATCCATGCTGCATCTGATTGATCGAACCATTTCTATCCAGATGCCCTGCTATCTCCTCTTTAATAATGGATTCCAGCATTTTCCCTACTACAGACGTTAAGCTGACCGGCCTATAGTTACCCACCTTTTGTCTCCTTCCTTTTTTAAACAGCGGCGTAACATTAGCCGTTTTCCAATCAACCGGCACTACCCCAGAATGCAACGAGTTTTGATAAATAATCACTAACGCATCCACTATTACCTCTGACATTTCTTTCAATACCCTGGGATGCATTCCATCCGGACCCGGGGACTTGTCCACCTTCAGTCCCATTAGTCTACCCAGCACTGCCTCTCTGGTAACGTTAATCGTATTAAGTATTTCTCCTGCTGCCAACCCTCTATCGTTAATATTTGGCAAACTATTTGTGTCCTCCACCGTGAAGACCGACACAAAAAACTTATTTAAAGACTCAGCCATATCCTCATTTCCCACTATTAACTCCCCCCTCTCGTCCTCCAATGGTCCAACATTCACTCTAGCCACTCTATTCCTTTTTATATATTTATAAAAACTTTTACTATCATTTTTTATATTAATTGCTAGCCTAGCTTCATAGTCTATCCTTCCTTTCTTTATCGCTTTCTTAGTCTCTCTTTGTTGTTTCTTAAATTTTTCCCAATCACTTGTTTCTCCACTATTTTTGGCCACTCTGTACGCAGCTGTTTTTATTTTAATACTCTCCTTTATTTCCTTCGTTATCCACGGCTGGTTCTCCCTTTTCTTACAATCCTTGTTTTTTGCTGGAATATATTTTTGCTGAGAACTGAAAAGGATCTCCTTAAAAATCCTCCACTTTTCCTCAGCTATCCTACCTGCCAGCCTGCTCTCCCAGTCTACCTTAGCCAATTCATCCCTCATCCTATCATATTTCCCTCTGTTCAAACAGAGGACACTGGTTTGAGACCAAACTTTCTCCTCTTCCATCTGAATCAGAAATTCGACCATATTGTGGTCACTAGACCCAAGAGGGTCCTTCACAATAAGATCCTTAATTCTACCTACCTCGTTACACAATACCAGATCCAAAATAGCTCGTTCCCTCGTCGGTTCCGTAACATGCTGTTCAAGGAAACTATCCCGACAGCATTCTAAGAACTCTTCCTCCATTCCACCCTCACCGACTTGAGTCTGCCAGTCAATGTGCATGTTGAAGTCCCCCATGATTATTGCCGTTCCGTTTTTACACGCATCCCTTATCTGCTTGTTTATAGCCCTCCCTACCTCAACATTATTATTTGGAGGCCTATATACCACACCTACTAGTGTCTTTCTCCCTCTACTATTCCTCATCTCTACCCATAACGATTCCACGTTTTGTTCCTCAGAGCCTATGTCATCCCTCAGTACTACCCTGATATTATCTCTTATTAATAGCGCGACCCCACCACCTTTTCCTTCCTGTCTATTCTTCCTAAACGCCTGATACCCCTGGATATTCATCTCCCAGTCCTGGTCACCTTTCAGCCACGTTTCTGTAATGGCCACTAGATCGTACCCACTTGTGCTGATTTGCACCATCAACTCATTCACCTTGTTCCGAATGCTTCGTGCATTCAGGCAAAGTGTCCTTATTCCAGCTTTTATCTGGACCCGCTTTGATGAGTCGCGAACACCCTCTCCCTCTACTCCCTTATCTAAATTACCGCCTTCATTCACTTGCACCCTCTCCTCTACCATTAATTTTGTAATTCCCCTTACCCCTGCATCCTCCCCCCCATCAATTAGTTCCTTGATCCTAGTCAACTCTTCTAGCTCCCCTCCCCCCAACCTATCTAGTTTAAATTCTCCCCAGTAGCCTTAGCCAACCTACCGGCCAGGATATTGGTCCCCGTGTGATTCAAGTTCCACCCGTTTTTTGTATACAGATCAAAGTGACGCCAAAGGGAACCCTTAAAAGGTGGTACAGACGACCATCCGCCTTAAAGGCCGTGTGTTTTCGGTCCTCTGGGCGAATGGGGAGCTGGTGGTAAGCAGACTTCAAGTCAATGGTGGAGAACACCCGGTACTGCGCAATCTGATTGACCATGTCAGATATGCGCGGGAGGGGATACGCATCCAGCAGCGTGTATCTGTTAATGGTCTGACTATAGTCTATGACCATCCGGGGTTTGTTCCCATTCTTAACCACCACGACTTGCGCCCTCCATGGACTAGCGCTAGGTTGGATGATCCCTTCCTTGAGGAGCCGCTGAACTTCAGATCGAATGAAGATCCGATCCTCAGCGCTGTAACGCCTGCTCTTTGTTGCGATGGGCTTGAGGCCTGGCACGAGATTCTGGAATAGGGAGGGTGGGGTAATCCTGAGCGTCGAGAGACTACATGTGGAGCGCTTTGGGCAATTTAGAGGCTGCAGTGCTCCCACTGAAAGCGGAGGGAGTGGCCCATCGTACTGCAGGGTTACACTCTTCAGGTGGACTATAAAATCTAGTCCTAGGAGTATCGGCGTGCAAAGGTGCGATAACACAAGGAGCCTGAAGTTCTCGTAAACCGTGCCCCACACCGTCAGGTTGACCATGCAGCTCCCTAGCACGGTGACAGACCGGGACCTTGACGCCATCGAAATTGTCTGCCTGACAGTCCGAATCCGGAGACCGCACCGTTTCACGGTGTCAGGGTGAATGAAGCTCTCCGTGCTCCCGCTGTCAAACAAACAATAAATCTGGCGTCCGTTTACCTGTATGTCCATCATGGACTTGTCGAGTCTGTGAGGCTTGGCCTGGTCCAGGATGATTGACGCCACCGTTGGATCTTGGGTGCAACTGCAGGCAGCTGAGATGGTTGATGACGTCCCCTGCTGGTCATTTGCGGTCGGTGCCGACCAAAATGGCTGCCCCCATAGGTCGCACATGGTCGATGCCGCTAAAAGTGGTGGCCTCTGCAGGTGGCACGTGTCTTGCGACTCCGTCGTTCGGAATGGCGACGCTCTGGAATCGCACATGGTGGAAGACCTCGAAGACGCAGAAGACCAGGATACCGGCTCCGGAGAATCACACGCCGCACTGCTATGTTTGGAGGGTGGTTTGGTCCTGCAGACTTTGGCATAATGCCCTTTCTTGCCACAGGCGGAGCACAATACCGTTTTAGCTGGACACCGCTGCCGAGGGTGTTTCGCCTCCCCACAGAAGTAACACTGCGGGCCTCCTGGAGCTGCTGCCGTCGTCAGGTCCGAGGTTGGAAACACAATCGCGCAGTTTTTCGGAGCCGCTGAATAAAGTGGAGTCTGTGGCTGTACCTGCCACGATGTCCCCACGCGGTCGTCGGGGTACATCTCCAGACTTTTGGAGGCCGTTTCTAGAGCGTCAGCTAATTCTACCGTTTTAGCGAGGTCTAGATTACCTTGCTCTAACAGCCGAAGGCGAATGTACAACGAGCCGATTCCCGCCACGAACGCATTTCGGACTAGGTCGCTCATTGACTGGGCCGCCAACACTGGCTTGCAGTTGCAGGCTCTGGCTAGCTGCTGAAGTTCACACAGGTACTGTTCCGTCGTTTCGCCGGGCTGCCGCCGTCGAGTGGCTAGAAGGTGTCGAGCATGGATCTCGTTCGGCGGTTTGTTGTATCGCTTCTTGAGAAGCTCGATGGCCCCTTTGTAGTCTAGGGCCTCACGGATCGATAAGATCGATACAGTGTCGCTTACCCTCGCGTGGAGGACCCGCAATCTGTCGGCATCGTTTTGTACAGCTGTAAAGGCATCGAGGTAATCTTGGAAACACTTTAACCAATGGTCGAAAGTGTTCGACGCTTCTGCCACACGTGGATCTAACGTAAGCCGCTCGGGTTTCAACATTTGCTCCATGATTGTTTTTTTAAAAAGTTTTGTTGGTAATAAAATTGATGCGCGATAAATCACACGGGAGGCTGGATTGTACCCGGGAAATAAAGGCTTTTATTACCAACAATAACAGAGCACACTATATACAATATACAATCCCAGACTAAAGGGTCACCAGACAGAGCAGTGGCCTTTATACATCTCCATGAAGGCGGAGCCAACTGGAGTGTACCACAGGACAATATTAACAGGTAGAACAGCCCAACCCTAACCCCAACAGTAACATATCTACAAACCCATAGTGCTGGCCAACCATGGCTCAGCACTCCTGGTGGTAACCAACAATGGTTCACCACACCTGAGATAAATTATTATTTTACAAGTTAGCTCTAACAGGAAAGGGATAGCATAGTTTCTAATCACATTTACTAACAAAACTGGAAAATGAGTCATAGTAGAATTTGAAACCAATTTAAACATCTGGAATCAACAGCTAGTCCATGAAACCATTATTGATTGTCATAGAAACCTATCTAGTTCTCTGACACCTTTTGGTGAAGAAAGTCTTTAATTTTTAGCTTGTCTGGTCTACATGTGGTTCCAGACCCACAGCAATGTGGTTGACTGTTAACAACTCTCTGGAATGACCTAGCAAGCCACACAGGGCAAATAGGGATGGGCAATAAATGGGCTCACCATCCCAAAAAAGAATTTAAAAAGAAGCAAATATGCAATTAAAAAGAATGTTGCATTTAAGTTGTTTGGATCTTCAGTTAAGATTCATTAAGCTTGCCCAATCAGTACTGAGCCTTAGATTCAAGTAGGCTCCATGTGGGAACTCTAGTTTGTGCCAGGTTGGCAGTTCTCAACGGAGGCGACAGTGGGAGCACTACAATTGGCTGCTGTGCAATGGGCCAGTGTAGCTGCTGCTGATTGCTAACCTGCAAACCTTGCTCATTTCTTGCCTGGAGTAAGGGCATACGGTTGACTACAATGTTGAATAACCTGTCAGCAATTACTATCATCGCTCATGTGTGACTAAAGACCAACTAGGCCATAAAAAGCAGTGGTGACTGAAAGCCATGGGACTGAAACACAGGAAGGAATTAATACCTTCACAGAAGAGAGAGAGAAAATTGATGAAAAAATAAACACACAATAAAAAGCAAGGCCATTTGATGTAATCTCATACCCATCCTGCTTTCTGGATTTTTAAAAATGGTGTAAAAGTTCCTGACATTTTGTCCTGTTGTGGCACAAAAATCAATTTTTCTGAGGTCTAATTTTCTTTCCTGTCCTGGGTTGTCACCAATTGTGATTCATACTCTTCATGCTGTCTCTGATCTATTACTTTGTACCCTGTTTACAACAATCAGCCTGACCTTGAAGACAGTTGGAAGTTTTATTTACCTGTTCTGTAATATTTAACAGTTTGAAGTTAATAATGTTATTGCCCATGTTGCCGGTTGCTGTTACAGAGCATGAAGTTTCAACCTTACTTAATCATCATGCAGAACTTACTCACAAGTTTTCTTCAACAGTCTCATCCTGTACAAGCACAGGAAAGGGTTCCTTCAGGTGAATATGCTTTGCATATGTTAGAAATAGGAATATCTTGTATAGAATCTAGACTCTTATGCAGTTTACTTGAAATGTAACCTTCAAATTAGTAGGTGGATGGAATAGATGTTTGGGGTTGAATTTTAACTTTCTGACTCACTCTCAATAGCACGTTTGTTAGTGCCTTTTTAACCCAGACAACTGACTTCCAGGTTTCCCAAACAATTAAAGCAAATTGGTATGCTGATTACATGTAGCAGTTTATTCCAGCTTCAGCATTGAATCAGACACGGCAAAGGTTAGAGTTGAAGATTTGTAGATGTGTAATGGTAGAGTCAGCAACGCGCAAGTGGAGGTTCAACATGATAAACTAACACCATGGCTGGGATTTTCTGCTGGTGTTCAGTGAGTGGGTTTGGTGATGGGAGTGGAAAATATCATGACAAGGTCCTAGCCGTGTTTCCCGGCAGCTTAAATGTAGGATATGACCGTCCCTTCCAATGCCGTTCAACGCCAGAAACCTCATTGTAATACGTGAACACATCATTACTGGGCCCACACGCTGGAATCATATCCCCCACATCAAATTAAACTTCCATGGCGGTCTGATGTCAGAATGGTGAAATGTATAAATGGTTTCTAGAGTGTGTAACTGGTGAGCAGAGCTCCAAGGGGAACTCGGAGTGAGTGCGCTCAAGCTGGCGTAGCACCTGAGGAGTAAAACATTATCTTTGGGTGGGCAGAGGGGGGTCACAGGCAAGTCTATACAGCAACTTCTTCCTGGCTGCCTTGTGATGCTGGGGCACAGGCTTCAATACAAGGGTGAAGGGAGGGAAGGAAAGCCAAGGGCATGGGATTCAGTGCAGGGGTGAAGGGAGGGAAGGAAAGGGTAGCCTGGGGCACGGCTTCAGTGTGGTTAAGGGGCATTGAGGGAATTGACACTGACTGAAGGTGCCATACTATCATGAGGAGTGAGGTGGTGTGGGGTGGTGTGTATGGTGGGGAGATGGAATGAAGGGTAGGGCAAGGCAAGTGGAGAAACATGTCAAAGATGAGTACTCTGTTGCAGCTGAGACTGATTAGCTTGAGCTCAATTAACATGCTTGGAGTCAAACTCGTCATGCTATTTTTCCCCATCAAGCAGCACCTATGTGTGACTGTGCCAATGACGGCTGCTCAGTGTTTCACCCTTGGCGGACAGACTTCCCAATTCAATGACTGCTTTGGTGTGGTGTACCATTGCCGGACAGGGGAAGAAACAATATCCCCTTAAAAAGTTGGCAGGGGCACACTGCCTGAGGAGTGTGCTCCTAATCCTTTGCTTTATGCTGGTGCCTATTGACAAGTGTCCCCCATGGGCCAAGCTAGGCACAAGGCCTTGGAGTAAAGGTTTGGACAATGCCTGCAGCTGACATAAGGGGGCAGACTGACATAAAAGATCAGGATGCAATTGAGTGACCAAAGCTGTGGCCATTTGGTCATGTGCTGCGAAGAAAGGACTGGGCATCAATATTACAACAGCAAATAAGCCAGCGGGCTTTGAGAGACAGTTGTAGATGTTGAACGGATAAAGAGTGGCCTTTAGGAAACAAATGTTAACCGTCAAGCATCTTTCATTGATATTGCAGTGTGTAGACAATCAGGCACGTGGAGCAAACTCACTGGGCCCAATTTTACCATCGTGTTGTGCCCGATTTCGGGCGTGAAAACTTGATAAAGTCAGGCGTGAGACGAATAGCGCGATCTGGGCCCACGTCCGGGCCGATTCCCTCTTTACCAAAGCCCGAAAATGGACGCGATCAGGACTGCGTCTGAAACGGGCGCAACGTCAATTTAAATGCATTTGCATGCATTTAAATTGACTTAATGGGCTGGACGCCCGAACGTACCGGCATTTCCCCATTTACCATCGCTTTCGTCCATCCAGATTTGATGTGAAGCAGACACGCTCGGCAAAAGTCTGCTTCAGGCACTCCAGCTACTGAGGAGGTAAGTTCAGAGCGTCCGGCGGCTCTCTGACTCAGATCAGTGGTGGGGGGGGGGGGGGGGGGGGGGGGGGAATGACAGTGGGGGAGGGAGGCAGGTCTGATCATTCTCTGGTGGTGGGGGGAGGGAGGGGGAGGAGGCCAGATGGATCTCTGGTGGGATAGGTGGGCGGGGGGGGGGCCAGGACAAGGGGGGTCTGCTGCCATTCTGCGGGCAATCGGTGGGGAGGGGGAAGTGGGGCAGGGGGTCACGATCGGTCTGGGTAGCGAAGGGGGTGGGTGGATAAGGGGCACAGTTATGTTGTCGGGTGGAGCGATGTCTGTGGGGGCCATCGCTCCCATTTTTTGTTCCCGGGCCGCTTTATCCGCTTTTTGGGCCCAGGAGCAATGTGACAGGGGAGCATTTTTCAAATTTGTTTTCATGTGCATGCGCAGTTGATGGTTCCGAGCGGAGCTGCAGCGTTTCAGGCGCGATAAGCCCCGCCCACAGCGCGATTCAGACTGGCGACTTTTTTTTCAGGCTGATTGCGTTTGGAGGGGCGCCTGAGAACAGGGTTTACAAATCGGATCTGAATCACGCCCAGATTCAGCACTTAGAATCAAAATGGTAAAATCGGGCCCATTATCATTCTTCTCTTTCATAATCAAGAGAAGGAGGTGTCAATGGCAGCACCTGACTCACCAAAGGCAGGAGCAGAGTCATCAAGAAGGCATGGCAGGGCCTACTCCACATTCAGAGGATGAATGCCCGAGAGCCATCGCTCCTAGGTGTCTGACTAGACCCAGGTTCTACGGACAGCGTTTGACGTACGTGTAGATATCTGAGAGCTGGCGTTGCTGAAACTATGCTGGTTGGTCACATCTGTCACCTGCTGCAGGGTTGGCTCCTCGGGACCAAGGGCTACCCACTGAGGACATGATTAATGGCATCTGTGTGGAGGCCACAGAGTGCAGCAGAGGCAAGAAACAATGAGGCTCATGCTGCAACTTACACTTTGGTGGAGCAGACAATAGAGATGCTGAAGATGAGGTTCAGCATGCACCGGTTTGATCGAGCCGTGCAATACAATCCACAGTGAATCTCATGCATTATCTCCATCTATTATACCCTACACAGCCTGGTGCTGCAATGTGGGGAGGAACTGTCTGAGGAGGAGTTGGAGGAGTGGCACATCTCCTCTAATGAAGAAATGAGGGGATGAGGTTGAGGAGGTCCTCAAGGGTGAGGATGCCGACCATGTGGCCGCGGCAATGTCCAGACAAGGCAGATAGGCTTGGAACATACTTGTTGCCGCTAGATTCAGGAAGGTCACCCTGTTACCTCTACATGCCATTAGTGAGCATTGCACTTGTGCCTGACTGACAGCAGCCTACCTACCCTCTTTGATAAGGCTCCTGACAGCGGATGCCCATCGTCCCGACATTTCAAGAGATGATGATTTTTTTTTCCTTGCAGCAGAGGAGAGCAGGAGAGACACGATTGAGATGTATAAAATTATGAGGGGCATTGATAAAGTAGACAGGAAGAAACTTTGTCCTTTGGTGGAGGGATCAATGACTAGGGAGCGTTGATGTAAAGGTAAGGGACAGGAGATTTAGTGGAGATGTGAGGAAAACCTTTTCACCCAAAGGGTGGTGGGAGTCTGGAACTCACTGCCTGAAGGGGTGGAAGAGGCAAAGACCCTCATAACATTTAAGAAGCATTTAGATGTGCACTTGCAATGCCAAGGCACACAAGGCTATGGATTAAGTGTTGGAAAATGGGATTAGAATAGATGGGTGGTTTGTTTTTGAGCAACGTAGACACAGTAGGCCGAAGAGCCTTTTTCTGTGCTGTAGACATCTATGACTATGACTCTATGATGATTTGCAATGGGAACAATCCATAGATCCTCACACAGCTTCTGTGCATGTCTGACTGATGGCAGTTTGTTGCTCTCGATGATCAGGGTCATATCAGGGCGATGAAATGAGGAAAGTTTAACTTCTCCTGATCCTGCAGCATCCATTGTGAACTGAACCCATACAGAACAGTGTCACTGGAGGCTGAGGCTGATGGAATGGGGAGGACCAGCTGTGGCAAAGTGTCACACTGGTTATCACTGCTGCCTTACAGCGCCAGGTACCAGGATAATGGTCGATGGATGCTCTTGCGAATGGAAAGTTGTTTCAAGTGGTATTCCACAGGGCTTGGTGTTGAGACCCTTGCTGTTTGTGTTATATATTAACAATTTGGACACAAATGTGGGGGGCACGATTGAAAAATTTGCAGACAACACAAAGATTGGCCAAGTAGTGAATAGTGTGGAGGAGAGCTATAATCTACAAAACGATATCGATAGGTGGGTGGAGTGGGTGATAAAGTGGCAGATGGATTTTAACACAGAGAAGTGTGAGGTAGTGCATTTAGGGAGGTCAAACTGTTATAGAGAATACACAATAAATGGAAATATACTAAGAGGGGTAGATGAAGTGAGAGATATTGCTGTACAAGTACACAGGTCCCTAAAGGCAGCATTTTAAGTAGAAAAGGTTGTAAAGAAGGCATATGGAATGCTCTCTTTCATGGGCAGAGAAATAGGATATAAAATTAAGGATGTGGGAATTGTATAAAACACTGGTGAGGCCACAACTGGAGTATTGTGTCCAGTTCTGGTGACCATATTACAGGAAGGACGCTCTGGAGAGGGTGCAGAGGAGGTTTACAAGGCTGTTGCCAGGCTTGGAAAATGTAGCTATGAGGAGAGATTGGATATGTTGGGGTTATTTTCCTGGAACAAAGAAGGCTGAAGGGTGACTTGATTGAGATTTACTAAATTATGAGGGGAAGAGATAGAGTGGACAGGATAACATTGTTACCCTTGGTGGAGAATTCTAGAACCAGGGGACATAGATTCAAGTTGTAGTTGTAGAGGGGACATGAGGAAGAACCTTTTTACGCAGAGGGTGGTGGGTGCTTGGAATTTGCTGCCTGAGTTGGTGGTGGAGGTAGAGATCCTAAATCCTTTAAAAATGTACTTGGATCTGCACCTTAAGTGCTGTAATCTAAAGGGCTATGGGCCAAGTGCAAGAAGGTGGGATTAGAAAGGGGACCTGGGTGTCCTCAGGCTGGCACGGACAAGATGGGCCAAATGGCCTCCTTTTGTGCTGAAACTTTTCCATAGTTCTATGATTCTATGGTTTAATTCTGGCCTCGGATCACTGTCTGTGTGGAGTTTGCACATTCTCCCCATGTCTGCATGGGTTTCCTCTGCGTACTCCGGTTTCTTCCCACAGTCCAAAGATGTGCTGGTTAGGTGCACTGGCCATGCTAAATTCTCCCTCAGTGTACCCGAACAAGCGCCGGAGTGTGGCAACTGGGGGATTTTCACAGTAACTTTATTGTACTGGCCATGCTAAATTGCTCCTTAGTGTCCCAAAATGTGTAGGTTAGGGGGATTAGTTGTGGTAAATGTGCTGTGTTACAGGGACAGGGCGAGAGGGGAAGAGGGTCGGTCTGAGTAAGACGTTCTTTCAGAAATCGGTGCAGGCTCAGTGGGTCTGCAATGTTGGCATTCTATGGGTCTATAGGTGCAGGGAGCACACAGGGAGAATGAGTGATATCTGTGACACCAACCAAGACATTCTGGTAAAAATTATAGCCGGAATTTTACCATCCCCATGGGAATCGGAGCGGGCGAGGGGCGGACCATCGAAAGGTCCATTGGCCTCGGGTGGGATTTTCTGGTTTCGGGGCGAGCCAAGCCAGAAAATCCCACCCTATAATTCATAGAATCATAGAAACCCTACAGCACAGAAAGAGGCCATTCGGCCCATCGAGTCTGCACCGACCACAATCCCACCCAGGCCCTACCCCCATATCCCTACATATTTACCCACTAATCCCTCTAACCTACGCATCTCAGGACACTAAGGGCAATTTTGAGCATGGCCAATCAACCTAAACCGCACATCTTTGGACTGTGGGAGGAAACCGGAGCACCCGGACGAAACCCATGCAGACACGAGGAGAATGTGCAAACTCCACACAGACAGTGACCCAAGCAGGGAATCGAACCTTGGTCCCTGGAGCTGTGAAGCAGCAGTGCTAACCACTGTGCTACCGTGCCGCCCAAGAAACAGGCATGAATGATGCGTCAGTCATTGTGAAGGAACACCATTAATGTCCGAGAAAGAACAGGGAAGAAACCCTGGACTGAGCACCTTTATCTTGTGTACTTCAGACTGATAGCCACAGAGCTCATCATAATGAGGAGCCATAGAAAGTGGGAAATTCATGAGAGTTTATTTCTAAAAGTGAACATTATGGACAAGTGTTTAACACCCATGCCCACGCTGTGCAACTACATCTTCTTAACTTTCCTTACCCTGCTGCCTAGTTTTGGTACATCCCCAACATCCACAGCTGAGCTGGAGGCCTGCTGTCTGCCACGTCATATTTGTGCTGACCTTGGCGGGGATGCTGCTGCCACCTGTCATGCTACACTGGTCACCTTGGATGCAGGTCTTTATGCAGAGTGTGGGTATGATGCACGGTGGCGGTCCTCCACTATATCCAGCAGCTGCTCGAGGGAGGTGTCAGTGAATTTGGGGACAGTATGCTGCTTGGCTTTGTCAGTCATGAATTCCCAGTGGCTCCCTCACACCTAAAGTGTGCTAGCTGTGTGCAGAGCTGGCCTTTAAATATGGCACCTGGATCATTGAAACACTGAGACACCTGGCAGAGTGGGTGAATCAGTGGCTGCCTACCAGCATGTCTCTGCAAATCCTTTTAATTAAGTGCCACACAATACGGAAAAAGCTGCAATTGCCATCGTCGTATTAAGCACCGCTTTCCCTGTCCAAAATTGGACTTTGCCGATTTCTGGGATGATTCTGGCCCATGTTTCAATTATTCCTGAATGTGATGCCGCAGGTTGTAAGAGGATGCAGATCACTCATTCCCCAAAGATGAGAGAAAGAGGGGAATCTCAGAAGTCACCAGTCATGGGAGGAACTGGCTGAGGAGGTCAGCAACACAATGGTGTTGCCCCGATCCTGGACATAGAGTCCCATGAGGTTTAATGATGATGAGTGGCATGTCATACTCAAGTGAAAAAAATACTTCCCAGGCCTTCTTCTGCACATCACTCCTCGGACTGACAAACCTTGCAAATTCACACTCCCTTAAGGCATTTGCTCATACCAATGACGAGCTTTCACTGACACTCATCCTCATCATATTCCAACATCAGACACACCTCTCGCAATAACACTCCACAAATATTGTCCTTCCATCCTTTCAAAGTATTCCATTTCTGTCAGTCATATGTCTCTCCTGTCTCTTCAAATAGAAGAAAGTACAGAGCTGCAGTGAGAGACAGAGATCCTTTCCTAAATGGCGCTGCTGAAATGTCTTCCTTCTTCCCTAACCGTGGTTTCCCACCCGCTGTAGTTGACAGGGCGTCAACCGCGTCCAACCCATCTCCTGTGCCACTGCTCTCACCCCGTCCCCTCCCTCCCTGAATCAATGGCCTTCTTGTCCTCACTTTTCACTTCACCAGCCTCCGCATTCAAAAGATCATCTTCCATGATTTCTGCCAACTCTAGCATGGTGTCATCACCAAACATTTTCCCCTCACTGTGTCCTTGTCAGAATTCCGCGGGGTGCATTCCCTCTGGGATACCCTTGGTCCACTTCTCCATCACACCCAACACCTCACCCCCTGACCTCAGCATCTTCCCATGCAATCGTAGAGGGTGCAACACCTGCCCCTTTACCTCCTCTCTGCTCACCATTCAAGGGCCTAAACATTTTCTGGTGAAGTAGTGCTTCACCTCCTTCAATCTGGTCTATTGCATTTGCTGCTCCCAATGTGGTTTATTCTACATTGGAGAGACCAAACGCAAACTGGGCCACTGCTTTGCAGAACACTTTCAGTCCATCCGCAAGCAGGATCCAGACCTTCCTGTCACTTGCCATTTCAACCATCCTGCGCTCATTAGAGTCCGCCCACATGTCCGTCCTTGGCTGCTGCAATGTTCCAGTGAAGTCCAAAAACAAACTGGAGGAACAGAACGAGACACTTTACAGCCTCCTGAACTGAACATTGAGTTCAACAACTTCCGACAATCAACTTTCTCCTCCACCTTCATCCCATTTCCATTTATTTTATTTTGTTTTACTTCATTAAATCTTAATTATTTATTCTTTTTTTAAATTTTTATTTTTCCATCATTTCATTTGTCCACTTTTTAAAAATCTCACTTACCATCTTGTTTTTCCCCTCCAAGGCCTACCCCCTCCCTTCACCCACCCCTCTAGGGCCATCTGTTACCTGTCTCAGGTTGTCCTTTGACACTCTGCTACCCTTTGTTCTGCCATTGATACATTCTGATCTCTTAATGTCTGCTATCAGCACGCTTCTGAGCTAATCTCATCACCTTTTTCTTCTCGTGATTCTATGCCTCATTCCTGTACAAACACTCTCCTTCTAAAAACCCTGGCTGGTACAAACTGGAAAAACTGTCCCAGGTACCTGAACTACATCTCCAACTTCCCAACTGTTTGCTCAATTCTAACTCTTGTTGATAATGTGGTTCATCTTGTTCTTCTCCTGGGCAACGGTGCCAGGGATGCTCACAGGAGCTATGTCTATCTGCAGAATCTGAATTGAGGTGTGATTACATGTGTGATTACTGTGGCTTTGTCACAGACAGATCGTGCCTTACGAGCCTGGTGGAGTTCTTCGAAAATGTGACTAAACACATTGACGAAGGGAAAACAGTGGATGTGGTTTATATGGATTTTAGCAAGGCGTTCGATAAGGTCCCCCATGCAAGGCTTCTAGAAAAAGTGAGAGGGCATGGGATCCAAGGGGCTGCTGCCCTGTGGATCCTGAACTGGCTTGCCCAAAGGAGGCAGAGAGTGTGTATAGATGGGTCTTTTTCTAATTGGAGGTCAGTCACCAGTGGTGTGCCCCAGGGATCTGTTCTGGGACCCTTGCTGTTTGTCATTTTCATAAATGACCTGGATGAGGAAGTGGAGGGATGGGTTGGTAAGTTTGCCGACGACACGAAGGTTGGTGGGGTTGTGGATAGTCTGGAGGGATGTCAGAAGTTACAGAGGGACATAGATAGGATGCAAGACTGGGCGGAGAAGTGGCAGATGGACTTCAACCCAGGTAAATGCTTAGTGGTCCATTTTGGCAGGTCGAATGGGATGAAGGAGTACAATATAAAGGGAAAGACTCTCAGTACGGTAGAGGATCAGAAGGACCTTGGGGTCCGGGTCCATAGGACTCTAAAATCGGCTCCGCAGGTGGAGGAGGTGGTTAAGAAGGTGTATGGTGTGCTGGCCTTTATCAATCGAGGGATTGAGTTTAGGAGTCCGGGGATAATGATACAGCTATATAAGACCCTCGTCAGACCCCACTTGGAGTACTGTGCTCAGTTCTGGTCGCCTCGTTACAGGAAGGATGTGGAAAAGATTGAAAGGGTGCAGAGGAGATTTACAAGGATGTTGCCTGGATTGAGTGGCATGCCTTATGAGGATAGGCTGAGGGAGCTCGGTCTTTTCTCCTTGGAGAGACGTAGGATGAGAGGAGACCTAATAGAGGTGTATAAGATGTTGAGAGACATAGATCGGGTGGACTCTCAGAGGCTTTTTCCCAGGGTGGAAATGTCTGCTACAAGAGGACACAGGTTTAAGGTGCTGGGGGGTAGGTACAGGGGAAATGTTAGGGGGAAGTTTTTCACACAGAGGGTGGTGGGCGAGTGGAATCGGCTGCCATCAGTGGTGGTGGAGGCAAACTCAATAGGGTCTTTTAAGAGACTCCTGGATGAGTACATGGGACTTAATAGGATGGAGGGTTATAGGTAGGCCAAAAAGGTAGGGATATGTTCGGCACAGCTTGTGGGCCGAAGGGCCTGTTTTGTGCTGTAGTTTTCTATGTTTCTATGTTTCTACATATGGGAGACCTGTCTGGCACAGGATAAAGGCATCAGGGGAGATGGTGGTTCAGTGGTGACATCACTGAATTAGTAATCCTGCGTCCAGGCAAATGCTATGGTAATGTGGGTTCAAATTCCATTATGGGGCTGGTGGATTTTAAATTCAATTAATAAATCTGGAATATAAAGCAAGTCTTAGTGATGATGACCATGAAGACATTGCCAGGTGTTGCAAATGCCAATCGGATTCTGTAAAGTCCCTTAGGGAAGGAAATCTGCCATCCTTACCTGGTCTGATCTACCTGTGACTCCAGATCCACAATAAAGCGGTTGACTCTTCATTGCCCTCTGAAGTGGCCTAGTGAGCTATTCAGTTCAAGGGAAATTCAGGATGGGCATCAAATGCTGGCCTTGTTAGCAGCGTCCACATCCCATGAAAGAACAAGGTAAAAAATAGCTCTCTGGGAATTATGCTTGATGTACATGATTTTGGGGGTTTGCAGAGCAGTTGAATATTTTTGAAGTGTAATCCCTTTCAGCAGATGAACACTCCTGGCTAATTTGGCGGCAGCTTTTTGCCACATGACGGCCAGTTCCTGTGGAAATCCAACAAGAACAGTAAATCTGAGTATTCTTTCATTCTGACTGACCTCATCCATAGCAAAGTCAACCATAAGTGTTAGCCCTGAGAAACCTTGAGGTGCCCTTGTTGACAGCAAGTTGTGAGATTCTATAAATATCACCAGTAGCTCAATGGAAGGAACTGGAGGTGAAGAAACCCAGACCACTGGTAATGTGTATCCACCTGTTACACTCGGAAGGAGATATTCTGCCAATGCAGGTCCAGGTGTCAACATCTGTTGGGGTGGCATGGTGGCATGGTGGTTAACACTGCTGCTTCACAGAGCCAGGGGCCGGGGTTAGATTCCCGGCTTGGGTCACTGTCTGTGCGGAGTCTGCACATTCTCCCCATGTCTGCATGGGTTTTCTCTGGGTGCTCCGGTTTCCTCCCACAATCTGAAAGATGTGCTGGTTAGGTGAATAAATTTTCCCTCGGTGTACCTGAACAGGTGCCGGAATGTGGCGACTGGGGGATTTTCACAGTAACTTTGTTGCAGTGTTAATATAAGCCTATTTGTGCCACTAATAAATAAACTTAAATCTGACCCACCTGAGGCACTGGTGCACTGTTACGTCCAGACAGCTTATTCTCAGCCTGGGATTATTGCCTCCTGCAAGCTGCAGTTTTATGCTCATCTTGTCCTTCAAATCTTCCTCCAGCCCGAAAATAATAACTATTATTACTCACTGTTTCCTATTATTCATCTTGTCCCTCCTGTGGACTGGTAGCTGTTTTGAGGAAAAGGCTGCTTCTCCCGCTGCTCCACTCATTCCCCATCAGAGTTCCAAGGTTCCCGTTCTGCTGTGAAGGTTGTCAGCAGAAAAGTACAGATCAAAGGCAAAAGAAGATGATAGAACTGATCTCCAACGTACTGGAACCTTCAAAGCAGCAAAGGTACACTCCCAGAACTAGTCCTGTGATCCAAAGCCTTTCATTTAACAAGGAAACATGTCAGATCTCAACATTTAAGAAGCTTTCTAGCTTGTCAGTTCCCCAACTCGTCAATTTTCTGAATGTGCCTTGCTGAACCTGGCAAGTCTAAGGAAGCCCAGGCCTTCAGAGTTACTGTTGGAATCTTGGCTTAAACCTGCATTATTCAGCATTTAAAATATTTAACTGGCAAATCCACGTATCCCACAGGAATTGCCCCAGTGCTGAAGAATGCACTCAGGTTAAAGGCAGAAGTCAACAGGTTCCTGCTGCCTTGCTGAAACACCAGCAGTTTCAGGTGTTCTAACCTGCCGCCTGCACAGAAACCCATCCTTTCTGACAGCTGCAAATTTTCCTGCTAGGAGTGTCTAACCTGACCCTACTTATGTACAAGCATGGGTTTCTGTGCGGGTGGCATGGTGGCACTGTGGTTATCATTGCTGCCTCACATCACCAGGGACCCGGGTTCAATTCCGGCCTCGGGTGGCTGTCTATGTGGAGTTTACACATTCTCCCCGTGTCTGCGTGGGTTTTCTCCGGGTGCTCCAGTTTCCTCCCACACTCCAAAGATATGTTGGTTAGGTGGATTTGCCATGTTAAATTGCCCCTTAGTCAGGGGGATTAGCAGGGTAAATATGTGGGGTTACGGGGATAAGGCCTGGGTGGGATTGTTGTTAGTCCTAGCTCGATGAGCCCAATGGCCTCCTTCTGTCCTGTAGGGATTCTATGATACAGACAAATGACTGAATGAACCCTACAAACATAGGAAATTTGACTGGAGTGAAATCCAGGCCAGATTCCTAATGAAAGGTGGATGACATTAGTAGTTTGGATCATTTGGGTGCAATCATCAAACAGCCTTTTGTGGATGTGAGCCAATTCTCTGCTGATTGGGTGAATGGCTAGCATTGTATCTGGGCCCACAGCATGAAGGTAGTTGTCTGGAGTTATTGTTTGCTTATTTACCTGTCTTGATTGTAGGTGAGGGAAGCAATTCCTGGTGAACTAGTATGCCATCCTTCCTACTAGCCCCTTGAAAAGGCTACCCAATTTCCAATGCTTCAAGTGCTTGTTCCTTTTGTCTATATGATGCCTCCATGGAATAAAAGGGACAGTAGGAACATGGATGCAGAATTGGTTGAGTAATAAGAAACAGCCAATAATGGTTAATGGATATTTTTTCTGGTTAGAGGAAGGTTTGTAGTGGTGTTCCCCAGGGGGTCAATATTGGGATCCTTTCTTTTCCTAATATATATTAATGATCTAAATCTTGGAGTCCAGGGGACAATTTCAAAGTTTGCAGATGATACAAAACTTGGAAGCACAGCAACCTATGAGGAGGACAGTGTAGAACTTTGAAAGGGCATAGATAAACTGGTGGAGTGGACAGATAGGTGGTAGATGAAGTTCAAAGCAGAGGAATATGAGGTGATTCATTTTGGTAGGAAGAACGTAGAGGGATGATATTAAATAAAGGGTACAAGTCTAAAGGTGTGCAGGAGCAGAGGGACCTGCGTGTATATGTGCGTAAGTCATTGAAAGTGGCAGGACAGCTGGAGAGAGGAGTTAATAAAGCATATAGTATTCTAGGCTTTATTAATAGAGGCATAGAGGACAAGAGCGGCACAGTGGCACAGTGGTTAGCACTGCTGCCTCACAGCACTAAGGACTCAGGTTCAATTTTGGCCTCAGGTCACTGTCTGTGTAGATTTTGCACTTTCTTCCCGTATCTGCATGGGTTTCCTCTGGGTGCTCCGGTTTCCTCCCACAGTCCAACAATATGCGGGTTAGGTTGATTGGCCATGCTAAATTGACCCTAGTGTCAGAGGGACTAGCAGGGTAAATGTATGGGATAAGGGGAATGGGGCCTGGGTGGGATGTGGTCAGTACAGACTCGATGGGCTGAATGGCCTTCTTCTGTATTGTAGGGATTTTATGATTCTACAAAGAGCAAGGAGATTATGCTGAACTTGTATAAGACACTAGTTAGACTTCAGCTGGAGTATTGTGTACAGTTCTGGGTGCCACACTTTAGGAATGATGAGAATGCATTGAAGTGAAATAAAGTGATTTGCAAAAGAAGCCAATGTGATTTGAGAAAAACTTTCACACAGTCAGTAATTTGAGTCTGGATTGCACTGCCTGGAAATGTGGTGGCGTGAGATCGAGACAACCAAGAGGGCATTAGATAATTATTTCAATTGGAACAATATTCTGGAGTATGGGGAAAAGGCAGGGGAATGGCGCTAACTTATAATATTAATTTGGAGAACTGTCGCAGACACGGTGGGCTGAAAGCCCTCCTTCTGCACTGTAATGATTCCACGATTTCTGCGATGATGACTACATGAGTTATCAGAATGCCCTGGGATCTGAAAATAAAACATGGAAGCACACTGGGAACTGAATTTTATTATTTGTTCTTGGGATATGAGCATCAACATTTATTGCCCAAAGCTAATTTTCCTTGAGAAGGTGGTAATGAGCTGCCTTCTTGAACTGCTGCAATCTATACAGTGTAGGTACACTCACAGTGCTGTTAGGAAGGGAGTTCCAGATTTTTACTCAGTAACATGAAGGAACAGTGAGGTGGCTCCAAGACAGAAATGTTTGTGATGGGTAACTTGAGGATGATGATGTTCCCATGCATCTTCTGCCCTTTTTTGCAAGGCTGTAGGGATTATGGGTACAGCTGAAGTAGCCTTGGTGAGTGCAACTTAAAGGTAGTACACACTACTGCCACTGAACCAATAGAATCATAGAATCCCTACAGTGCAGAAGGAAGCCATTTGGCCCATCGAGCCTGCACCAACAACAATCCCACTCAGGCCCTATCCCACTCTATCCCCGTAAGCCCACACATTTATCCTGCTCATCGCCCTCACATTAAGGGGCAATTTGGCATGGCCAAGCAGCCTAATCTAATTGATCTAAGGAAATCTCTTTGCCTGGGTACAGTGGAGGCAGGATCATTGAATATTTTTCCCCTATATAATTGTCACAATACTTTGCTATTTTTAAGGCTAAGTTGGATAAATCCTTGATTGACAAGGGAGCCAAATGGTATAGAGGTAGACAGGAAAGTGGAGTTAGGCCACATTCAGAACAACCATGAGTTTATCAAATGATGAAGCAGCCTCAAGGGACCGAAAGGCCTATGCCTGTTCCTACTGTATGTGTTCATATGTGCAGCCATTCAACAGCAGCCATTAGAGAGGCTGGATAGACTGGGACTTTTTTCCCTGGAGCATAGGAGGCTTCGGGGTGATCTTATAGGGGTCTGTAAAATAATGAGGGGCATAGATCAGCGAGATAGTTAACATCTTTTCCCAAAGGTAGAGGAATCCAAAACTAGAGGGCATAGTTTAAGATGAGAGGGGAGAGATACAAAAAGGTCCAGAGGGGAAATCTTTTCACACAGAAGGTGGTGAGTGTCTGGAACAAGCTGCCAGAGGTAGTAGGAGAGGCGGGTACAATTTTGTCTTTTAAAAAGCATTTGACAGTTACATGGTAAAATGGGTATAGAGGGATATGAACCAAATGCGGGCAATTGGGACGAGCTTATTGTTAAAATAAAAAGAGCGGCATGGACAAGTTGGGCCGAAGGGCCTGTTTCCATGCTGTAAACCTCTATGACTCTCTGATTCAACGGCATGCTTAGCAGTGGTTGCATGCTAAAATCATCAATATATAACCAGCAGCACAAAGTTTGTGTGCTGCCTGCATTGAAAGTAATGGGCACAGGGCAATGCCATGATCCGTACCCCCCAATTCCAATTTCGTGGTCAGAAGATTGACTGCTCTGAATTAATTCATTTTGAGTGAGCACCCGGGTGCAAAATGGGGATCTATTCAATTTGAGTCAGAACGCAGGATATATAAATATATCAAAAAAATTAATTCTGGAAAAAAATGAGTGATGAATTACTGGCCACTGCTCAATGCAAATTTATTTATGATAATCCTTCATCTACATATGTGGAAAGTAATTTTCTGTGCAAAACATAATGAATGAATAAAGAAATGATAGGAAATGAATGAAATATGCAGCAAAATGAAAAAAAATCATCAGACTTAAATCCTTTGGGACTATCACGTAGCAACTAACTAAATAAACTCTCTGCCAGAAAAAGTCTGAAACAAATACTCCATGTGTGGTCTTGAGCTTTTTCTTCAAACTTATGAATGTGAAGAAATGTCCTGAGGTTTATTAGGAAAATCAAAAGGCAAACTGGTCAGCATTTCTTTTTAGTTATTCCTTCAGCTGATTTCTGGTTTGCTTTCTAGTTGGCCTTGTGCCTGAGCTTCATCACAAATATCTATTCATTCTAGTCTTTCCAATTGTTTTAGAATCAAAACACCTCCCTCCTTGCTTAACCTATTTCCTCATTTTATCAGCCACAGCCGAATCAGATAGGAAAGCACAGCGGTTGGCGCCTTCCCGTCTTTTATGTTCCTCTGTCTCAGTTTTGAGTGCTACAGGTCATGCCCCATCCATTGTACCATGATCCTGTCTCATTACGCTCCTCTTTATCACTCTGCTTTTCTTAGTGAACCTCGTCAAGCTTACTGAAGAGCAGCACGTACAGGAAAATCACAACAATGTGCTGAAAGTCAATCTTTTTGCTTCATAAATGCGGCAGCTCTGAAACTTTTGTCTCCTGCACAACAAAACTGGATCACGGTTTTAAAATCCCTCGCTAAATTATAGCGACAGGTTTTTTTATTGAAAGGTTGCATACAGTTATTGTTATTTGGCAATTATGCCAGCACACGAGTTCATTACATAATAATAAACTGGAATACGTGTTCTTAGTCATTTTAAAAAAGGGTTCACTGTTGTTTTCTATAAAATTTCAGCTTTATCATTTGCATTTCTTAAAGACTGAATAGATCCAGTATGCAAACATGCGTAAAGCAATTGATGAGTCCCTGACATGAAGACCATAGTGGGAAAGAAGATGAATCAGCTACACAAAATCTACAGATAAAAATGATGGCCAGATTCTCAGCCTCCTGGCCGCATGTTTCCCGCCAGCAGGAGTTGGTGCGTTGTTTGTTAAAGGCGGGATTCTCTGGTCCCACCGCTGTTAATGGGAATTCCCACTTGCATCACCCCACATCGCCAGGAAACCCACGGGCGGGGGTGTGCTGCAGGCGGGGCCGGAGAATCCCACCAGCTTGGAAAAACTACAGCACAAAACAGGCCCTTCGGCCCCACAAGTTGTGCCGAACACATCCCTACCTTTCAGGCCTACCTATAACCCTCCATCCTATTAAGTCCCATGTACTCATCCAGGAGTCTCTTAAAAGACCCTATTGAGTTTGCCTCCACCACCACTGACGGCAGCCGATCCCACTTGCCCACCACCCTCTGTGTGAAAAACTTCCCCCTAACATCTCCCCTGTACCTACACCCCAGCACCTTAAACCTGTGTCCTCTCGTAGCCTTGTAAATCGCCTCTGCACCCTTTCAATCTTTTCCACATCCTTCCTGTAATGAGGCGACCAGAACTGAGCACAACACTCCAAGTGGGGTCTGACGAGGGTCTTATATAGCTGCATCATTATCCCCGGACTCCTAAACTCAATCCCTTGATTGATAAAGGCCAGCACACCATACACCTTCTTAACCACCTCCTCCAACTGCAGGGCCGATTTTAGAGTCCTATGGACCCGGATCCCAAGGTCCTTCTGATCCTCCACAGTGCTAAGAGTCTTTCCCTTTATATTGTACTCCTTCATCCCATTTGACCTGCCAAAATGGACCACTATGCATTTATCTGGGTTGAAGTCCATCTGCCACTTCTCCGCCCAGTCTTGCATCCTATCTATGTCCCTCTGTAACTTCTGACATCCCTCCAGACTATCCACAACCCCACCAACCTTCGTGTCGTCGGCAAACTTACCAACCCATCCCTCCACTTCCTCATCCAGGTCATTTATGAAAATGACAAACAGCAAAGGTCCCAGAACAGATCCCTGGGGCACACCACTGGTGACCGACCTCCATTTAGAAAAAGACCCATCTATACATACTCTCTGCCTCCTTTGGGCAAGCCAGTTCTGGATCCACAGGGCAGCAGCCCCTTGGATCCCATGCCCTCTCACTTTTTCTAGAAGCCTTGCATGGGGGACCTTATCGAACGCCTTGCTAAAATCCATATAAACCACATCTACCGCTTTCCCTTCGTCAATGTGTTTAGTCACATTTTCGAAGAACTCCACCAGGCTCGTAAGGCACGATCTGCCTTTGACAAAGCCATGCTGAGTATTCTTGAGCATACTAAACCTCTCTAAATGGTCATAAATCCTCTCCCTCAGGATCTTCTCCATCAGCTTACCAACCACTGAGGTTAGAGTCACCGGTCGGTAATTTCCTGGGCTATCCCTATTCCCCTTCTTGAAAATAGGAAGCACATCCACAATCCTCCAATCCTCCGGCATCTCTCCCCTCTCCATCGACGACGCAAAGATCATCGCCAGTGGCTCTGCAATCTCTTCCCTCGTCTCCCACAGTAACCTGGGGTACATCCCATCCAGACCCGGCGACTTATCTATCTTGATGCCATTCAAAGATTCCAGCACAACCTCTTTGTTAAAGTCCACATACTCAATCTTTTCAGTCCACCGCAAGCCCACAGTACATCCACCCATGTCCTTCTCCTCTGTGAAAACCGAGGCAAAATATTCATTAAGCACCTCTGCCATTTCTACTGGTTCCGTACTGATTTTCCCACCTTCACCTTTTGTAGGCCCTATTCCTTCACGTCTCATCCTTTTACTCTTCACATATTTATAGAACGCCTTAGGGTTTTCCTTAATTCTACTTGCCAAGGCCTTCTCATGACCCCTTCTGGCTCTCCTAATTTCCTTCTTTAGTTCCTTCCTACAAGCCGTATACTCATCTAGATCCCTATCTTCGCCAAGCTCTCTGAGCCTTTTGTACGCTTTCCTTTTCTTCTCAACTAGGTCCCGCACAGCTTTCGTGCACCACGGTTCCTTTAACCTACCAACTCCTCCCTGTCTGCTCGGAACATTATCCTGTAGAACCCTAGACAGACATTCCTTGAAAAACTGCCACCTCTCTTCAGTAGATTTCCCCGAGAATACCTCCTTCCAATTTACTCCTCTAATTTGCTGTCTTATGTCTTCATATTTCCCCTTCCTCCATATAAAAGCTTTCCTAGCTTGCCTGATCATCTCTTTTTCCAATGCAAGCATAAAGGAGATAGAGTTATGATCGCCATCCCCAAGATGCTCTCCTACTGAGAGATCTGACACCTGTCCAGACTCGTTGGTCAGTATCAGATCAAGTACAGCCTCTCCTCTTGTAGGCTTGTCCACATGCTGTGTCAGGAAACCCTCCTGAACACACCTAACCAACTCCTCCCCATCCAATCCCCTTACCCGAGGGATATTCCAATCTATGTTTGGGAAATTAAAGTCTCCCATCACAACAACTCTGCTATTATTGCAACTCTCCAGGATCTGTTTCCCTATCTGCTCCTCCACCTCCCTGTCACTATTGGGCGGCCTATAGAAAACTCCCAGCAAAGTGATCGACCCCTTCCCACTCCGAACTTCCACCCACAGAGACTCTGTAGACAATCCCTCCACAGCATACACCTTCTCTACAGCTGTGACACTATTCCTGATCAGCAGTGCCACTCCACCCCCTCTCTTGCCTCCCTCCCTGTCCTTCCTGAAACATCTGAATCCCGGCACCTGTAGTATCCAATCCTGTCCCTGAGACATCCAAGTCTCCGTAATGGCCACCACATCACACTTCCAGGCATCGATCCACGCACTGAGCTCATCCCCTTTATTCACTATATCCCTGGCATTAAAGTAAACACATCTCAATTCTTTGGTCTGAGCTCTCCCCTTCTCTATCCCCCGTCCATCCTCCCTCTTGCACCGTCTATAACCCTTCTCTGTTTGCGAGCTAACTTCCTCGCTCCCAGTCACCTCGCCTTGATCCCCTCCCCCCAACCTATCTAGTTTAAACTCTCCCCAGTAGCCTTAGCCAACCTTCCTGCCAGTATATTGGTCCCCCTGGGATTCAAGTGCCACCTGTTTTTTGTGTACAGGTCACACCTGCCCCTAAAGAGATCCCAATGGTCCAGGAACCTGAATCCCTGCCCCCTGCACCAGTCCCTCAGCCACACATTCATCCTCCACCTCACTCCATTCCTGCCCTCACCCTCCCGTGGCACAGGCAGCAATCCTGAGATTACTACCTTTGCTTTCCTTCTTCTCAGCTGTCTCCCTAATTCCCTATACTCTCTTTTCATGACCCCTTCCCCCTTCCTTCCCACATCAGCGGTACCAATATGTACCGCTACCTCTGGCTCCTCTCCCTTTCCCCTCAGGATTTCTGGGAGTCGACCAGCGACATCCTGGATCCCAGCCCCAGGGAGGCAGACCACCGTCCGAGACTCCCGCCTGCCTCCGCAAAAACGCCTGTCCGACCCCCATACTGTCGAGTCCCCGATTAACACTGCATTCCTCCTCTTTTCCTTAGCCCTCTAAGTTACAGGGCCAGACTCCACTCTGGAGACACGGCCACTGCTGCTTCCCCCAGGCGGGCTGTCCCCCCCAGCAGTACTCAGGCAGGAGTACTTGTTGTGTAGGGGCACATCCACCGGGGTGCTCTCAATCACCCGAGCTTTACCCTTCCTGGCTGTCACTCACTTGGCCTCCTCCCGTGGCCCTGGTGTGACCACCTGATGATATCTCTTGTCTATCACCTCCTCATTCTCCCTTAACAGCCTAAGATCCTCGAGCTGCAGTTCCAGCTCCGTGACACGGCCCCTCAGGAACCAAGATATTGAAATTACATTTACAAAATCAAGCTAAAACCTTGTCAGCAGCCAAGATTGCATAACAATAAGAAATCATTGCTCGTGATAATTTAAGTAAAGGAAACACGTGAAAATATGTTTCTTATAGTCAACAAAATATCCAGGAAGATTTACCTCTCTGTAAGTCATGTTAAAAATATTCTTTATTAAAACTGCTGTAAAATGTGAAGGGGAGGCAATGGCCGAATGGTATTATCACTCGACTATTAATCCATAAACTCAGCTTATGTTCTGGGGACACGGGTTTGAATCCTGCTATGGCAAATGGTGGAATTTGAATTCTATTAAAAAAATCTAGAATTAAGAATCTACTGATAACCATGAACACATTGTTGATGGTCAAAAAAACCAATCTGGTTCACTAATGTCCTTTAGGGAAGAAAATCTGCTGCCCTTACCTGGTTTGGCCTACATATTGAGGCCCTGGTAAAGAAGAAGAAGGAGGCGCATGACATGCATAGGCAGCTGGGATCAAGTGGATCCCTTGAAGAGTATTGAGGGTATATGAGTCGTGTTAAGTGAGAAATCAGGAGGGCAAAAAGGGGACACAAGATTGTTTTGGCAGATAAGGCAAAGGAGAATCCAAAGAGCTTCTACAAATATATAACGGGCAAAAGAGTAACTAGGGAGAGAGTAGGTCTTCTTAAGGATCAACAAGATTATCTATGTGCAGATCCACAAAAGATAGGTGAGATCCTAAATGAATATTTCTCATCAGTATTTACTGTTGAGAAAAGCATGGGTGTTAGGGAACTTGGGGAAATAAATAGTGATGTCTTCAGGAGTGTACATATTACAGAGAAGGAGGTGCTGGAAGTCTTAAAGCCCATCAAGGTAGATAAACCGCTGTGACCTGATGAAGTGTATCCCAGGACATTGTGGGAGGCTAGGGAGGAAATAGCAGGTCCCCTAGCAGAGATATTTGAATCATCGATAGTCACGGGTGAGGTGCCTGAAGGTTGGAAGGTGGCAAATGTTGTGCCTTTGTTTAAGAAGGGCTGCAGGGAAAAGTCTGGGAACTACAGGCCAGTGAGCCTCACATCTGTAGTGGGAAAATTGTTAGAAAGTATTTTGAGAGACAGGATCTACAGGCATTTAGAGATGCAAGGACTGATTAGGGGCAGTCAGCATGGCTTTGTGAGTGGAAAATCATGTATCACAAATTTGATTGAGCTTTTTGAATGGGTAACCAAGAAGATAGATGAGGGCAGTGCAGTTGATGTTGTCTACATGGACTTTAGCAAGGCCTTTGACAAAGTACCAAATGGTAGATTGTTGCATAAGGTTAAATCTCATGGGATTCAGGGTGAGGTAGCTAAATGGACACAAAATTGGCTTCTTGACAGAAGTGTTGTTTTGCAAACTGGAGGCCTGTGACCAGTGATGTGCCTCAGTGCTGGGCCCACTGTTATTTGTCATTTATATTAATGATTTGGATGAGAATTTAGGAGGCATGGTTAGTAAGTTTGCAGATGACACCATGATTGCTGGCATAGTGGACAGTGAAGAAGGTTATCTAGGATTGCAATGGGATCTTGATCAATTGGGCCAGTGGGCTGACGAATGGCAGATGGAATTTAATTTAGATCAATGCGAGGTGATGCATTTTGGTAGATTGAATCAGGGCAGGATTTACTCAATTAATGGTAGGGCATTGGGGAGAGTTATAGAACAAAGAACTAGGGGTACAGATCCATAGCTCCTTGAAAGTGGAGTCACAGGTGGGCAGACTGGTGAAGAAGGCATTCGGCATGATTGGTTTCATTGGTCAGAACATTGAATACAGGAGTTGGGATGTCTTGTTGAAGATGTACAAGACATTAGTGAGGCCACACTTGGAATACTGTGTGCAGTTCTGGTCACCCTATTCTCAAAAGGATATTATTAAACTAGAAAGAGTGCAGAAGAGATTTACTAGGATGCTAGCAGGACTTGATGGTTTGAGTTATAAAGAGAGGCGGGATAGACTGGGACCTTTTTCCTCTGGAGCGTAGGAGGCTTAGGGGTGATCTTCTAGAGGTCTATAAAATAATGAGGAGCATAGATCAGCTAGAGGGGGGTACAATTTGGTATTTTAAAAAGCGTTTAGACAGTTACATGGGTAAGATGGGTATAGAGAGATATTGGCCAAACGCAGGCAATTTGGACTAGCTTAGGGGTTAAAAAAAGGGCAGCATGGACAAGTTGGGCTGAAGGGTCTGTTTCCATGCTGTAAACCTCTATGACTCTATGACTCTATGTGACTCCAGAGCCACAGCAATGTGGTTGACTCTCAGCTGTCCTTGGGCAATTAGGGATGGGCAATAAATGCTGGTCAGCCACCAACACCCATGTTCCACGAATGAATAAAAAGGTTCCCACTCCTGCCACATTGTCAAAACGGCTCTTAATAAAGCGACAAATTATATCCCATAATAAACATAAGCTGTCCCTCCTCGTCTTTCTTCACCTGTCTGCAGCCTTTGAAATGGTGGACACAACACGCTTCTCTATTGCTTCATCACTGACTTCCAACTGGGATTGCACTCACCTCTTTCAATTCTTATCAATCCAGTCATACCCAGAGAATTACCTATAATGGTTTCTCTTCCTGTTCCCGCATCATTACCTATGGTCTTCCTGATGGATCTATCTTTGGCATCCTTCTATTTCTCATCTACGTGCTGCCTTTCCAAAAACACAGGACAGTTTCCACATGTATACCGATGACACCCAATTCTATCTCACCTGCATCTCTCTCACAAACCCACAGTTTGCTGTAGATCTGAAACACATTCCATGAACATTAGTATCTCATTGCCAAGTTCTCCAACTAATAGCAGAGGGCAGGTGCAATGACACCTCATCTGACAATGGAAGGTATGTCTAGTTAAAAGGAGACTGCAGGGGTCAGAATGGCTCATCTGTGCATTGAACCATGAAGATTTCATACAGAATGCAAAGGAACCCCAGAAAGGGGTCAGCCTGGATCTCCCGCTCTTAGCTAGAGGTTCTTGTTGGGGGATCTGAGGTGATGTTTCTAAAGAACCTGAGGATAATGCCAGCCGCTGAGAACAAGCAGTGATGGATGGAAGAGGCTGAGAATGTGAGCAACAGGGTTGCTGAATAAATTGCTCAAGATTTTCAAGAACCTTAACAGGTCAGGAAAGGTGAGCAATGTCCCACTTCCAGCTGCCAGTCCCCCACAATCTGATTTCCCGACACTCTCCTACACAGCACTTCTCTGACCAAGTCACCTCGCAGCTCCACTCATTCCTCTCTCTGCATGCCAGTTCACACCCCAGCTGGACAACCAACACCCACACCTATTGACATTCTGCATCCATCCCTCATGGTCACCCTCCACAAAATGTTCCTCTCCACACAATCCACTTCTCACACTCAGCACTCTCTGCTTTCCCTCCTTGCAGAAGAGAACACAGAGATCCAGGGAGAAGAAGGGAACCGAGAGAGGGAATGGGATGGGCCATTCAGAGGGGAGAATGGCCTCTCCGGTGAAAGACATCTTGATAGTCACTGGCTATGCAAGCCCAGCTGCTCCATTGAGTCTATTGGAGAATAGAATCAGGCATAATGTAAAAGAGATGAGCAATTTGTTATTCCATCCATTCCCTTTTGAGCCAGTTTGTTAACATTTCCCACCCGTTCTTTGCTCACAAATGACCATCATTTATTCTGGTGCTAAAGTCATGTTTTGAACTGTAGAGAGCAGTAGCAGTTCCGCCATTTGTGCTCTTACCACAGCTGTACTGTTGTCCACGTTACTAATGTTTTCCCACCCTCCCCTCAAATTAGATCTGGTTTTTGGCATGCACTCTTATACAGCAGCTTCACAAACGTCACAACCTTCTAACCTTCCTCCTAATATTTTCAATGTTCCTCAGTCACAGAATACCTCTGAGATGGTTGACCATCTGGATGTTGAACTTAGATGCATATTGAGCCTGCTGTACAGACTGAGATATGAAAAAGTGTGCGCAATGCAAAAGGTTTTTTTTGAACGCTCTTGTGTCGCGGAAACTCAGATTTGGCTGCGAATAGTTATTTTCTGTAAGCTGCGTTTCTCCGGTACGACTCTGGAGAATTGTGCAGGCCTGGAAAGGGGATGAATCATAATTTACAATACACATCAGTACATGCGTTTATATAATACAGAATGCTGGCATTCCTTCGGAAATCAGTTAGCTAAAACAGTGGCAGAACTTAATTACACTCGAGGAAATGTGACTTTCCATGACAAGCGCAGCAAGTGTCTCTGTGCAAATATACCCAGTCAACTGTTTCAACTCTTCTGAACTGCTAGCATTCAGGATAAAATTGGCTCATCATGACAAAGATTTTACTATCAGCTCATTAAGCAGTACCACGTAATATTGTACATTTGTTTCCGTTCATTTCACTCCTATGACTTTTTAATTTTGCAGGTGGAACTAGAGTCAAATTTACCTTTCAAAGCTGGTTGTTATCTCCGCTGGGGGAATATTTCACGTTCGCCAGTGGATTGCTGGATTGAGCTTGTAAAATTCTTAAAGAATGTTTGACATAAAACATGGAATGTGAATAGACCATTCAACCGCTCAAATACGCATCTTTACCTTGTGCACGTTGTATTATCATGGGTTCTCTCCACATTTTTTATCTCTTGAGGACATTAAAACAGCATCTAAGACAGATAAGACAGAGGCAATTGGAATGTTGGATTTCAAGGCAAGAAGTGTAGAATATAAAAAAAATCAAGGCAATGGTGGCACAGTGGTTAGCACTGCTGCCTCACAGCGCCAGGGACCCAGGTTCGATTCTGGCCTTGGGTCACTGTTGTCTTTGTGGAGTCTGCACGTTCTCCCTGTGTCGGTGTGGGTTTCCTCCGGGTTCTCCGGTTTCCTCCCACAGTCCAAAAACGTGCAGGTTAGATGGATTGGCCATGCTAAAATTGCCCCTGAGTATCCCAAGATGTGTAGGTTACATGGATTAGCCATGGTAAATGCAATGAATTACAGGGATAGGACTGGGGAGAGGTCCTAGGTAAGACAAATTGTCAGAGAGTTGTTGCAGACTCAATGGGCCAAATGACCTCTTCTGCACTGTAAGGATTCTATGATTCTGTGTAAAACCATAGTAAGATGGCAGTAGGAGTATAGCGTTCAGTTTTGGACTCCATGGCCAGGCTTCTACCCCCAAAATTCTAAGTGCCGAATTCACATAAAAACTGGAGTAACTCCCGTGGTTTTTTTAGCGGGATTTTCAAAATGAATCTTCCACACTCTGAGGCACCGGTGAGTGCTCCAGCGAGATTCACAATGAAAATCAGGGGGTGGGGCCTATTACCACTGAGAGGCCAGCAGCATAGCGCTGAGAGGGCCGTTGTGCATGCGGCCCCACACTGCCAGCCTCCCGGTCACTGGCCAACTCGATCACTGGCCAGCATATCAACCCTGCTTTGCTGGATCTGGGTCCCCCACCACCCGATCACTAGCCTCCTGGACATTTCTGGGCCAGTCCCGAGCCCCCTCTTCACCGCTGGCAGTCCCAATCTCCCGACTCTCACCCCTGGCAGCACCACACCATCCCTGCCCCCACCTCTCCCTCCTCCCCTCCTCCCCTACCGCCCTCCACCATCCCCCCCGCCACCCCCGCCCCCCCCCCCCCCACTCACACACCCCCCAACACCCCAGCCGGCAGTCCTGACCAACCCCTATCTTCCTCTGCTACGAATCCCAAATGCAGAGTGGCAGCGGGACCCTCTACCCCCATAGGCCCCCAATAGGCCCTGCCCCCTCTGGCTCCACCTCTGTGACACTGCCAGATGCCCAGTGGGCAATGCCAAAGTGCTCCTTAGGCATTGCCAATTTGCCCCTTGGGCAGTGCCAGTGGGCCAGGCTGGCACTGGCAGGCTGGCAATGCCCAGGGACCCCCCCTTACCCCTGGGCTCCTTGGGAGGCCCTCCATGGCCTCTCCTCACTCCAGCAGCGTTGGGCCACCAGCTTCCCATTCGAGGGGGGCTGTTGTAAACGCTGCTGGAGTGAACGACTCCTGACAGTGGGGGAGAGGCTAATGAGATTAATTTAACTCTTTGAATCAGCTCCACGCCGATTTCCAATGCAGGCCTGACAACACTGGAAATCGGAGACACGCAGAGGCTGTGGCATCCAGCGAGGAAACCGCTTGGAGAATTGTCCCCCATATTTTGGAAAGATATTACAGCTGTAGAGAGGATACAACACAGATCTGTTAGGTTGATGCCTGATATGTGGAAAGGCTTGAGAACATTGAATGCTTGTTATTGGAATGTAGAGGATGCTTTTGAGTTCATTTATTCGTGTCACAAGTAGGCTTCTTGCAATGAGGCTGCTGTGAAAATCCTCTATTCACCACACTCTGGCATCTGTTCGGGTACACTGAGGGAGAAATTAGCATGGCCAATGCCCCTAACCAGCACATCTTTTGGACTATAGCACCCAGAGGAATGCAGAGCATGCAGATTCCCCACAGTCAGTGACCCAAGCCGAGAATCGAACCCGGGCCCCTGATGCTGTGAGGCTGCACTGCTAACCACTGTGCCACCGTGCCGCAGAGGATGGAGATGTTTAAAATTATGAAGTGATGGGATAGACAAAATAGAGACGTGGTTGATGGGTCTAACATACAAACATATGAACAAGGAGCAGGAGGGGGCCATTCAGTCACTCGAGCTTTCTGCACCATTCAGTAGAATGAGGGAACTTCTAAAGAAAACTATTCATCCTTGGCATTGCTCACACAGTCAGCATTTATTGACCATCCCTATTTGTCATTTTATTCTCTGAAAAGTCAACACTGCTTTTCTTGCTAAAAATTACTTTAGCTACAAACTTTCATCCACTGAATTCTGAGCAAAATTGGAGAACTGCAGGATATGGATTTCCGACATTGATCAAGCAAATTAAAAATGAAGGTCATTCATTTTACCTGCCATAAGCTTTTGAAACTGGAAATTATTTTAATTGGACTCATGCTTCCATTTAAATAGCAACAATGGAATTTTATGTTGATGCATTGCATATTCAGATAATATCACATGCAATCATTCCCAGGTTTTAATAGCTGGCGAAATTCTTTATATTTTGGCTTTTGTTCAATTCTGTTTTATATTGAAATGCCGTTCCTAAATTACCATTCCATTGTATTGTAGGTAACCATGTTATACTGGCTGGTAATGAGGCATGTAATACAGGGTAAGAATAATTAAGGACAGATTGATCTTTTGGCAATACAGATTGCGTTTCTACAGGGTTTACTGCTGGTAGATCAGCAAAACTCAGGAAAACTGGAATCAATTATCATTTTTTTAATGTTTGTGCTTTTCGAAAGAATCTTTGACAACTTTCCACCAAGGTTACAATAGGGGTTATGGAGACCGCCAAGAAAATTCTCCCCCTTTAGCAAGAAACACAAGATCAAAATATATCCCGGCTTGGGTCACTATCTGTGCACGTTCTCTCCATGTCTGCGTGGGTTTCCTCCAGGTTCTCCAGTTTCCTCCCACAGTCCGAAAGATGTGCTGGTTAGGTGCATTGGCCATGCTAAATTCTCCCTCAGTGTACCCGAACAGGCACCGGAGTGTGACGACTAGGGGATTTTCACAGTAACTTTACTGCAGTGTAAATGTAAGTCTACTTGTGACACTAATAAATAAACTTTAAAATAATTTTATTAAGTGAATAAGCCTAGAATTTTATGTTGCTCAGGTGGGTGCACGGCTGACCCAGAACTGTATAATTGTGTGAGAAAATGTCGGGCATGTGTCCTTGAGTGAATCTTTGGTCGGAAGGCTTGAGTCGGAAGTGCAACTGCCGACAATCAAGAAGCCAATTTAAGTTAATTCCATGGCAATTGATTGGGATTTTATGTTGCCTGTCTGCTTTTATGGTCGGCATGGAGGCAAATGGGCCAGGCGGCCTTTACGTTTTAGCTTCAGGGTGGGATGATAGTCAGGGCTCAAATAAAACAAACAAATGTGTCTGGGGACTGAGATAAACTCAAAATATGGCAGATGCTGGAATCTGAAACAAAAACAGAAAACTGCTGGAAAACGTGTGGAGAGGGAGTAGAGCCAACGTTTCAAGTCTAGATGACCCTCCTTCGTGATGCCCAGACACTCTTTGCTTGATTTGCCACTGATACTTATTTCTGACAAGTCAGCAACTCCCTAATACAGCTCCACAGCGGCTGCCCCCATTTGGGAACACATTGGAAACACCAGTCTGCACGTTCTCTTCCCTTGGCGCCTGCCTTCCTCCCTCCCAATCCTGCAGCACTCAGCCAATCACAGCATGATGCTGGGCTTTTTCAAAGTCCGTCCATTCGGGTGATAGATCTTTCTATCAGTGAACGGTGCATCATTGAGTCCCCAGTGAAGCCCCCTTCCCGCCCACTATATAAAATACATCACATTGTTTCCACATACTCTTTGAGTTTGAATTATTTGCCTTGTGAATCCTGTGTTCCATCACATAAGAACATAAGAACTAGGACAGTGGTTCCCAAACTTTTTTCACTGGGCCGCACTTTCGGAATAAAAATTTGCTCGCGCCACACCAAATTTTTTATTGATAAGAAATACATTCAAAAACAAAAGAAAACTCCTGGCAGTGCTTGATTCATAACATAGAACACAACTACTTTATAATATGATCATGGGACATCCAGAAAGTATAAAACAATGCTTGTTTAAACCATGTTTAAATGTTTCATTGATTGTCCTTGAATCTTCCCACCACACTTGCCATCCTCTCTCGCCGCACCAGTGTGGCGCGCTGCACCTTTTGGGAACCACTGAACGAGGAGAAGGAGTAGGCCATCTGGCCCCTCGAGCCTGCTCCGCCATTCAATAAGATCATGGCTGATCTTTTCGTGGACTCAGCTCCACTTACTGGCCCGCTCACCATAACCCTTAATTCCTTTATTGTTCAAAAATTTATCTATCCTTGCCTTAAAAACATTCAATGAGGTAGCCTCAACTGCTTCACCAGGCAGAATTCCACAGACTCACAACCATTTATGTGAAGAAGTTCCTCCTCAACTCAGCCCTAAATCTGCCCCCCCCCCCCCCCCCCCCCGTTATTTTGAGGCCATGCCCCCTAGTTCTAGTTTCACCTGCCAGTGGAAACAACTTCCCTGCTTCTATCTTATCTATTCCCTTCATAATCTTATATGTTTCTGTAAGTTATCCCCTCATTCTTCTGAATTCCAATGAGTATAGCCCCAGTCTACTCAGTCTCTCCTCATAAGCCAACCCTCTCAACTCCAGAATCAACCTAGTGAATCTCCTCTGTACTCCCTCCAGTGCCAGTATATCCTTTCTCAAGTAAGGAGACCAAAACTGTACACAGTGCCCTCGATGTGGCCTCACCAGCACCTTATACAGCTGCAACATAACCTCGCTGTTTTTAAACTCCATCCCTCTAGCAATGAAGGACAAAATTCCATTTGCCTTCTTAATTACCTGCTGTACCTGCAAATCACTTTTTGTGATTTATGCACAAGGACACCCAGGTCCCTCTACACAGCAGCATGCTGCAATTTTTTACCATTTAAATAATAGTCCATTTTGCTGTTATTCCTACCAAAATAGATGACCTCACATTTATCAACATTGTACTCCAGACACTTGCTCACTCACTTCGACTTTCTATATCCCTTTGCAGACTTTCAGCATCCTCTGCACTCTTTGCTCTGTCACTCATCTTAGTGTCATCTGCGAATTTTGACACACTACACTTGGTCCCCAACTCCAAATCATCTATGTAAATCATAAACAATTACAGTCCCAACACATCCCTGAGGCACACTGCTAGTCACTGATCGCCAACCAGAAAAACACCCATTTACCCTCACTCTTTGCTTTCTGTTAGTTAACCATTCCTCTATCCATGCTAATACATTACCCATAACACCGCGCACCTTTATCTGATGTAGCAGTCTTTGGTGCGGCACCTTGTCAAATGTCTTGTGGAAATCCAGATACACCACACCCACAGGTTCTCCATTGTCCACTGTGCATGTAATGTTCTCAAAGAATTCCACCAAATTAGTCAGACATGACCTGCCCTTCATGAACCCATGCCACGTCTTACCAATGGGACAACTGAGGGACTGCTGTGTACTCTGTTTCATGGAGACATGGCTCACGCCTGCTTCACCGGACTGTGCCCTACAGCCAAAGGGCTTCTCAATCCATCTAATGGACCGTACAGCGGCCTCAGGCCAGGCTAGGGGAGGTGGGGTGTTTTTCCTAATCAGCACCTTGTGATACCTAGACGTAGCAACACTGGCAACTTTAACCTGGTGTTGTTAAACTTCTTACTGAACTTTCTGCTCCCCAGACCTAGAATACCTGACACTAAAATGCCGCCCCTACTACCTTCCGCGGGAGTTCACTCCATTATCCTGATGGCAGTTTACATCCCACCCCATGCGGACGTGAAGATTGTGTTGGATGAAATATGTAACACTACGAATAGCCTTGAGATGAAACATCCCGAGGCCTTGTTCATCGTGGCCGGGGACTTCAATCAGGCCAAGCTCAAGAGCGTACTACCAAGTTACCACCAACACGTCTCCTGTTCCACCAGAGGCCCAAAAACCTAGACCACTGCTACACAAATATCAAACATGCCTACTGCTCTATCGCCCGCCCACACTTTGGCAAATCAGACCACAAGGCTGTGTTCCTGCTCCTGGCTTACAAACAAAAACTGAAGCGGGTGAATCCATCAAAGAGAGTCGTGCGATGTTGGTCTGAGGAATCGGATGATCTCCTACGCGGCTGCTTGGAGTCAATGGACTGGTCAGTATTTAAAAACTCTGTGACTAGCCTGAGCGAGTACGCCACGACAGTAACTGACTTCAAAGGTAAGTGTGTAGAAGACTGTGTGCCAAAGAAGCAAATCCGTTGTTCCCCAACCAGAAACCATGGATGAACAGGGATATCCATTGCTTGCTGAAGTCCAGATCTAAGGTGTTCAAGTCAAGTCAGGCGACACTGACCTGTACAAGCCAGATACGATCTAAGGAGATCCATCCAAGATGCCAAAAGACAATACCGGACCAAGCTAGAGTCCCAGGCTAGCCACACCGACTCCCGCCGACCATGGCAAGATCTGCAAGACAAAACAGGCTACAAGATGAAGGCATGTAAAATCGGCAGCTCCAACACACCCCTCCCTGATGAGCTCAATGCATTCTACGCCCGTTTTGAGCAAGAGGTCAGCGAGAGCATGCTCTCCACCCTGGAAGCCCTGGATGAACCTGTATCTGGAGTCACCATTGCAGATGTCAGAGCAGTTTTCTTGAAGGTCAACCCACGGAAAGCGACTGGCCCGGATGGGGTACCCGGACGAGCACTCAGGTCCTGCCGGAGCAGCTGGCGGAGGTATTCACGGACATCTTCAACCTCTCTTTACAACAATGAGGTCCCTATCTGCTTCAAGAAGACGACCATCATCCCAGTACCTAAGAAAAACCAAGCAGCCTGCCTCAATGACTATTGGCCAGTGGCACTGACATCCATCATTATGAAGTGCTTCAAAAGGTTAGTCATGGCACGAATCAATTCCAGCCTCCCGGACTACCTGGATCCACTACAGTTTGCCTACCGCCGCAACAGGTCCACAGCAGACACCATCTCCCTGGCCCTGCACTCAACTTCCTGGAATGCCTAGATGACAAGGACACCTATGTCAGACTCCTATTTATTGACTACAGTTCAGCCTTCAACACTATTATTCCCACAAAACTCATCTCCTAACTCCGTGGCCTGGGCCTCGGCACCTCCATCTGCGACTGGATCCTGAACTTCCTAACTCACAGACCACAATCAGTAACGATAGGCAACAATACCTCCTCCACGATCATCCTCAACACCGGTACCCCACAAGGCTGTGTTCTCAGCCCCTACTATACTCCTTATACACCTATGACTGCGTGGACAAATTCCCCTCCAATTCGATTTTCAAGTTTGCTGATGACACCACCATAGTGGGTTGGATCTCAAACAATGACAAGACAGAGTACAGGAATGAGATAGAGAATCTGGTAAAATGGTGTGGCAACAATTATCTCTCCCGCAATGTCAACAAAATCAAGGAGATTGCCATCGATGTCAGGAAGCGCAAAGGAGAACATGCCCCTGTCTTTCCCGCACCACTCCTTTAGCCACGTGTTAACTTCTCTAATTCTCTCAACCCTAAACCAATTTCCACGTGGCTAGGGTAGTAATCCTGAGATCATAACCTTTGAGGACCTTGAGGACACGCATAAGGTTTCTCAGCTATTTTAAGGGCTATTAATAGGTTTGACTACCAGGTAACTGGGGTAAGTGCCAGACTATCAAGGTTGAAAGGGAATGGCCACCCTAGTGAGGGGGAGGCAAGCGGGGTTTGGGGGGGTTGGCTTTGGAGGCCAGCTGGAGAGAAGCAAAGTGCGGATGACACCTTGGGGAAGTGCCTCGGAAGCACACAGGACACTCCCTCATTATACTCCCTCTTTTCTCCCGCCATCTCAAAAAAGCAATTTTTAAAAAGACCTTTGCATTCTGGCCCAGTGTTTCATCCCAATGGAGGCGGATTGAGGCCCTTAACCATGACTTAATTGGGCAGTTAAGGACCACAATAGGCCTAAGGGCATGCAGCCTAGTGGGCTCCATACCCACCCCCATTTTATAGGGCATGGCTTGGGAGTGGGCTAGCCACCCAACATAGTTTTACGCATCCCCCCACTAATGAAAACATGCTTAACGGGAGCCTTAAAATCCAGCCCCATTTGTCTAACCCCAATCAGCAAGGCATAATAATAAAGCATAATAATAAAGCAGCAGGAGGAAAAGCTGCTGGGACCAATCTGAATTGGCAAAGGTTGTATGTGACATACTATTCACACAGTGCCAATGTTTTTTGCTCTCTCTTCCAGCTGAATGTAGAAAACTGCTTTCGAAATTTCAGTTCTTGCTAATCAAAAATTCAGCAGGTTTTTAATGTTTTAAAGGGCAGGCGGTACAATTATATCTAAACACTTTCCATGTTTTTCTCAACACGCAAGCCAAAGACTTCAAATGGAATAAATAAGACTGACAAACCTATCATGTTTATGGATTTTAACATATTAACCAATTTCCTATTTCTCTGAACCTATGGTTGCAACGATTCATGCACAACTTAACTGAGGTTAACTTCTTCTTAATATCAATTGGGAATTTATATGGGATAGTTTAGGCAAGCATTTTGTGACTCGCCAACTTTGCAGCTCAAGGCAATCACACCTGGAGTATTGTGTGCAGTTTTGGTTTCTTATCTGAGGAAAGATGTCCTTGCTATAGAGGGAGTGCAGTGAAGATTTACCAAGCTGATTCCTGGGACGGCAGGTCTGTCATATGAGGAGGCACTAAGTCGGTTAGGTTTATATTCACTGGAGGTTAGAAGAGTGAAAGGGGATCTCAAAGAAACTTATAAAATTCTAACAGGATTAGACAGAGTAGATTCAGAAAGAATGTTCCCGATGGTGGAGGAGTCTCGAACTAGGGGTCATAGTTTGAGGATAAAGGGTAAGTCTTTTAGAACTGAAGTGAGGAGAAGTTTCTTCACCCAGAGGGTGGTGAATGTGTGGAATTCACAACCACAGAATGTAGTTGAGGCCAAAATGTTGTGTGTGATTTCAAGAAGAAATTAGATATAGCTCTTGGGGCTAAAGGGATCAAGGGATATGAGGGGAAGGCAGGATCAGGATATAGAATTTGATGATCAGCCATGGTCATAATGATGGAGGAGCAAGCTCGAAGGGTCTAATGGCCTACTCCTGCTTCTAGTTTCTATCACAAAAAACATTCTTCTACAACACTGGGTCTCATTCATCTTCAAGTAGCTCTGTTATTGGGCCCATCTTGAGGGTATGAGCTAAGTTGCCTTCCTGCCCTTCTTTGCTATCCCATTCTCACCTGCCATTTGGGATTCCATCTGTGGAAGGTTTCTCCCCTCGTTACCGTGGGGCCCAGAATCCGACATTCATGGCTCCATGGCCATTTGACACCATCTTTCTGGGCAGTGGCTGTCCAATTGTCATCGGCAGCCTTGTCCCCCTTCTCCTCTGTCTGCCAGGGAGGTGCCAACAACATTCCAAGCCTGGGCGCTGAGTGCCCACTCTCCCTGTTAGCTGGGCAGTGTCAAAGGCACCTATTTACCAGTGTCCAGTCTCCCCTTTGCCTCACTGACCATTTCATGTAGTGGAGGTGGGGGTGATGCCCAGGGGCAGCCATGACTGGCTCCCTACTCTTTACCCACCTCCCTTCACCTGACCCATATCAGAAAGTATGAGTATCATGCATCACTTTAAAAATTTCTCTGTTAACCTTTGCAAGCTATTAATGAGCTCCTAAACCACTTTAATTTGCCTTCATTCGGAAACGATGGATTGCTATCCACCCCTCCCCCGTGGTGAACATTACTGGCAGTGCAGCTGACATGCCAGCAGTACCGGTATTTTCAGGACTCCACTCTCTTGCTTCTGTCTTGTCTTTGGGCTGGCCACGAAAATTCAGCCTTTAGCATCAACTATAAGTTCATAATAAATATTACTACAGCGCCAATGGGGTTTATGGTCTGCTTAGGAAACTGCTATAAATCACTGGGCCACATGGTTTAGTTCAGCTGTACAACCTGCGCAACATGTCCTCATAAATTAATCCTTTAAGCCTGGGTATCATTCTCCTGCAGACATCCATCCAAAGATCTAAATTTACCCTATCAGCCTCGTTCCCAGAAGTGGCAAGCCAATGATGCACAACGTTTTGACCTCCACACCGCCCTACAAGATGAATGAGTTTTCTAACCTCCAAACTGTCCTTCATGGTTATGAGATTTCTGGCCTCCAAACTGCCCTACAAGGCGAATAACGCAACAGCAGGTTGGGGTAACCCTCCTGCAAATACATGGAAAATCCAGACCATGCAATTCAGCATAAGGGTTCTCTTCAAGTTGGGGCTTCTTGTGACTGTTGTGTTCAGGAATATCTTTATTCTTTCATGGGATGCGGGCATCACTGGCTAGGCCAGCAAATATGTTGGCCATCCGTCAATGCTCTTGAACTGAGTGGCTTGATAGCAGCCATTTCAGAGAGTTGTTAAGAATCAACCACATTGCTGTGGGTCTGAAGAGACATGCAGGCCAGACCAGGTAAGGACAGCAAATTTCCTTCCCTAAAGGACATTAGTGAACCAGATGAGTTTTTAGAACAGTTCATGATGGTTTCATGGTCACAATTACCGAGGCTAGTTTTCAATTCCAGATTTATTAGTTGAATTTTAAGTTCCACCAGCTGTCGTGCCCAGAGCATTAGCCTGGGTCTTTGCATTATTACTCCGGTGACATTACCACTATGCCACCATCTCCCCTAATGGGAGACCCTGCCCTGAGGGAAAGCAACATATTGGGCCAGAATTTGCTGCAGCCCTTGCACCCTTCAGCTTTAGTCTGCTTGCCTATAAGTTGCTAAAAGTGCAAATTGATAACAATGCATTGAGGGAAACTGGCATCTGGGACTTGGATGAACAGGGAAAGCAACTGTGCCCCTCCTTAGCCAATCAGGTTTATGGATTGTAAAATGAACAGTGGAAGGACTTAAAAGAAAGTGCAAATTAAAGTGGGTAATTCATGCCAAACCACACGCAGAAAGAGAAATAAAGAGAGAGGAAAAAGTATTTGATAAAAAGAGATAAAAAAGGATGGAAACGTAAAGTAAAAAGAAATGGCCTGGATCTTGGTGTCAGTGGTAAATGAATGGCAATTACCCTCACAGTTTCCACGGGCTTCTTAGCTTAGATTTCATCTTATCTGGAGTCAATCCAACACAGCATCCTCCACAGTAACCTTTTTGAGAGGGCAAGAAACAATGAGGCCTATTTAACCAATCAGACTGAAGCAACACTGAGACGCTGAGTGGGATTTTCCAGCCGCGCTTGCCCCAAAACTGAAAAATCCCACCTGAGGCCAATGGACCTTTGCATGGTCCCCCCCCTCCCCCCCTCCCCGGCCCCCCACAACCCTTCCCCGCCTCGCTACGATTCTTGTGGCGGGCAGGACGGGAAAATTCCTTCCCACAGTCTCCACTAGGAAGTATAAAGCAAGAAATCAAAAAAACAGATTAAAAACATGTACAGAAAGTGAAATAAATATTTGAAAATTGAGTTGGAAATAGTTTACATCTAATGAGCAAATTCTGCAACTTTTCACCATTGAATTTATTTCAATGAGCAGGCAGATAGTGAGATGCAGTATTTGCAAAAACATTGGAGAGGCACTGCATGGCCAGCAACTTTGGCTATCGGGTATTCATGTATCTGTCTGAAACTGTTGAACAATTAGTACGTAAATAACAATGACCATTAACCTCCTTGTTATTCTGATTGCAAAGTTTGGCCTCCGTTATAATTGCTGCTGAACCAATCATTTGTTGAATTTCCCTTTTTAAAAAATATATCATGATGTTATCATTTTTATTTCTGCGACGATTATATTTAATCTTTTATTCGAGCTGCACTGAGTGCCTTGCATATTGGTAAATGAGCATTGTGCTTAATGTGTGAGTATTCGCGTAACCCGCTCAGCCAGTGTTACACTAATATTTGGAAGCGCGCATGATATCCATTTTACATTTCATGCTGCAAGTTGCCGGACAATATGTTTATCTTTGGCAGGCAAGGAAAATCATTAAAGTGCAATGAACACAATGTTCTGTGGAACTTAATTGCATTATGTGAACCAGAACAGGAAAATGGAACAGATAGACTAAGGTTCATGAGGCTGTGTCACAACAAGAAAGAATTTTGCAGGATATGCATTGTATATTCTGCAGGATTCAGACGTGACTGTAGCCTCTACGTCTGTAGCCAGTATCAGGATTAATCATTAAGTTGACAAAGTGGTCCGACCAGTTCAGTACTGAAATTGCCAGCTGCATAAAAAACACCACTGATGAAAACGGAATTTAAAGCTAATTGCTATATATGACCAATGTTTGGTGGAAATAATGGTCCTCTTTTGTCACAATTGTCATAATGCACCCCCCCCCCCTCCTTTGTATCACAGGTATCAGAAAAGAGAGCAGAGATCAAAAAGGAATAAATGCTTGGAGTTTTTGTAATTCCTTCCTTGACATTACAGAGAAATGATTTTCAGACTGGAGCATGCTGTGGTTACTGAACGTTTGTCTGACTGCTAATTTGGATGCTTGCTTTAAAGGTTCTATTAATCTGCTTCTGGAGGCACAGTGGGAAAAAAAGATTAAAGGCCCAATTTTAATCCTACCCTATGAACAGGACTTGGGTGGGTGGCTTGGTGAGTGGGCATTTACTGCAGCATTTCTAATGCATTCTCACTTGCCATCTTTTTAACCACGTATCTTCTGAGGGCTGTGAGTTGGAAAAGGGCCTCATGAAAAGATTTCAATCAGGGCCCCATGATGCAATTAGGATGCTGATGTCATTACCTCCCTCCTCACTCTGACTTCCTCAACCAGGACACCCAGAGATACTTCACGAAACCCAGAGGCAGTCCATTTACATATTCCTTCGACGAGGCCATGCCTTGGAGTACTGGGGCGTGGCGTAATCGTATTGTCGCTGGAATAGTAATCCAGAAGACTCAGGGTAATGCTCTGGTAGACCTGGGTTCAAATCCTACCATGGCAGAAGGTGAAATTTGAATTCAATAAAAATCTGGAATTAAAATTCCAATGATGACCATTAAACCATTGATGCAAAAACCCATCTGGTTCACTAATGTCCTTTAGGGAAGGAAATCTGCCATCTTACCTGGTCTGGCCTACATGTGACTCCATAGCAACATGGTTGATTCTTAAACATCCTCAGGGATGGGCAATAATTGCTAGGTCGGCCAGCAACAGCAATGCCCACATTCCATGAATGAATAAAAAAGCTGGATAGTTTTTAAAAATTCATTTGTGGGACATGAACGTCACTGGCTGGCCAGCATTTATTGCTCATCCCTCATTGCCCGAGGGCAGTTGAGAGTCAACCACATTGCTGTGGCTCTGGAGTCACATGTAGGCCAGGCCAGGTTAGATGGGCAGATTTCTTTCCCTTAAGGACATTAGTGAACCAGATTGGTTTTGCCCACAATCCACAATGGTTTCATGGTCATCAATCGTTACTTATATTTCAGATATTTTTATTGAATTCAAATTCCACCATCTGCCGTGGTGGGATTCGAACCTGGGTCCCCAGAACATTAGAATCATAGAATCCCTGCAGGACAGAAGAAGGTCATTTGGCCCACCGAGTCTGCACCAACCACAATCCCACCCAGGCCCTATTCCCACAACTCCAGGCATCGAACCTTGACACTAGGGTCAATTTAACATGGCCAATCAACCTAACCTGCACACCTTTGGACTGTGGGAGGAACCTGGAGCATCCGGAGGAAACCCACACAGACACGGGAGAACAGTCAGTGACCCGAGGCCAGAATTGAGCCTGGGACCCTGGTGTTGTGAGGCAGCAGTGCTAACCACAGTGCCACCATGCCACTGAGTTTCTGGATGAATAGTCTAGTGATAATGCCATTAGACCATCACCTCTCTTTTACTTAAGGAGGGATACACGTGCAATGGAAACAGTTCAGAAGAGGTTCACTAGGCTGATTCCTGGGATGTTGGGTTTGTTTCATGAGGAAAGGTTGAGGTTTCACCTTTACTTATTGGAGTTTAAAAAATGAGGTCTGATCTAATTGAAACTCAGAGATTTGACAGAGTAATTACGAAGTGGGTATTTCCCCTCATCCAGGAAACCAGAATTAGAGGACATATTTTCAAAATAAGGGGTCTCCCTTATGGAGATGGGGAGGAATTTCTTCTCTCAGTGTGGCATTAGTTTTCGGAATTCTATTTGCAAGTGAGCAGTGGAGGCTGTGTCATTGAATATAATCAAGGTTGAGTTAAAATTTTGATCGATAAGCAAGTCAAGGATCATGGGGGGCCAGTGAAGATAAAGGCAATCAGATCTATCATGATCTTATTTAGTGGTGCAGTAGGCTCGAGGGGCCAAATGGCCTACTCCTGCTCTTATTTTTTTTATTTGCTTACGTTCTTCATGCTCTCCTATCAAAATATTTTGAAGCACTTTTTTACCAGTATTGAGAGTGGGGAATGCAGCCTTAATTAGGACATACATCTTCACTTTGACATAGGCCACAGGAGGTGTGCTGACAATTTTGGCTGTCATGTGAGTGTGTTGCTTGATTTCCAATGTAATCAAGAGGGTTGTCTCTCACTCATATACAACTAAGGGCCTGGCGTTACAAACGCCTGGGCTCCAGCACAGTAATTCTGATTTCCTTTGTATTCAGAAATGGTTTCTATTGGTTTGTTGAACTGTGAAGTTCTACGCGATACACTCATCAATCTCCTTCGGCAGCACCTTCAAACCTGCAACTTCTTGCGCCTAAAGGGCAGCTAGTGCATGGGAACACTACCATCTGCAAGTTTTCCTCCAAATCCGTCAAAAGCCTCCTAACTTGGAAGTATATCACTGTTCTTTAAATGTTGCTGAAAGAAAATCCAAAAGCTCCCCCCACCTCCCCAACACCTCCCCCCCCCCCCACCCCCGCCCTCCCCCGCCCCACTAACAGCACTATGGGCATACCTGCTCCACATGGAATGCAATACAAAGAACAAAGAAAATTTCAGACCCTTCGGCCCTCCAAGCCTGCACCAACCATGCTGCCTGACTGAACAAAAACCCCCTACCCTTCCAGGGACCATATCCCTCCATTCCCATCTTATTCACGTATTTGTCAAGATGCCCCTTAAAAGTCACTATCGTATCTGCTTCCACGACCTCCCCCAGCAGCGGGTTCCAGGCACTCACCATCCTCTGTGTAAAATATCTGCCTCGCACATTTCCTTTAAACCTTGCCCCTCGCACCTTAAACCTGTGCCCCCTAGTAATTGACTCTTCCACCCTGGGGAAAAGCTTCTGACTATCCACTCTGTCCATGCTTCTCATAATCTTGTAGAGTTCTATCAGGCCGCCCCTCAACCTCCGTCATTTCAATGAGTACAAACCACATTTCTCCAACCTCTCCTCATCGCTAATGCCCTCCATACCAGGCAACATCATGGTAAATCTTTTCGTTACCCTCTCCAAAGCCTCCACATCCTTCTGGTAGTGTGGTGACCTGAATTGAACACGATATTCCAAGTGTGGCCTAACTAAGGTTCTATAAAGCTGCAACACGACTTGACAATTTTTGAACTCAATGCCCCGGCCGATGAAGGCAAGCATGCCGTATGCTTTCTTGACTACCTTCTCCACCTGCATTGCCACTTTCAGTGACCTGTGTATCTGTACACCCACATCCCTCTGCCTATCAATACTCTTAAGGGTTCTGCCATTTACCGTATATTTTCTATCTGTATTAGACCTTCCAAAATGCATTACCTCACATTTGTCCGGATTAAACTCCATCTGCCATCTCTCCGCCCAAGTCTCCAACCGATCTATATCCTGCTGTATCCTTTGACGTCCTCATCGCTGTCCGCAATTCCACCAACCTTTGTGTTGTCCGCAAACTTACTAATCAAACCAGTTATATTTTCCTCCAAATCATTTATATATATTACAAACAGCAAAGGTTCCAGCATTGATCCCTGAGGAATGCCACTAGTCACAGCCCTCCATTCAGAAACGCATCCTTCCACTGCTACCCTCTGTCTTCTATGACCGAGTCAGTTTTGTATCCATCTTGCCACCTCACCTCTGATCCCATGCGACTTCATCTTCTGCACCAGTCTACCATGAGGGACCTTGTCAAAGGCCTTACTGAAGTCCATGTAGACAACATCTACTGCCCTACCCTCATCAACCATCTTTGTCACTTCCTCGAAAAATTTGATCAAGTTAGTAAGACATGAGTTCCCCTTCACAAAACCATGTTGCCTCTCGCTAATACGTCCACTTATTTCCAAGTGGGAGTAAATCCTGTCTTGAAGAATCCTCTCCAATAATTTCCTTACCACTGACGAAAGGCTCATTGGCCTGTAATTACCTGGAATATTCTTGCTACCCTTCTTAAACAAAGGTACAACACTGGCTATTCTGCAATCCTCTGGGACCTCTCCTGTGGCCAGTGAGGATACAAAGATTTCTCTCAAGGCCCCAGCAATTTCCTCCCTTGCCTCTCTCAGTATTCTGCGGTATATCCCATCAGGCCCTGGGGACTTGTCCACTAATGTTTTTCACGACCCCCAATACCTCCTCCTTTTTGATCTCAACATGACCCAAACTATCTACACACCCTTTCCCAGATTCATCATCCACCAAGTCCTTCTCTTTGGTGAATACTGACACAAAGTACTCATTTAATACCTTGCCCATTTCCTCTGGCTCCACACATAGATGCCCTTCCTAGTTCAAGGAGGTGGCTCACCACCACCTTCTCAAGGGCAATTAATGATGAGCAGTAAATGATGGCCTTACCAACAATGCCAATATCTCATGACTAATAACGCTTCTAAATCTGATCAGAAATATAAATTTTCCAACAAATGAGAGGTATCAATTGAATTTAATTTCCCACGTGGCGATTAATATTGCACATGGAAAGTAAAGAAGGTAGGTAATTGGGTATGGAATAATTGCAGCTATACAATTATAGCAAATGTAAGTAGTACCTCAGAGTATCCACCCACACCTAATTAGCCCTGACTCTGTGTACAAATGGTACAGGAGGACAAGCATAATTTGTTTGTGCCATATTAAGATTGAAAGGAGTTGGGGAATGGAATTAGTGAACTCTCACTAACATTTCTGTAAGTTAATTAAGTTCAGAGGAGATTCCTGAGAATTGGAAATTGGCTAATATAGCAGCATTATTTGCATAAGAATCAAGAGGCACATCTTGCTATTGTATATAACATAAAAACAGAAAATGCTGGGGAACAAAACTCAGCAGGTCTGGCAGCATCTGTGGAGAGAGAAATGTTTCAAGTCCATATGACTTCTTCAGAGCTGAAGAGAGGTAAAAGTGTGACAGGTTTTATAGAGTTGAAGAGACTGGGTGGAGCAAAATAGAAGGTCAGGGATAGGTGGGAACTCAGGAGAAACTTGACAAAGATGTCATGGACACAAGACAAAAGCAGTGGTAATGTTAGTGTTGAAGACTAAAGCAGGTGCTAATAGTGGTGTGAAGTATAGCCGGCAGAATGTGTCAATAACAGAACAGAGGTCAGTGCTCTCTGAAGGCAAAACATAAGAACAAGTTACTACCTTGTCATAGAATCACAGATTCCCATAGTGCACAGAGAGACCATTCAGCCTATTGATTCTGCACTAACCACAATCCCACCCAGACCCTATCCCCATAACCCCGTGCATTTACCCTAGCTAGTCCCCCTGACACTAAGGGGCAATTTAGCATGGTCAATCCACCTAACCCACACATCTTTGGAGTGTCGGAGGAAACCGGAGCACCCGGAGGAAATCCACACAGACACAGGGAGAACGTGCAGGCTCCACGCGGACAGCGACCTAGGTAGGAATCAAACCCTGACGCTCTGAGTTAGCAGCGCTAACCACTGTGCCACCGTGCCATCCTGTGAGGGGCAAGGATATTATGGTTATTAAGTTTAGTATGTGGTCTAGGGTGGGGCCGGTTAACTCAGATTGCTAGATTGTGATGTTGTATGATGCCAAGACTGCCATCTCCAGATTGGCTGTGGTAGTTCATGGGTGCCAGCCTCCTTGCCTCACGCTTGATGCAAAGTGGTGGCCCCACAAGCCTCTCCAGACCAATTGGTTCTCTTTAATGAAGAAAAATTGTCCTTTGGGGAGTGCACCTTACCTGAGCTCTAGGGGAAGACCAAAACAATTTTGAGAGGTGAATGTTTACAAGAACAAAAGCATTTCAAAGGACAGTTAACAGGGATAAGAGAGAGGTTTCAATTCATCTTCTGATCATTTTGAAGGCACTGTTTACACAGCAAATGAGGAAAGGTGGCTGGTCTTAAATTTCTTAGATTTTCAGAGAATCAGCATTGAATTAACACAGCACCGAGTCCACAAGTGGATTTTCTTTTTCATGCGGCTCTGAATATTAGTGCAACCTGGTAAACATGATATGTGGCACTGGGTAGAGAATTAGTTGAAAAACAGGAAACAGAGGTTAGCTATAAATGGAAACTTTTCAGACTGAAAATAAATTATGAGCCCAGCGATCCACTGAGATATATTTCCTATTTTCCGATACACTGGTTGAGCTTCAATTGTAAGCTCAAAGAGCAAAAGCATTGTAACCCTATTTTTACAACGTTGTAAACAAGCAGTTAAAATAGTCACAGAGAGTGATCCCACTGCCTTCCCACTGGTTGTAATCTGATCTATTGAGCAGACAGGGTAAACACCAGTCGGAAAGCAGCAAGGTCTTCTGTAAATTTACAGATCAATCGTGCAATCGGGCCCTTACTGCAATTTTAACCCGAGGCCTGGGCAAGGACACCATTGAGGCTAAAAGGGGTCAGAAATATGGATGAATTTCACACTTGCCATTGTATCCTGCTGATTGTGTTACATAGGGTTCAAACCTTTGGAAAAAGTAATTGATTCCACTGGCGATCCAATACCTTCTGTAAGAAACTTGCCTCATTGGGAGCAGGATGTTTTTATAGGACTCTGCCACTACAGTGACATTGTACCCCTCCATTAACCCCAGCCCAACAAAACCTCAACAATTCTTTTGACCCATGGTGGACACACAAGCACTATGCCATGTGTGCAACAGAGTTTCCCTTCTTCCCCTTCACTTGTGCGTTCACACACTTGGCTGACATTCCAGCCTCGTCATCAGCCACCATATCACCCCGTGAGCTTTAACGTCTCCTCCTCCATCGGGTGCAGGATGGACAGAAATGGTACCCTTCCACCTGCTGAGGCCCATTCCTTTATGTATGGGCGGTCTTCTCTTGCAAGTACACAGATGAACACTGTTAGTTTCCCCATGGAGACTAGCTGCTGGTGGCAGCCCAGCGGTGCATGATAAGGACTCCCTATTGCCTCCTACATATGGCCCTTCACAAGGAACCTTGTGTGTATGTGATATGCGTGGGGGGTGAGGGGGGGGGGGGGTGTGGATGAAGGGAGGGTCAGTGATGGCAGAAAGAAGCATCTCACTGCAATGCAGCCATGTCTTTGCCAAGCCATTCCCTCTCCATCTCCATCAAATGCAACCCATATGTTGCCAGATGCAGGTCCTAAAAGGGATAGAGATATGGAATACTCAACTTGACAAAATAATGTGCTTGAGTCACCGTATCCAGGTTCTGCGAGTGACCCCCATGGCTGCTGACCTTGGCAATCTCCCCCCAGGCTTGCTTGGTCAGACAGGTCTTCCTCACCTCCTGGGGAAGAGGGCCTCCTTCTTTGTCCTGGCAGCCTGGAGGAGAACCTGCAGGGAGGCATTGCTGAACCGTGGAGCCACCGGGGCCTCCTTTTTCCCATTATAGTTGCAAGTTTCCTTTCAATTCTCAGTTTTCCGGACAGAGAGGTAGTCATCGTTCAATTCAGGGCAGGCAGTCCTTTAGGTACAGGAGCAGCAGCTGCCGTGGTGTCACCTGATTCTATCTTTGCTGTGTCCTCTCCTGCCTCCATGCTCTCATTATCACTTCTGCCTCACGGTGCCAGGGACTTGGGTTCGATTCCCGGCTTCGGTCACTGTCTGTATGGAGTCTGCACATTCTCCTTGTGTCTCCGTGGGCTTTCTCCGGATGCTCCAGTTTCCTCCCACAGTCCGAAAGACATGCCGGTTAGGTGCATTGGCCATGCTAAATTCTCCCTCAGTGTACCCGAACAGGCACCGGAGTGTGGTGACTGGGGGATTTTCACAGTAACTTCATTGCAGCGTTAATGTAAGCTTACTTGTGACACTAATAAAATAAACATTAAAAACTCATTGCTTAGCCTCTGCAGCTCTCCATTGCTATTTGGTTGGCTGCTGGAAGATTGCAAACAACTAACTGATCCCCACCCAAACAGCATGGGAAACCTCTGAGCTTGATGTGGGGACCTGCGGCGGTAGCTGCTAAATATAGCTCAGGACCATCAGTAAAATTTCACTGCATTGGCAGATTATTCCTATTTTGGACCAATCAAATGATCAATTAAACTAAATCAAATAAACAGAGGGACAAATTAAAGGGACAGCGCCTTAAAGGGATAGTGCCTGAAACAAAAAACAAATCACAAATGAAAGTTAAAACATTAAACCAAATTGGCAGAATACTGAATCATTTCCCTGTTAATTACCTGGAGTGACTACTCACTGCTGATTTAGCTAATGTGACTGGTTACCCAGCTCCAGGAATGACCCATGGCGGCAGGATCATATTGGGGATATAGGGGAGCCAGCCCAATGTGCTCGGTTCCAATCTCTCACACTCCCCCACTACCAAAACTGGGTCCACAGGGCTGGTGGGAAAATTCTGGCACAAGGGGCCCGATTTTACCGTTTTCATTCTGAGTGCCGAATCTGGGCATAGTACAGATCCGACTTAGAAATCCGCTTTCAGGCGCCCCCCTATGCTCTCAGCCATCTCCAGTCCCATTCGTGCTGTGGGCGGGGCTTAGCATGGCCGAAACGATCGGAGCTCTGAACTGTGCATGCGCAGTTGGAAAAAAATTGGAAAAAGCGTGCCTGTGTCAGATCGCTCCCGAGCCGCAAGAAACGGAGAAAGCGGCCCGGGAGCGAAAAGCGGAAGTGAGGGTGTATCTCGGTGGGGGGGGGGGGGGGCAGATGGATCTCTGGTGGGGGGGGGGGGCAGATGGATCTCTGGTGGGGGTTGGGGCAGGGGGGTCCACTGCCACTCAGCGGGCAATCGGTGGAGGGGAGGGGGGCAGGGGTGGTGATTGGTCTGGGTAGTGGGGATGGTGGATAAGGGGGACACGCACACATCACTGTCCCCCTTACCCACCCCCCGCACTAACCAGACCGATCGCCACCTTGCCCCCCCACCAGAGATCCATGTATCCCCCCCACCAGAGATCTATCTGCCCCCCCACCAGAGATCCATCTCCCCACCTCCACCAGAGATCTATCTGCCCCCCCCCACCAGAGATCCATCTGCCCCCCCCCCTCCCCGAGATACATCTTACCCGCCTCCCTCCGCCCCCCCCCCCCCAGACGATGATCTGGCCTCAGTCCACCCCCCCCCCCCCCGACAACGAACTTGCCTAACTCCCCCCCTCCAGGGAATGGTCTGGCCTCACTCCCGCTCCCCTCCAGAGGAACATTTGACCCGCCTCCTCCCCCCCTCCCCCCCACCAGACAACGATCGGCCCTCCCCCCCACCACCCAACAACGATCAGCCCTCCCCCCCATCACCCAACAATGATCAGCCCTCCCCCCCATCACCCAACAATGATCAGCCCTCCCCCCCACCACCAGACAGCGTTCGCTCCCCCCCCCGCCAGATATACATCTGACCCGCCTCCTCCTCCTCCTCCTCCCCCCCCAACCAGACAACGATCTGACCTTACTCCCCTCCTCCCCCCGCAACCAGAGAACGATCTGACCTGCCTCCACCCCCACCCCCAACACTGATCTGAGTCAGAGAGCCGTTGGAAACACTGAACGCGCCCTTCAGAGGCTGGAGCGCCCGACTCAGACTTTTATTTAGCAGGTCCGTAACGACGGGTTCCGGATCAGCAAACACGGTGGTAGAGGGGGAAATGCTGATAAAGTTGGGCGGGCAGTTCATTAATTCAATTTAAATACATACAAATGCATTTAAATCGCCGTTGCGCCCGTTTTGGGCGCGAAGCAGATCGTCGCCATTCCCGGGTTTCGGTAAAGTGGCAATCTGCACGGATGCGGGTGCAGATCGCGATAAAGGCCTCACACCCGACTTTACCACGATTTCGCGCCCGAAAACAGGCGCAAATTGTGGGTAAAATCGGGTCCAAGGGGTGGCACAGTGGTTAGCACTGCTGCCTCACAGCACCAGGGACCTGGGTTCGATTCCCGGCTTGGGTCACTGTCTGTGTGGAGTTTGCACATTCTCCCCCTATCTGCGTGGGTTTCCTCCGGGTGCTCCGGTTTTCTCCCACACTCCAAAGATGTGCAGGTTAGGTGGATAGGCCATGCTAAATTCTCCCTCAGTGTACCTGAACAGGTGCCAGAGTGTAGTGACTGGAGGATTTTCACAGTAACTTCATTGCAGTGTGAATGTAAGCCTATTTGCTTACATTCTAATAAATTAACTTTAACTTTCTGGATGCTCCGGTTTCCTCCCCTAGTCCGAAAAACGTGCGGGTTAGATTGATTGGCCATGCTAAATTGCTCCTAGTGTCAGGGTATTAGGAGGGTAAATGTGTGGGGTTACGGTAATAGGGCCTGGGTGGGATTGTGGTCGGTACAGACTCGATGGGCTGAAAGGCCTCCTTCTGCACTGGAGGGATTCTATGATTCTTCTGTGAAGATTCTTGACTGAAATACATCTATCAACTGAAGTTCAGTTTTAGTGAGCATGCATCCGCATCATAAATCTATACATAATTCAAGGGCTAATTACCTTCTCCCACTTAAGCAAGTCACATGGTTAGATGTTGTGGGAATTTGAAATGTTAATGCAATGCAAGATGATTGAGTTCAGCTCAGGGTGTATTAGTGCATGACAGAGCTTTTCTTTAAGAATCTAACTCACACTGTACTTGAACAAAGAATATTTAACTTTGGAAAAGCAAAGACTTATTTTATTCATCAGCACTGACTTGATGACCACAAAACTTTGAGGAAAATGAATTGAAACGAATGCATAAATTATAATGTTGTTGTCGGCAAACTTTAGTGAGATCCTTAGCTTTTGTACATTTGATAGGGACAAATTAAGACTTTTGACTCGAGCAGAACTGGGCCTAGACTGGTGCTATATGAAGAATGAAGGGAGATCTTATAGAAACATATAAGATTATGAAGGGAATAGATCAGGTAGAAGCAGGGAAGTTGTTTCCACTGACGGGTGAAACTAGAACTAGCCTCAAAACAAGGGGAAACAGATTTAGGACTGAGTTGAGGAGGAACTTCTTCACACAAAGGGTTGTGGAATTCCCTGCCCAGTGAAGCAGTTGAGGCTACCCCATTGAATGTTTTTAAGGCAAGGATAGATAAATCTTTGAACAGTAAAGGAATTAAGGGTTATGGTGAGTGGGCCAGTAAGTGGGGCTGAGTCCACGAAAAGATCAGCCATGATCTTATTGAATGGCGGAGCAGGCTCAACTCCTGCTCCTAATTCTTATGTTCTTATGTTCAGCCGAAGACACAAGCCTAGATTTTCCTCCTGCCGTTATTGCAGTCCCAACCACACTGAGACTGTAATCCATTGTCCAGATTTGAGTGTTCACTAAATATTCAGGATGCACTCCTGTTGGGAATCCAGCCACCGAGGGAACCTACCACTGCAAGGCCTGAAGATCCGAGCAAAAGTGCAATAGGACAGCCCTTGCGCCAGCTGAAGAGAAGCAGGTCAAGAGGACAGAAGGTTCCCAGAGTTTATGGAGGTATTTTTTTGAGCATTTATCTCAGCTGAGCACACAACTGAGTCACTGAGGCCCGAGGAGAAGACAACTTGTCCAGTATTAGGCCTTCTCCCTCCTAATCGGCTATTTGACACCACCACAAAAACTACCTCCACCTAACTCCAGGAGAATTGTGGGATAGTGCTGGCAGAAGTCATGGAAAGAGGGTGGCCAACAAACATGCCTTTTCCCTTGCCATGCAGCAAGTGGAGACGAACAATCTTCCATGTTGGGGAAGGAGAGGGTGTGGAGTATGGGCGAAGGAAGTCAATTGATGTCAGACTAAGAATGCAATAGTAAGCCCCACCACTGATTTCCTGCCTAATATCTCCCCTGATTTGATTTAGATAATGGAGGAAAACCAGGCCCGAGCTATAATTTAATCACGCTCACATGTCATTGGAGTTTGTGCAGAGACAGTGCAATACAGGAGGACTGCAATATCTTTCAAGCCATTTCTAATGTTAAAAAAAATCAAGTTTCATCACTTTGAAGCAGGAGGGACAGAGAAGAATGAGAAGACTGAAAACATAGTGGAAACAAATATAGAATTGATGGTCAAGTTGTGTCCAATCTTCCGCTTGATGTGAAATGGATGTGTTGCAGGCAGGCGTCCGGGCACACTTCCCAGAGTGCAGGATGCAACAGTCAGGCTCAAGGTGATCAATCTGTCGGACTTGGGAATAGAAACCAGATAATACTTTGCACTTTAAAGAACCTCAGAAGGTGTACCTACCCAACAATACTGTAGACCTGGTAATTGGCTCCAGATTTCATTGCAAAGTATCAGACTGTCAGTCTGCCCCTTGTTTACTGCTTGCGTGCCAGACCTTCAGCAAGCCTACTATTTGTTAATTGTATCGCGTGCATTCACATACCTCAGCAGAATTTAAAACCAAGGTGCAATATAGAATTGAAAACCTTATCAATGCTTGTATTCTGTACAGGATCAAACCAGCATAATATGCAAATCAGTATGGCATGCAAATGATCATTTACTGAAATATAGGCTGGAATCTTCCATTCCTAAGCCGATACTTGGTGTTGGGTGCAGAAGTCAAAGTGATTTCCACTGTGGGTTGGGACAGCTGACCTCACATAACTGTGTGTTGTTCAGCTCATTACCGATGCATCTGCGAGGAGCTTTCTGAATCCCGCGCCAGGGATGAGCTTATTTAATGGAACCCGAACAGTCATTCATTCTCTGTATGCCAGGAGTTCTGAATTGGTCATCCCAGGCCAGACAACAAGTGGTCCCACAGTTCATCGATGTCTCCTGAGAGACTCTCTTCCACACTGCTAGCAAAGCAGTACGCTCCTGTATTTCTGGGATGGCAGCAGATGGCCCTTTCATATGGCCATGGGAAGCCGGACAGAGGTCACAGCGAAGCTCGTGCCTGTGACACCCACTTTGACAGGGTAAGTGCACTGTCTATTATCATTGCAAACTGATAGGCATACAGGCAGCAGGCTCAGTGTGTGAGAGAATGGAATGTCAGACAAGAGTTGCAGCATTCACAGTAGATGGGACATCTACACTGAATGAACAGTAGGCATTTCACACTCTCAATCTTCTATCCATTGTAGGGCATCTGCTTGTATCCCTCCCCGGACACTATCCCCCCAGGACACTTTCCCTCCCAGACACTGTCCCTCCCGGACACTATCCTTCAGGAACACTATTCTTCCCCGGACACTATCCCTCCCCGGACACTATCCCTCCCCGGACACTATCCCTTCTGGACACTATCCCTTCCGGACACTATCCCTCCCAGACACTATCCCTCCCCGGACATACTCCCTCCCTGGACACTATCCCTCCCCAAACAATATCCCTCCCTGGATACTATCCCTTCCCAGACACTATGCCCCCCTTGGACACTATCCCTCTCCAGACACTATCCCTCCCTGGACACCTTGCACTATCCCTCCCGAGATTACATGTCAGAAGAAGGTTGCTGAAATGGTCACACTAAGAGAAAATCACAAGAACCAATATAATAAAATAGTTGATGAAACAGATGCTGAATTGAAATGCTGAATAGAGAAGAAACTTCATTACATGACCCAAGTACCAGAAACAGAGTAGCACAACCATTCCTTCACATGTCACAGACCAAGATCGTGAAAGAACTGTTGAAACACAAAACTGTATTGCATTGTGATGATATGTGCCTGCATGCATTATAATGAAAGGAGCTCGGCAGAGCAAGGATCAATGTGGGAGTGGAGAGTGGCGCCGCTCACAGAGTGATGTGTGTAGTCACATGGTTAGAGGACAGTCCAGAACTAAAACTTAATAAGCAGCATGTCTGCAAGGAACAGTTCCATGCAAGACCATACTTGGAACTGTACATAGTTAAAGCCTACCAAATAAACGCACATGCTTCAAGAACTCATCAATAATCCATCACCACAGCAACATAAAGAACCCACATTTAGTACATAATATATAATTTTGGATCAAATTGGATCCGGGAATTATTGTCTCTGAGACCGGACCCCTGTCATACCAAGTAGATGTGGAGGGACAGATCAAAGAACAAAGAACAAAGAACAAAGAAAATTACAGCACAGGAAAAGGCCCTTCAGCCCACCAAGCCTGCACCGACCATGCTGCCCAACTGAACTAAAACCCTCTACCCTTCTGGGGACCAGATCCCTCTATTCCCATCCTATTCATGTACTTGTCAACACACCCCTTAAAAGTCACTACTGTATCTGCTTCCACTACCTCCCCCGGCAACGAGTTCCAGGCACCCACTACTCTCTGTGTAAAAAATCTGCCTCGTACATCTCCTTTAAACCTTGCCCCTCGCACCTTAAACCTATGCCCGCTAATAATTGACTCTTCCACCCTGGGAAAAAGCTTCTGACTATCCACTCTGTCCATGCCGCTCATAATCTTGTACACTTCTATCAGGTCTCCCCTCAACCTCCGTCGCTCCAGTGAGAACAAGCCAAGTTTCTCCAACCTCTCCTCATAGCTAATGCCCTCCATACCAGGCAACATCCCGGTAAATCTTTTCTGTACCCTCTCCAAAGCCTCCACATCCTTCTGGTAGTGTGGCGACCAGAATTGAACACGATATTCCAAGTGCGGCCTAACTAAGGTTCTATAAAGCTGCAACATGACTTGCCAATGTTTAAACTCAATACCCCGGCCGATGAAGACAAGCATGCCGTATGCCTTCTTGACTACCTTCTCCACCTGCATTGCTACTTTCAGTGACCTGTGCACCTGTACACTCAGATCCCTTTGCCTATCCATACTCTTAAGGGTTCTGCCGTTTACTGTATATTTCCTACCTGTACCAGACCTTCCAAAATGCATTACCTCACATTTGTCCGGATTAAACTCCATCTGCCATCTCTCCGCCCAAGTCTCCAACTGATCTATATCCTGCTGTATCCTCTGATGGTCCTCATCGCTATCCGCAAATCCACCAACCTTTGAGTCGTCCGCAAACTTACTGATCAATCCAGTTACATTTTCCTCCAAATCATTTATATATATTACAAACAGCAAAGGTCCCAGCACTGATCCCTGAGGAATCAGTGCTGTATCCCTCTCTGTAAACACAGGTTTATTTGGAATCACGAGCTTTCGGAGTGCTGCTCCTTCATCAGGTGAGTGGAGTAAACACATGGATCACTTGAGGAGTAGAGAGACATTCCAGCTGTCAGTGTTGTCAAGAAATGTTTTCGCACCCATAAGCACTGAAGTACCTGATCGACCTGTTATAGACATAACTGATGTCTTCATGGAAGGAAATAGCAATGAATTTGCTGGAAGAGGTACCTGTTATTGCAACTCCTATTAATGTTGATCCTATCCCTCCCTGGACAATCTGCACTGTCCCCCAACATTACCCCGGCACTGCTCAACCCTTCCCTACCAGCCCCTCGCTCCTCCCTCCTGTTCTTGCTTATCCTTCACATCCTCCCAGCACCCGGTTTGAAGCATAGGCTTGCAGTTACAGATGCTTCCCAAGAAGGCAATGCAGTGGCAACTCAGTAACCAGGAGGAATTCTATCTCATCAGGAGCATGGTCACTTATGTTCAGTCCTGAATGTGCATGTTCGAATTTCTCACCAGCATGAAGCTTAATTTGCAGGGGAATTTAATTCTGGCAAGCTGGCCTATTAAAGAGCATGCATGCGTATTATGGCTGCATAAGGACTTACCCTTTTGAGCTGATTGATCTGCCTTTCAAGTCCAAAGACCAGAATTCATAAATTTCATCCTGCCATTGGGAAACTGATTTTTGACCTCAAGCCAAATTAAGTGGGTGGCACGGTAGCATAGTGGTTAGCACTGCTGCTTCACAACTCCAGGGACCTGGATTTGATTCCTGGCTCGGGACACTGTCTGTGCGGAGTTTGCAGATTCTCCCCGTATCTGCGTGGGTTTCCTCTGGGTGCTCCGGTTTTCTCCCACAGTCCAAAGATATGTGGGTTAGGTTGATTGGCCAAGCTAAATTGCCCCTTAGTGTCCCGGGATGCATAGGTTAGAGGGATTAGCAGGTAAATATGTAGGGACACAGGGATAGGGCCTGGGTAGGATTGCTGTCGGTACAGACTTGATGGGCCGAATGGCCTCTTTCTGCACTGTCTAGTTTCTATGGTTTCTAAGTTCCCGCACCTGCCATGTTTCCTGCTGCTGGCGGAATAGGAAGATTCAGCCAATAGGGTGTGCTGCCAATTGGACACTTGACATCCAATGTTACATTACTCAAGAAGAAGTATCTCTGTCTGAGACATTTGGCAGCTATGTATAAAAGAACGGGAGAGGAAGAAGACAAGACATCACAAAATAACGATCTATCATTTTCCATAAAACTTTGGAAATACGAGAGGTTTGAAGGGTATAAAATGCTCAGATGAAAGGCAAACCGAATAAACCGTGAATCAAAAGGAAAGGCTAGTTTTATATTTCTTGTGCAGAATCTTCTAGATTTTAGAATGAAGCAAGTGAACACCGAGGATGATAAACATTAATCATAAACAATCAACAAGGATTCCAACAGGGCAAGTTATCAAATTGATTTCATTGACATTGGTGAGGAGAGTTTGAATAACTAGACAAAGAGAATAAATATTCTATAGGCCCTCAGTTAGATTGATTGTTCCCTGAGATTTGCATAAATAACTACATTGAAGAGTTGGATTATGATTGTGTCACATCAGCTCCATCTGCGCTGTCACTTCTATGATCTGGATGCAATTGATTTGACTGACATAGCTTTTATTTGATCTGTATCAATGTGAAATGAGATTGGGAGATGCAGTGGATTAGCATACTGTTCTTTCATCTGTGCCACCTTAACCAATTGTGTTGCCAGTTAGAAGACTGTTCTCTGTAAGGATGCTAATTAATATATGATTCAGCAGCCTCGATATACGTTAATATAAGGTCACTGCAAAATGCTGTAATGTAACACTAATTGATGTCAGAATGATGATCCAGCTCAGAGAGGGTACAGAGGTGGCTTGTGTGGAAACTGAAAAGCTACATTATTTCAAGAGGAGCTGTTTGGGATTGAATCACATTTGTGGAAAGAGATACAGGGAGTTTGAAGCTACATGTAATCTGTATTACTCTTAACCTCTGAGTACTTCATACTGACACTCATTGTACCAACATATTCAAATTGATAATGTTGTGATCTCAGCAGAGACCAGTAATGTTCTTTTTTTTTAGAATCCAAAAACCCAGGTATTTGCTCAAAGAATGAAGGTTCACAGTTTAAACAAAATAATTTTTCCGCACAAATATACACCCAAGTCTTCCGGTCTTGGAGATTCCTTGGAAATCCCAACGCCATGTGATTTGCCCAGAAATTTGGAGATGCCAAAAGGTAATTTCTCTGCTCCCCAGGCCTCCGCAAAAGTCTCCAACTCTGAGTTAGAGTCAGAGACTTCAAGCAGTTCCAACGTACTCACTTGGACAGTACCCAAGAAATATTAGCAGATTTAAACCTAATCTAGCTCTTGGGTGACCCCTCAATCATTCACAGTGACCATTGCCAATTCCAACCCCTGACCTTCACCCAACTCCCAACACCACCAAACGAGGCCCACCACCCAATGAAGCCCCGCAAACCTCCAACATTGTACACAATTACTTCGGCTCCATATACAATGTTTTAAATCCGCTTTTCTTCTACATCCACCCCAAAATCCTCAGGTCAGATACTTATCAAAATTTGACCTCTGTACTATATCAGCAATGTATACCGGTTGGGATTTCTTGGGCCTTCTGTTTCCTTCTGGCATGGTGACCCCTTCATATCTCCTCCCACCACCCTATGGTAGCAGACTCCCTGATAAAATTGGTGTCTCTAACATCTTAAGCAGAATCACCTTGGCAAAGAACTCTCCTGGTTATGGTCTTCTTTAACTATGAAGTTTTATATTCCTCTCTCTTCAACTTGGCTATAGAAGAAGTTCAACTCACTTCTGATAAAGTCGGTGGGCAAGATTTTCTGGCCACTCTCTCCCCAAGGTTGGAAAATCTCACCCAAGGTCAACAGACCTTTGCGTGGTCTGTGTCCCACCCACTATGATTCCCATGTCAGATGGGACAGGAAAATTCTGCCCCTTCAGTGAACGAGGATTTTAACATTTTCAGGCAGCACACAAAATTTAGAATAAACATCACTGACAAGAGATGTATTCTTAGCTCCAGCTCATTTAAAACTCTCAACTAATGTGCTTAAACAGAAAAATCACCTCTACGATTGACTTACCCAGATAATTAAAGCCTGGTCAACCTTGCTGTTTTATTGTTCATCTCCCAAACAATCTGATCAGATGACCATTTACTGGAACCCAACTGTTATTTTTCAACCAGAACTCAGGTCCAAGTTCTTAAAAGGACCACCACCCCGCATAAAATCTCCCCTAAGGTGCATGGGCCGTCACAATCAGTAAAATAGCCCCTTAAATTGAAAAAAAATACATAGGACGGGATCTTGAGCACCGACTCTCTGTGATCAGGATCACCGGAGAGGGGGGCGGGATCCCGAGAAAACCGGAAATCACGAATCCTGCCGGCGAGACCGAAAGAGCATAGACTTCCCAGATGGTATGAAGTTAAATACAGGAGATGTCCAAAGAGACTTGGTGGTTCAGGTGCACAGATCTTTAAAATGCCATAAGCAGGTGCAGAAAATAATCAAGAAGGCTAATGGAACGCTGGCCTTTATGTCTAGAGGACTGGGGTATAAGGATGCAGAAGTTATGCTGCAGCTATACAAAACCCTGGTTACGCCCCACTTGGAGCACTGTGAGAAGATCTGAGCACCACACCCTAGGAAGGATATATTGATTTGATTTATTATTGTCACATGTATTGGGATACAGTGAAAAGTATTGTTTTTTGCGCGCTATACAGACGAGGCATACTATTCATAGAGAAGGAAAGGAGAGGGTGCAGAAAGTAGTGTTACAGTCATAGTTAGGGTGTAGAGAAAGATCAACTTAATATGAGATAAGTGCATTCAAAAGTCTGATGGCAGCAGGGAATTAAAAAGAGTTTATCAGAGTTTGAGTAGAGTTTTAAAAGCATAAAACGAGAGTAAAAGACAGATTTAGAGCGTATGCTGGGTACAGCTTGCAAGAAGTCACCCTGCTCTGGCGCCATCTTGAATTGGGGTATATTGGCCTTAGAGAGAATGATATCTGGATTTCAGGTGTTTAATTATGTGGAGAGCTTCTACAAATTAGACCTGTTTTATCCAGAATTTGGAAGGTTAAGAGGTAATCTGATCGAAATCTTCAAGATACTAAAAGGAAAAGACAGAGTCGATAAAGATAAACTATTTCCACTGGTTGGAGATTCTAGAATTGGGGGCATAGTCTAAAAATTAGGGCCAAGCCATTCAGGAGAGATGTTAGGAAGTACTTCTACACACAAAGGTTTGAATTCTCTCCCAAAAACGGCAGTTGGTGACAGATCAGTTGCTATTTTTAAATCTGAGATAGGTAATCTTTTGTTGAGTAAAGGTATTAAGGAATATGGGCCAAAGGCAGGTATATGGAGTTTGGCCACAGATCAGCCATGATCTCAATGAATGACGGAACAGGCTCGATGGACCGAATGCCCTACCCCTGTTCCTATGAGATTCCGATTTTCCCTGCCCATCACTGATGATGTAATTAGGTTCATGCCCATGATGTACTGATGGCCTTCCAAGCACATTGTCCTTGATTGCAGGTATTGCATGATAAGCATGGGTCCCATGATGGTGCTCCTTAAGAGGAAGATCCATGCATTTTGACTGCATGTATGAAAGCTCTGTGTTATGCTTATGTGAGGAGGAGTAAATGGGCTTCCCTTTGTTCCCCATTCTTTGACCGCAACAGGGTGTATGCTTGCCAATTCAGTGTTTAACTGTTTCACTGCAATGACTGTAAAAGACACACAGGGAGACAGATTTCCTTGTAAGTTTTTAAAAGGAAAAGATTATACTATTTATTGTACTTAGCCCCTGATCTAAATAAAACCATATCATTTTGATTTGTTCTTTCACAGGATATGGTCATAGTTGGCAAGACAACATTGTTGCCCGTCCCTAATTGTCCTTAAACTGAATGGCTTGCAAGGCAATTTCAGAGAGAAGAGTCACCCATAATAAAAATGCTTCAACTTTCATGCACACAGGCATTCGCATGGTCTGGAGGAATCCATGTTCCTCGCCGTCACACTCCACCTTGAAGCTCCCCGCTGGAAGCAAAAGTATTGGACATGTGGGAAACTGTTCAACCTTCAACACCTCCAGGCTAGAACCAAGACCACCCCAACTTCCACCATTGAGCTGCAGTAGGGCAGACAACAGTTGTGTGTGTGCACACTTAGAGGTCGAGCTACAAACCATCATCAAAGCATTCACTGAGGCATATGAGAGAACGGGTCTCAGACTAAATGTCCGGAAAACAAAGCTTCTGTACTAGCCCACTCCTGCCACAGCGGGAGATAGGGAATGGGTGACCACCAGACAGAGTAAGAGTAGGAAGGCAGTCCCCTGTGGTCATCTCCCTCCAAAACAGATACACCGTTTTGGATACTGTTGGGGAGGTGGCTCACGAGGGGAAGGTGGCAGCAGCCAAGTTCATAGCACTATGGCTTCAAGCTGAGGTCCTTCAAGCTGAATTTAGGGAGTTAGGAGTTAAACTAAGGAGTAGGACCTCAAAGGTAGTAATCTCATGCTACATGCTAGTCAGAGTAGGAATGTCAGGATAGCTAAGATGAATACGTGGCTTGACAGATGGTGCAAGAGGGAGGGACTCAAATTCCTGGGACAATGGAACCAGTTATGGGGGACCATTTTTGGAACAGTGATCACAATTCTACCAGTTTCAAGAGACTTGTAGGAAAGGGTAGAAGTATTCCCAGAGTGAAAGTACTAAACTGGGGGAAGGCTAACTACGACAATATTAGGCTAGGAAATGTGGACTGGGGGCGGCAGTTTGAGGGTAAATTCACGTCCGATATGTGGGAGTCTTTTAAAAGTCAGCTGTTAACAATTCAGGACATATATGTCCCTGTAAAACTGAAGGATAAAGATGGCAATGTTCAGGAACACTGGATGACAAGAGAGATTGTGAGTTCAGTGAAAAAGAAGTAGGAGGCATAAATAAATTTCAGGATATTGAAAATGGATAAGGTTCTTGAGGAATATATAGGCAGCACAAAAGAGACTTAGGGACTGAGGAGGGCAAAAAGGGCCATGAAATGTCCTTGGCAGGCAGGATTAAGGAGAATCCCAAGGCTTTTTATGTGGTTATAAGGAGGAAAGAGGTAACTAAAGAAAGGGTAGGTTCACTCAAGGACAGTGAAGGGAATTTGTGTGTGAAGCCAGATGAGGTGGGTGAGGTCCTTAATGAGTATTTTGCATCTGAATTCACAAAGAAGGAACTGGTGGATGGTGAGTGTAGAAAGGAGGATGTTGACATTCTAGGGCATGTTGAGATAATAAAAGGAGGTATTCGAGGTTTTGAAAAACATTTGGGTGGACAAGTTCCCAGGGCCAGATTGGGTCTATCCCAGTATACTGAAAAAAGCGAGGGAAGAAATTGCTGAAGCCTTGGCCAAAATGTTTGTATCCTCTTTAGCCATGGGCGAGATATCAGAGGATTGGAGAGTGGCTAACATTCTTCCTCTGTTTAAGAAGGGCAGAAAAGACAATCCGGGAAATTACAGGCCTGTGAGCCTTACATCAGTGGTGGGAAATTATTGGTGAAGATTCTTAGAGACAGGATGTAGTCACATCTGGAAGAGAATAGGCTTATTAGCGATAGGCAGCATGGTTTTGTGAAGGGGAGGTCGTGTCTCACAAATTTGATTGAGTTCTTTGAGAAAGTGACAAGAAAAATTGACCAGGGCAGGACAGTGGATGTTGTATGCATGGACTTTTGTAAAGCCTTCGATAATGTTCCTCATGGCAGGCTGATACAGAAGGTGAAGTCATATGGGATCCGAGGTGAGCTGATTAGATGGATACAAAACTGGCTTGGGCATAGAAAGCAGAGAGTAGCAGTGCTTTTTCTAACTGGAGGTCTGTGACAAGCAGTGTTCCACAGGGATCAGTGCTGGGGCCTCTGTTGTTTGTAATATATATAAATGATTTTGAGGAAAATGTAGGTGGTTTGATTAGTAAATTTGCAGGTGATACAAAAAGTGAGGAGGTTTGTCAGAGGATACAGCAGGATATAAATTGGCTGGAGAACTGGGTCAAAAGATGGCAGATGTGAGGTGATGTAATTTGGAAGGTCTTTTGCAGAAGGATACAGTAAATGGTAGAGCCCTTAGAAATATTAGCATACAGAGGGATCTAGGCGTGCAGATCCACAGTTCCCTGAAGGTCGCAACACAGGTGGAAAAGGTGGTCAACAAGGCCTATGGCATGCTGGCCTTCATTGGCCTGGGTGGTTCCAGAAGTGTTGAGGCACGTAATGTGCATCATCAGCATGCCAGCACTTGCCCAACAGCACATTAAGTTGTCATCTAGCTTTAGGTTTCAGGAGTCGGGTTTCTCATAGGTGTCTGAGCCAGCTTTGAAAGGGGTTGCATTCCTTGCCTCCCTCACCTGTAGTAAGGTCACAGATACACCTACTTGATCTCGGGGTGCAGGATTGGCATTTGTATGAAGCTGACTGTACCCTGCATTGATGGGAAGCTTGTCAGAAGTTCTCGCTTATTCTACAGGCAGCAGCTGGAGTGTGGTGCCTCATACCTGGGCACAAGTGTAGCAAGAGAATAGGAGACCTCATGAGCGCAGAGCAAGTGAGTGATATCCCCAGGGCTGGTGTGTCCAATAGGCAAACTAGGCCATCGCCTCGGGCAACACTGTTTGTGGGGGAAGCATATAAATGCCTTTTTTTTAAAAACAGAACTGAAAGGAGCTGCATTTATGAACAAATAGCAAATTTGTTTCCACTTTCCAGCAGATTAAGTTATTAATTCTGAAAGGAAGGAATTGAGTCCAGTACCCCAGCTGTATTGTGCTTTCAGATATAGTGGTAACATTTTGTCATGATCAGTGATTTGATTTGATTTGGTTTGATTTATTATTGTCACATGTATTAGTATACAGTGAAAAGTATTGTTTCTTGCACACTATACAGACAAGGCATATCGTTCATAGAGAAGGAAACGAGAGAGTGCAGAATGTAGTGTTAAAGTCATAACTAGGGAGTAGAGAAAGATCAACTTAATATGAGGTAGGTCCATTCAAAAGTCTGACAGCAGTAGGGAAGAAGTTGTTCTTTAGTCAGTTGATACGTGACCTCATACTTATGTATCTTTTTCCCAATAGAAGAAGGTGAAAGAGAGAATACGAGGTACGTGGGGTCCTTAATTATGCTGGCTGCTTTTCCAAGGCAGCAGGAAGTGTAGACAGAGTCAATGGATGGGAGGCTGGTTTGCATGATGAATTGGGCTCCGTTCACAACCTTTTGTCATTTCTTGCGGTGTTGGGCAGAGCAGGGGCCATACCAAGCTGTGGTGCAACCAGAAAGAATGCTTTCTATGGTGCATCTGTAAAAGTTGGTGAGAGTCGTACCTGACATGCCAAATTTCCCTAGTCTTCTGAGGAAGTAGAGGCATTGGTCGGCTTTCTTAACCATAGTGTCAGCATGGGGTGACCAGGACAGGTTGTTGGTGATCTGGACACCTAAAAACAGTGTTTCAGTAACCTTTTAAAAAGGGTTGCGACATCAACCAGGCCACCTAGTGTGGTCATTGTGGCAAAGTACTAGTGCATCCACACCTTCCTTTAATCAGGTTCAAATTGTGACACCTTCAGTCAACATGCTATTGAAAAACTGTTAATGTAATTCAGATTACAGATTGCATACAATAGTCTGATAAATAAAGATTTACAAAATTTTGAATTGGCTTTTTAAATGTCTCTGTTGTTGAATTCGATGGAGCATTTGTATTTTATTCCTGTTCCAAAATGTAGTGTGGAGGGAGGGGCAGGGAGACAGTGGGGAGAGATTAGCACAGTAGAAGCAAATGTATTTGGTAACATACAGGATGCGATGCAATTTTCTGAAATTTGATTTTGACAAAAAATCAAAAGCTAGCAACTGAACGGCAATGTTTTTAAAATTATATCATTAAAGATAGCTTTTCAATTTTGAATGATTATTGTCTTAGTGCAGTGCTGATGGGACTTGACAAGTCTGATCCAATATTTTGAGATCTCCCATTAAATGGCAATAAACCCTCGATGCAATAATCTAGCTTAACTCCCATATTAAAATGTGTGATGAGCACAATTGCCAGTATGTATTCATTTGCTAAACAATGATGCAGTGTCACATTTATCTTTATGGATACTCCAGTTTCAAGATTCTTTATTATCACAATTTATGCACCTACAATCTAATCGGCAGAAGTACTTCAGAATTTACAAATTCTTTTTTAATTTAATACTCATTAGAATAATTGTTGATTTTTCCATTTGAATCTTTTGTTCCATAAAGTGGTTTGGGAATCCTGGTATTGGGGTGGCACAGTGGCACAGTGGTTAGTACTGCTGCCTCACAGCGCCAGGGACCCGGGTTTGATTCCTGGCTTGGGTCACTGTCTGTGTGGAGTTTGCACGTTCCTCTGTGTTTGCGTGGGTTTCCTCCGGGTGCTCTGGTTTCCTCCCGCAGTCCAAAAGACGTGCTGGTTAGATGCATTGGCCATGCTAAATTTTCCTTCAGTGTATGCGAACAGGTGCCAGAGTGTGGGGACTGGGGGATTTTCACAATAATTTCATTGCGATGTTAATGTAAGCCTACTTGTGACACTAATAAAATAAACTTTAAAAATACTATTTGTGAGATTAAGCTATGAATCTGAAAAAGTGAAACAGCCAGGATTCGTTATCAGGAGTAAGGTAAGCACAATTGTCCGTGTTTGAAACCACAAAATCAATGGTTTTGAATTACAATTTGGAATTCATCACTGTCAAATAAATTAATTTTTAGGGTTACAAATATTTTGAACGATGGTGCACGGCCAGATATGTTCAAGATGTTGAGGCTACAGAAAATAAAAATCAGAAGTGAACATATTGGGATAGTTTCAAATGTTATTGATGAAAAAACTATTTGCATAATTCACAGCAATGATTGAGCACCTTGGGGTATCGATACATTTAGCAACACTATTTCATTATGCTTGTAAAGGAAAAGAAGATGATGATGGCAGGCATCATCATGCGTGGAATCGGCTCTCCACTTTTTCCCGTCCCACGCTTGCTGCTGACGGAGCCGGAAAATTCTGGCCGACTTGTGAGAAATGTTTCCTGGAGCAATTTGAATTGTCTCAAAACACTGGTTTAAAACAACCATACATTTTCTTATGACATCATCCCGAACTTGACCAGAGTCCAGAGGGAGCCCCTTAATCCCATATATTTCTTTAACAGGCTGTGGGAACATTTGGGAATGGATTTATTTATCTACAATGGCAAGTCCTTCCTCAACATGGTTGACTGCTTCTCTTGATGGCTCGAAGTGAAGCGGTTACACAAACCACCACGGTCATTACACCAGTGAAAGGTTTCTTTTGTAAGTCATGGCATCCTGATCAGGTGGTGTCCAATAATTGCTTGCAATTCACTCATGGATACCTTGCTCAATTTGCGAGCAATAATGGATTCCAACACCTTGCCAGCTCCCCAAGATATGCACAACCTAATGGTGAGGTGGAAAGGAATGTCCGCACTATTAAAACCCTTTTGAGGAAAAAAATGAGGACTTCCCAATGGCGCTTTTGATATTTAGAACAGCCCCACTACAATGTGGATTAGCCCCTGATGGGCAGACCACTTTGTACTCAACTTCCCATTCTGCAGACAAATCTGAGAAGGTGGAGGACAAGAGTAAAAGGAGGAAAATAAGGATGAGGAAGGTGACCACTCAAGTAGATAACCAACTGTTCACATTGCTGCATGGGATTCCCTTATTGAGGCAAGGCTCAGTTAGTTGGTAAGACTGGATGGACATAAAAACCACATGCACTGTTCACTCTTCTCCCACACAGCAATACTACGCCAAACAACCAACCATTCACTCCACATCCCCACACCGGTTGCCCTCAATTCAGCTTCCAGAAAGTTAATGAACTCACCACCCAGCCAACAAGAATGGGCAGCACCGGAATAGTACAAACAAATAAATCTGAAGTGATTCCACTACAGTTCACAGCAAACCTTTTTCTCAAAAATCATTTGCATTCCCTTGTGCACCTCTGAAGCTTTACCCTTCCTCCTGCTCTACCTCCTTTATTTCTAGTGTTGGCAGTGAAGGACTATCAGAAGGTTCAGGACTGGGAACAGTCCTACAGACAGTGAGGAGACTCCACTTACAAAAGGAGATAGTGTACTAGAAACCTGCCAAGGTTAAACAAAGATGTTATTTTCCAGATGGATGAAGATCAACCATGGTCTTACCCATTTCATAATCTAGAAGGTACGGTCAAGTGGAACAAGAGACGTCTTCTCCTCATCTCTCGAGGTGAACCTTTTACTGTACATTTCAGAGTATCAGGTAGAGATACCCAAGTATCTGCAAAAAGAATACCACAATTCAACTCTGAACTGAGACTACTGCTCCTCCAAGTGAATAAGATTTGGAAGAATTGTAAAGCCTTGAGAGGGGCTGGTGTTGGGGGGTTGTTTGGGGAGGCAGTGGTTGGCGGGTTGGAGGTTGTGGGGAAGAGAAGGGATAGAATCATAGAATCCTACAGTGCAGAAGGAGGCCATTCAGTCAATTGAGTCTGCACTGACCATAATCCTACCCAGTCCCTATCCCCGTAACCCCTTGCATTTACCCTAGCTAGTCCTCCTGACACTAAGGAGCAATTTAACATGGCCAATCCACTTTACCTGCACATCTTTGGACTGTGGGAGGAAACCGGAGCACCCGGGGGAAACCCATGCAGACACGAGGAGAACGTGCAAACTCCACACAGACAGTGACCCCAGCTGGGAATTGAACCCAGATGGCATGAAAATCAAGCTACTGCAAATAAACTTGGGATATGCCTGGATAAAGGCTTGGTGGGAGGTTTAGTATAAGGGTGTTCAGCATAGTATGTGACACAGTAGGTCGGCACGGTGGCACAGTGGAGGGCGGCAAGGTAGCATAGTGGTTAGCACTGCTGCTTCACAGCGCCAAGGACCTGGATTCGATTCCCGGCTTAGGTAACTGTCTATGCAGAGTCTGCACGTTCTCCCCGTGTTTGCGTGGGTTTCCTCCGGGTGCTCCTGCTTCATCCCACAGTCTGAGAGATGTGCTGGTTAGGTGCATTGGTCATGCTAAATTCTCCCTCAGCGCAGCCGAACAGGCCCCGGAGTGTGGCGACTAGGGGATTTCCACAGTAACTTCATTGCAGTGTTAATGTCAGCCTACTTGTGACTAATAAATGAACTTTAAAACAGTGAGACTGGAGAAACAGTACCACCCACATTTTGATTGCACGCACAGCGCCAGGGACCCGGGTTCGATTCCCGGCTTGGGTCACTGTCTGTGTGAAGTTTGCCTATTCTGCATTCGTCCAGGTGATCCGCTTTAATAGAAGCACTTGCAACGTTTGAAAACACAGCCACGTAAGTACTTCGCTGTTCCCGACACAAAGTTCAACTGGATACAAAATTCCTTTGTGAGCCTTGATTGCACATTCTCCCCGTGTCTGCGTGGATTTCCTCCAGGTGCTCTGGTTTCCTCCCACAGTCCAAAGATGTGGGGGTTAGGTTGATTGGCCATGCTAAATTGCCCCTAGTTTCAGGGGGATTAGTAGGGTAAATATGTGGGCTTACTGGGATAAGGTGGGATTGTTGTCAGTGCAGGCTTGATGGGCCAAATGGCCTCCTTCTCTACTGTAGGAATTCTATTATTCTATTTTATGATTCTATGATATAGAGAGTCACATGATAGTTGACTGAGTGGAGGGAATCAAGTTGGCATGAAGATAACTCCTAGTCTGGGCTGTATCTTGCACAAATGCATATAGTTACAAGTTACTAATAAACACTTCATATTCAACCATACAAGCCTATGAAGCTATTTGTGAGATCTACTGAACAACCTTTATGATACAATTGGCTTTTTAAAAGCTCAATAGTTCATTAATTGCTCATTTCAAAACGGTGCGTGGGCCACTGATTCGTGCGTTCGCTCACCTTGCATAATATTTGAGATTGATGTGATAATATCAAGATGTCATATTGACAACGTGACATCTTCACACCTCGTTTTGTGTTTACATCACACCTGACCTTATGGTGTGATGTAGACAGTAAAATCCAACCCATCTGCTCAGCATTTATCTAGCCAAGTTCCCCCACCCTGAGTCTTACAGTTTTCAGTAAGATCACCTCTCAGTCTCCTGGACTCCAAAAGGTCTAAACCCAACCTGCCCAACCTTTCCTCACAAAATAACTCCTTCATCCCAGAAATTAACTGAGTGAACCTGTCCTGAACTGCTTCCAATGTAAATAGATCTTTCCTTCAATAGAGAGAGGAAAACAGTACGCAGTGCTCTAGGTGTGGTCTCAACAATGCCATGAACAGTTGTTGCAAAACTTCCCTACTTCTATACTCCATCTCCCTTGCAATAAATGCCAATATTCCATAGTCTTTCAAATTACTTGCTGTATCTGCAAGCTAACTTTTTGTGATTCAGGTACAAGGACACATGCACCTTTCTGTATTGCAGCATTCTGCAGTCTCTCGCCATTTAAATAATATTCCACTTTTCTATTCTTTCCACAAAAAGTGGACAACCTTACATTTTCCCGTATCATATGCTATATCTGCAAAGTTTTTGCCCACTCTCCTAACCTTATCTACGTCTCTTTGTCGACTCTTTGGGCAAAGTCTTGTCCCAGCAATGTGGCGGGCCTTCAGTTGGAGAGATGACGCCACACCCATGCCATCTCTTTTTGGGGAAGACCTCCCACATCTTGCGCCATTCAGGTACTTAAAAGGCCAGTGGTGGGCTTCCCCAGGATCAAGGAGCCAGTGGGCTGAGGTTCCACCCACAGAGAGCTGCCATTCTATAAGAATAGAAAGAAAATGTCAGGGTGAGCCTGCGACAGGCTTCTCTGGCAGCTAATTGAACAGCTGCAGGCACCCGGGTGCTCTGGTTTCCTCCACAGTCCAAAGATGTGCAGGTTAGGTGAATTGGCCGTGCTAAATTCTCCCTCTGTATACCCGAATAGGTGCCGGAGTGTGGCGACTAGGGGATTTTCGCAGTAACTTCATTGCAGTGTGAATGCAAACCTACTTGTGACTAGTAAATAACCTTCAGATAAACTTTTACTTTAACCCTGTCCACTTACCTCAATCTCCTGTTCCTCTGAGAGCAGAGAGCGGTCATAATCTTTCTCCTCCTGTAGCTTCATTTCTCTCTGCAGCACTAGGCTGTGGAAGGCACAGCACACCACTATCATTCTGGAGATCCTTACTGTTATATACTGAAGGGTGCCCAAGATCTATCCAGACATCTACTCATATTTTCAGTAACCCAATGGTTAAATAGCAACCTTATTATCACTCATGCACATCTGAATGTACCTTTCCGGTATATCAGTGGTGGGGATCCACACAGGAATCATCAGTCGTGTTTTCTGAGGATAGTTCATGTCTCCATGGAGCCACCCATGCTCTCAGTTTGGAGATGCAGCTGTCTGTGGAAGATGTGACTGGTGCAAAATGAAGGAATCATGGCAGCTTCCAGGATACCTTACACAGGCCTGTATGAAAGCCTTCTGATGGTCACATAGAATGAGTGAAATCCCTTTTGATTGACAAATCCTGCTGGATGGTGGAGAGCAATGCATTTCGATCGATGCTGGTTGACCTGAAGGTACCTTGATTGTCATGGGTGTGCAGTCCAGGATGCCCCCAGCCTGTGGGAATCCAGTTACAACAGTAATTGCAAGAAGCCTCTGTATGTGACTGGCCTCACCAGTTTCAAATCGGCATTATTGGTGGCCCTGGCAAAAATGGCATCCGTCACCTGGGAGAAGCAGCAGATTGTAAAATCCTGGTGACAACATCAGTAGATCCATGGAAGGAACCAGAAGTTCTGGGTTTTGGTGACATTGACAGTCACTGTCTGGCCCACTTGGAGGGTCTTGCTCCTGTGGGCTGCCATCAAAGTCTGGGCTGCCTGAGGCACTGTTGCTCAGTCATGTTGAGAGAGCTCAGCCCTCTGCCTGTAGACTCTGTGGTGGGGGTAATGGCCTCCTTCTGTGTCCACCCATGCTCTCCTGTGGAGCAGCAAGTGGCTGTTAAGAAGACAGTCTCTGTTACTGCTCCTGGGTTCCCTGGTGATGTTGCTCTTGTTTCTGCCCCTGATATTCCTGGTGCTGTTGGTATTGTGTTTACTACTCCTTGTATTCCTCATCAGATGTCCATGCTATTGCATATAAGCTGCTCCCGTGCAGCAGTGAACGCTAATACCAGGAAAATGTAAATTGAAGTTGACAAAGTCCAAGATAGATGAAATGATTTCCAAAAGTTTTAACAGGTTGGGCCTGTACCATTGAAATTTAGAAGAATAAGAGGTGATCTTATTGAAACATATAATATCCTGAGAGGATTTGATAGGATAGATAATGGGAGGATGTTTCCACTTGTGGGAGAGCCTAGAACCTGGAGGCACAGTTTAAGGTGTACTGGTTAAAACAGAGGTAATAATTTTTTATATAAGGACATTGGGGTAGTGAATTCCACAGATTCACAACCCATTGGGAGAAGTAGTTTCTCCTCAACTCTGTTTTAAATTTGCTACCCCTTATCCTAAGACTATGACCTCTCATCCTACAATGCCCCACCAGCAGAAGCATCTGCTCCATGATTACTTTATCCAAACCTTTTATCATCTTGTATACCTTAATTTAATCTCCTCTCCTTCTAAATTTCAGAGTATAGGCTTAAACGGTTCAATTTGTCTTCATACAACAAACCCCTCATCTCATGAAATCGATCTAGTGAACCTCCTCTGAACTGCCTCCAATGCCACTACATCTTTCCTCAAATAAGGGGACCAAAACTGTGCACAATACTCCAGGTGCTGTCTCACCAATGCCTTGTATAATTGCAACAATAATTCCTTACCTTTATATTCTATTCCTTTAGCTATAAATGTCAACATTCCATTTGCTTTCTCTATTACCTGCTGTACCTGCATGCTAGTTTTTTATGACTCATGAACGAGGTTCCCAGATCCCTCTGCACCAGAGCACCCCGGAGTTCTCCCCATTCAAATAATAAGTCACCTTCCCATTTTTCTGACCAAAATGCATGACCTCACATTTATCCATGTTAAACTCCATCTGCCACATTTTGGCCCACTCTCCGAACCTATCTATATCCATTTGTAAGGTTCTTATTTCCTCATTGCAACTTACTGTCCCACCTATTTTTGTGTCATCTGCAAATTTGGCCATAGAGCCTTCTATCCCTGTATCCAAGTCATTAATATAGATTGTAAATAGCTGGGGCCCAAGGACCGAACTCTGTGGCACTTTACTAGTTACTTCTTGCCATCCAGAAAAAAAAACATTTATCCCGACTCTGTCTTCTCTCCATCAGCCAGTCCAGATGTGGATATTCCAGATGTAGTCTCACCACGGCTCTGTACAGCTGCAGTAAATCTTCCCTACTTTTATATTCCATTCCCCTTGCAATAAACATCAACATTCCATTTGCCTTCCTAATCACTTTCTGAACCTACACACTAATCTTCAAGTCGCTTTGGAGATTCTTTGAAATTAGCACCTTCCTTTTTAATATATTAACCTATGATAATATTCATAGAGTTTGAACAATGAGATATTTCATTAGAAGATGTCTAAGTTCTCACCCAAATTAAGGGCTGAATTTCCCCAGCCCCATGGTGACAGGTTTGAAGATATGGGTGGGGAAGGGCCTGGGATATAACCTCATCTCCCTTATGCATTCTCAGCAACAGGGAAGATTGCAAGTTTCGCCTGAAAAACAAATCGGCTTCCTGACAAATCGACAACCAATTTGTATTCTTAACATCCCAATTGGGAGCAATTTAGAGGGCTCGCTGCCACTTTGTTCCATGGAGGCAGCCTCCTGGCAGTAGGCTTTAAGGTTATCAAGGCTCCGTCCCCAATGAGGGGACTGCCAGTGGCACCCACTGCTCACTGCTGCCACATGAGGGGTTGCCCCTTCTATTTGAAGAGGCCTGTCTCATTAGGCTCTCTGAATTTTCAGCTGAAATAAATGCCTTCATAGGGTGCCTTCATTTTGAGATGCCATTGTGTTCTCAGACCTTCCTCAGAGAAGTTTCCAATTCCAGTGAGGCTGCCGAGTCTCTTGGGCTTCCAGTTTAGCAATTGAGCTGTCAACTTTGGGATGCCCAACCTCCTTTAACAGGATAGCGTGAGTGGAGGCGGTCAATTAGAAGGCCATCCCCAGGGAAATAACATTGCCAGTCTGGCTCCCAGAAAGGGCGGGATCACAAATTCTTTTGGATTCTAATGTTGGGTTCCAAATCCCACAGAAAATCCTGTCCTTATTTCTTGCTGCCCTTCTTTTCTTAGAAGTTAAGAACCCTTAGCACCAACTGTATACATCAGCAGATGCTGTGACACATTATATGTTAACTGCCTGTATAGAAGTCTCATTTTCTTTCTTTGCACTGTAAATCAATTAGCTGAGCTATCTCAACCAGAAGATAACCATGCCTTAGCAATTTCAATTCAAAACTTTCCAATGAGTTTTTATCCTTTTTTCTCTATTACACACAGAAATATATATAATTCCAGGAGTTGGCTGTAAAGGTGATGTGAAGATGCTGGCGTTGGACTGGGGTGGGCACAGTAAGAAGTTTCACAACACCAGGTTAAAGTCCAACAGGTTTATTTGGCAGCATGAGCTTTCAGAGTGCTGCTCCATCGCTCAACTGATGAAGGAGCAGCACTCCAAAAGCTTGTGCTACCAAATAAACCTGTTGGACTTTAACCTGGTATTGTGAGACGTTTTACTTGGCTGTAAAGGAACAGTGCTATATTGCACAAAATAAAGTAAAGTAAAAACCACAAGCTTGTGGTGCACACAACAGGTCCCATCCAGGACAATTGAACCGGGACCCACTCAGGGGCCTGCTTTATACAGGGCTCTGTATATGAGTATACAGTAATTACCAATCACCAGGGTGTTCGTATTCTATGAGTCCTACATGGAAGTCAATCAATGATTCCCCGTGCAAGTCATGGGGGTTATCACAGTGCATATTTTCATTTTTTCACAAAACCCCTCTGAAAAGTTACAATTTATTTTCAGCATTTCCTTTCAGTGACAATAACACCCGAGTTTTCGGTCCAGGCATAAACATTTATGATTTACTGGGATTCTTCCACATTTACCACAGGTTCATTCTTCTTCTAGAATCTTCACTCCCTTTCTTTAGTCCTCCAAAAGTGCACAGAACTATAATAAAGGATGTGAGAAATGAGACTTGGAAAATTATGATGTGATTGGGCAAAGTGAACATATATCTATGAAAGGGAAATTATGTTTGACAGATATGCTGGAGTTCTTTTGTGGCTTTTATCTGTAGCATTGATAAAGGTGAACCAATGGATATGATGTATTTTGATTTTCAAAAAGGCTTTACCCCACACAGGAGGTTAGTAAACAAACTTAGAGCACACGGGATGAAAACAAAAAATGCTGGAAAACTTCAGCAGGTTTGGCAGCATTCGTACAAAGAGAAACAGAATTAACGTTCATGTAACAGAGTACATGAGGTTGGGGTAATATATTCATCGGGACTGAGAATTGATTAACAGTCCGAAAACAGAGAGTATGAATAAATGGGTAATTGTGAAAATGTTGTTACAAGTGGGGAACCACAAGGTTCAGTGTTTGGGAAACAACTGTTTACAATGGGTATGGGAACAAAATGTTAGATTTCCAAATTTGCTGATGACACAAAACTATGTGGAAATGTAAGTCATGAATAGGAAGCAAAGAGGCTTCAAAGAGAGTTGGACAGGTAGAGTAATGGGCACAAAAATGGCAGATGGATCATAATGTATATAAATGTCAAAACAGTATTTCTTAAATAAAGAACAAAGAACAATGAAAATTACAGCATTTGAACAGGCCTTCAGCCCTCCAGGCCTGCACCGAACATGCTGCCCGACTGAACTAAAGCCCCCTACCCTTCTGGGGACCATATCCCTCTATTCCCAATGTATTCATGTATTTGTCAAGATGCCCCTTAAATATCACTATCGTATCTGCTTCCATTACCTCCCCCGGCAGCGAGTTCCAGGCACCCATCACCCTCTGTGTAAAAAACTTGCCTCGTACATTTTCTTTAAACCTTGACCCCCGCACCTTAAACCTATGCCCCCTAGTAATTGACTCTTCCGTCCTGGGAAAAAGCTTCTGACTATCGACGCTGTCCATGCCCCTCATAATCTTGTAGATTTCTATCAGGTCATCCCCTCAACCTCTGTTGTTCCAGCGAGAACAAACCAAGTTTCTCCAACCTCTCCTCATAGCCCTTCATACCAGGCAACATCCTGGTAAATCTTTTCTGTAACCTCTCCAAAGCCTCCACATCCTTCTGGCAGTGTGGCGACCAGAATTGAACATTCTATTCCAAGTGCGGCCTAACTAAGGTTCTATAAAGCTGCAACATGACTTGTCAATTTTTAAACTCAATGCCCCGGCTGATGAAGGCAAGCATGCCATGTGCCTTCTTGACTATCTTCTCCACCTGCATTGCCATTTTCAGTGACCTGTGTACACCCAGATCCTCTGCCTATCAATATTCTTAAGGGTTCTGCCATTTACTGTATATTTCCTATCTGTATTAGATCTTCCAAAATGCATTACCTCACATTTGTCCAGATTAAACTTCATTTGCCATCTCTCCGCCTAAGTCTCCAATCGATCTATGTCCTGCTGTGTCCCCTGATGGTCCTCATCGCTATCCACAAATTCACCAACCTTTGTGTCATCCGCAAACTTACTAATCAAACCAGTTACATTTTCCTCCAAATCATTTATATATATTACAAACAGCAAAGGTCCCAGCACTGACCCTGAAGAACGTCACTTGTCACAGCCTTCCATTCAGAAACGCATCATTCCACTGCTACCCTCTGTCTTCCATGATCGAGACAGTTCGTTATCCACCTTGCCAGCTCACCTCTGATCCCAAGCAACTTCACCTTCTACTCCAGTCTGCCATGAGGGACCTTGTCAAAGGCCTTACTGAAGTCCATGTAGACAACATCCACTGTCTTACCCTCATCACTCATCTTCGTCACTTCCTCGGAAAACTCGATCAAGTTAGTGAGGCATGACCTCCCTTTCATAAAACCATGTTGCCTCTCGCTAATACGTCCACTTATTTCCAAGTGGGAGTAAATCCTGTCTCGAAGAATCCTCTCCAATAATTTCCCTACCACTGATGTCAGGCTCACCGGTAATTACCTGGATTATTCTTGCTATTCTTCTTAAACAAAGGAACAACATTGGCTATTCTCCAATCCTCCGGGACCTGCCCTGTAGCCAGTGAGGATACAAAGATTTCTCTCAAGGCCCCGACAATTTCCTCCTTTGCCTCTCTCAGTATTCTGGAGTATATCCCATCAGGCCCTGGGGCCTTGTCTACCTTAATGTTTCTCAAGAATCCCAAGACCTCCTCCTTTTTGCTCTCAACATGACTCAAACTACCTACACACCCTTTCCCAGACTCATCATCCACCAAGTCCTTCTCTTTGGTGAATACTGACGCAAAGTACTCATTTAACACCTCGTCCATTTCCTCTGGCTCCATGCATAGATTCCCTCCTCTGCCCTTGAATGGGCCAACCCTCTCCCTGGCTACCCTCTTGCTTTTTATATATGTATAAAAAGCCTTGGGATTTTCCTTAATCCTGCTGGCCAATGACTTTTCATGACCCCTTTTAGCCGACCTTACTCCTTGCTTAATTTTCTTTCTACTCTCCTTATATGGTGACAGGTTGGGAAGTGTTGATGTCCAAAGGATTCTGGAAGATCCTTTGGAAGATCGCTAAAAGCAATCATGGATGTGCAGCAAGCAATTAGAAAGGCAAATGGTATGAAGAAGTCTTACTGCATTTTGATGGACTTGTTGAGACCGCACTTGACTATTGTGCATAATTTTCATCCCTTTATCGAAAGAAGGCTATGGTAGAGGGAGTATGACAAAGGTTCACCTGGGATAACAGGATTATCTTATAAGGAGAAATGGAGGAAACTAGGCCTGTATTCATCATATTTTCAAAGAATAAAATGTGATCTCATTGAAATGTACAAAATTCTTACTGGGGGTAAGAGGGTAGATGTAGAAAGGATGTTTCCTCTGGCTGGTAAGTGAAGGAACACAGGACACAGACACAGATTAAGATGTAGGCCATTTAAGACTGAGATGAGGAGGAATTTCATCACTCAGAGGGTGGTGAATCTTGGAATTCTCTACTCCAGAGGGTTGTGGAGGCTCAGTTATTGAGCACGTTCAGGACGGAAATTAATAGATTTCTAGAAATGAAGGACATCAAAGAATTTGGGGATAGTGCAAGTAAGTGGAACTGAGGTAGGTGATCAGCCAAGATCTAAGTGAATAGTGGAGTGGCAGGCCATTCAAGTGGCTTGAACGGCCTGCTCCTGCTCTTATATCCCAAGCGCGTATTCTTTGACTGATATTTTTCCTTTCCAACTTCTTCAACTGATTGATACGTGTTCTACCTACTTCCTGCAACTTGATGACTGGCTTCACTTGGTTACACTTGAGTTATTGCTTCATCAGGCATTATGGCTGGGCCTTTGTGCAATCTATCAGTCTTTCATTGTTCCACTACAATACAATCTGAAGTCATCTCATCATATATCGTACAATAAGGTCAGTGACTGGCCAAACTTGATGGAGCTGTTCTGAGACCATCCAGTGATTTGAGTTCTCTTATTTCCTTTAACCCAACTTAGCTCTTTCAAAAACTGGGACTCTGTGATCACTAAATATTTCTAAAAATCAACTCAATCCATTGAATAAACACACACATCACTCTCAGACAGTTGCAAAGATCTCCTGCTTCTCACACATTGGCTGGTATTTTACGACCTCACTCAGGCGAGGCTCATGAAATCCTGCCCGAGGCCAATGGAGAATTCTGTTCAGCGAGCCTCACCCGCCCCAATTCCGGGCCAAGCATGGCAGTAAAATTCCAGCCATTGGATCGATGAATATGCTAATCTGTCTCACTTTATTAATTTTTGAGAACAAAACAATACATAACAATTACAAATCATGCTGTTACCCACTTTGCGTAAGATAAAATATGCTGATCTTGCTCTTTCCAGGAAATCTTTTTGACCTAACCTGACCAGGCACATGGAATGATTTAATACAATTTTTCATAATGAACAATCACAGTCAAAGTAGAGAAAGATCTAAATTAAATAAAATAAGATAAGCCAAACAATGTTTTTGTTATTTTGTGAAAATTACTAACGAAAACATTCATGTTTTTCCTTTCTCTTTGGCCAGTTGACGAGTTTAATTTGAAGAAAGACACATTAACACACAACCCAAAGAGATTTGAGAAATATACCACATTCATTCATGCTTAGTTTAGTTTAGTTTTATTTTATTTATTTGTGTCACAAATCGGCTTACATTAACACTGCAATGAAGATACTGTGAAAATCCCCTAGTCGCCACACTCCGGCGCCTGTTTGGGTACACTGAGGGAGAGTTTAGCATGGCCAATGCATCTAACCAACACGGCTTTCAGACTTGTGGGAGAAAACCGGAGTACCCGGAGGAAATCCACCCAGCCACAAGGATAACATGCAAGCCCCACATAGCCAGTGACACAAGTCGGGAATTGAATCCGGGTCCCTGATATTGTGAGGCAGCAGTGCGGACTGCTCTGCCACTGTGCTGCCCGCCATGCAATAGCTGACGAAATAAAAAGCAGACCTTGCAGAACTTCTCATCTGTCTTGTTCAACTCTCTGTGATTGTTTATGCATTTAGATCATATTGCTTTCTCCATGCTCAGGATCAAAATGTGCGGTGTCTCTTGCTAATGTGAATTAATTGCTAATCTTTCATAAGACAGCAGATGTTCGAGTGTCAGACAATTGTATGTAAAGAAAATTGCAAAATGTTGCAGCCTTTGCAAACATTAATGTTTTAAAAGGTTGGAATTCTTTCATTTACACAAATCTGCAGTTTCATCATCACAAACGGAGGTTTGTACATCAAGGGCCCATCGCGGTAAAGTCGGGCGTCGGGCCTTTAACGCGATCTGCACCCGAATCCGAGCAGATCGCGGCTTTACCAACACCTGATTCGGGTGCGGGTCCGGTCCGCACCCAAATCGGGTGGCCTGACGATTTAAATGTATTAGCATGCATTTAAATCGACTTAATGAACCGCGTGTCCAACTCTACCACCAAATCCCACTTTACCGTCTTCTGGTCCGTTCCGGATCTGCGCTGTAAGCGACCTGCAGAATAAAAATCCAAAGCGGATTTCTATTCTGCAGGGGAACCTCCGATGCCCATCCTCCTTGACCATCCTTCGCAGACCCCCCCCCCCCCCGCTAACCACCCCGGCAGAACCCCCCCTCCCCCACCCCGGATCAGACCCCCCTGGAAGGCAGGCCCCCCTCGGCAGACCCCCCCCCCCCCCCCGGGATCAGACCCCCCTGGGAGGCAGGCCCCCCTCGGCAGAGCACACCCCCAACCTACCTCGATCGCTGGTTTCCCTCCACCATCCTTCATACCTGCAGTCCTTCGAGAGCCTGCAGCACCTTCCTGGCCTTCCGCTGGTGTCTGCCGGAGGAGGGGGCGGGCTCAGATGGATCTCTGGTTGGGGGGGGGGAGAGGATGGGAGGGAGGATGGACTTGGGAGAATCTTGCAAACTGAAAAGAATGTAGCATCTTCTTTGTGCTGCCTAATTATCTATGGGAAAGGTAATTAAACTAGTGTCCTAGTGAGCAATTAGTGACCTGTATAATACATTTGTGATCTGTAACTGGATTGTTGATGTCCCTGTAGCCATGAGCCAGGTGCTCAAATGTTCAGAGTCATGTGGTGAACTTGAAAGAATTGTCCCCGTGGTGGAACTTGGTTGGAAATAAGATTCAAGGAGATTACTAAATCTGGGAAATCAACCATAGTGAAAAGAAGTTTGTATTGGCAACTCTTCTCTCACATTCCATGGCAGATGTGCCCCTACTTATGAATATGATTTGCATGGGCAACATTGGGTGCAGCTCATCTGCCTCTGGAGCAGCCTTGGATCCTTTCTTTCATCTTGTTTTCATCTGAACATTGCACAGAATTAGAGGAATTCCCTTTGAAAGATGATGTCAAAATTATAATCGCAGGGACTAAAAACCTGACAGTCAAAAATTTGGGAAAATATTTCAAAATATATATCCCCCCATCCATATTTTGAAATATTTTCCCAAATTTTTGACTTTCAGGTTTTTAATTCCTGCGATTATAATTTTGACATTATCTTCCAAAGGGAATTCCTCTAATTCTGTGCAATGTTCAGATGAAAACAAGATGAAGGAAAGGATCCAAGGCTGCTCCAGAGGCAGGTTATCTGCACCCAACGTTGCCCATGCAAATTACATTCATAAGTAGGGGCACATCTGCCATGGAATGTGAGAGAAGAGTTGCCAATACAAACTTCTTTTCACTATGGTTGATTTCCCAGATTTAGTAATCTCCTTGAATCTTATTTCCAACCAAGTTCCACCACGGGGACAATTCTTCCAAGTTCACCACATGACTCTGAACATTTGAGCACCTGGTTCATGGCTACAGGGACATCAACAATCCAGTTACAGATCACAAATATATTATACAGGTCACTTATTGCTCACTAGGACACTGTAGTTAAATACCTTTCCCATAGATAATTAGGCAGCACAAAGAAGATGCTACATTATTTTCAGTTTGCAAGATTCTCCTACGTCCATCCTCCCCCCGCGCCCCCCCCCCCCCCCCCCCCCCCCCCGCCCCCCTCTCTGCTCTCTCTGCTGTTTTTTTCTTTCACACCCGGGCACGCTGCTTCGGATTTTTTTTCAAACTGCGCATGCGCAGTTCAGAGCTCCGATCATTCTGGCAGCGCTAAGCCCCGCCCATTGCGCGGATCGGACTGGAGCCGGCAAAAAGCATTTGGGCGCGCTGCAAAGAGGATTCCGGGCTCGGATCTGCATTACGCCCGGATCCGGACCTTAGACTCCAAATGGCAAAATTGTGCCCCAAATTTGATGGACATGACCAGTAGTGCATGGCGGCATTGCTGCCTCACAGCACCAGAGACCCTGGTTCGATTCTTGGCTTGAGTCACCGTCTGTGTGGAGTTTGCATGTTCTCCCTGTGCCTGCGTGGGTTTCCTCCGGGTGCTCTGGTTTTCTCCCACAGTCCAAAAGACGTGCTGGTCAGGTGCATTGGCCATGCTAAATTCTCCCTCAGTTTACCTGAACAGGCGCCGGAGTGTGGCGACCCAGGGATTTTCACAGTAATTTCATTGCAGTCTGAACGTAAGCCTACTTCTGACATTAATAAATAAGCTAAGTGACCAAAAATGATTTATTCATCTTCTCCCAACTCAGATGGATCAATGATTATGGTTTAATATCAGCTCATTAGCTGATATTAACATAGAGAAATTGAAAGCATCCTTCTTTTGGTACTTCTGGCACACCAATGCCAGTTGCAGTCAATGTCATCATAGTTCTTAAGTTTTCTGTCTCAGGCTTGTCCCAGACTCATAGCTTTGGCCACAATGTACCAAACAGGATCAATCTGATCAGGATCAGGACTGACTGCACCAGTCAGTCATAGAGTCATAGAGTCATAGAGGTTTACAGCGTGGAAACAGGCCCTTCGGCCCAACTTGTCCATGCCACCCTTTTTTTCTAAAACCCCTAAACAAATCCCAATTGCCCGTATTTGGCCCATATCCCTCTATACTCTTCATACCCATGTAACTGTCTAAATGCTTTTTAAAAGATAAAATTGTACCCGTCTCTACCAGTACCTCTGGCAGCTTGTTCCAGACACTCACCACCCTCTGTGTGAAAATATTGCCCCTCTGGACACTTTTGTATCTCTCCCCTCTCACCTTAAACCTATGCCCTTTAGTTTTAGACTCCCCTACCTTTGGGAAAAAATATTGACTATCTACCTTGTCTATGCCCCTCATTTGTTTATAGACCCCTATAAGGTCACCCCTCAGCCTCCTACGTTCCAGAGAAAAAAGTCCCAGTCTATTCAGCCTCTCTTTATAACTCAATCCATCAAGTCCCGGTAGCATCCGAGTAAATCTTTTCTGCACTCTTTCTAGTTTAATAATATCCTTTCTATAATAGGGTGACCAGAATTGCACACAGTATTCCAAGTGTGGCCTTACCAATGTCTTGTACAACTTTAACAAGACGTCCAAACTCCTGCATTCAATGCTCTGACCAATGAAACCAAGCATGCCGAATGCCTTCTTCACCGTTCTGTTCACCTGTGACTCCACTTTCAAGGAGCTATGAACATGTACCCCTAGGTCTCTTTGTTCTGTAACTCTCCCCAACGCCCTACCATTAACTGAGTAAGTCCTGCCCTGGTTCAATCTACCAAAATGCATTACCTCGCATTTGTCTAAATTAAATTCCATCTGCCATTCGTCAGCCCACTGGCCCAATTGATCAAGATCCCGCTGCAATTGGAGATAACCTTCCTCACTGTCCACCATGCCACCAATCTTGGTGTCAACTGCAAACTTACTAACCATGCCCCCTATATTCTCATCCAAATCATTAATATAAATGACAAATAACAGTGGGCCCAGCACTGATCCCTGAGGCACACCGCTGGTCGCAGGCCTCCAGTTTGAAAAACAACTCTCGACAACCACCCTCTGGCTTCTGTCAAGAAGCCAATTTTGTATCCATTTAGATACCTCACCCTGAATCCCGTGAGATTTAACTTTGTGCAACAACTTACCATGCGGTACCTTGTCAAAGGCCTTGATAAAGTCCATGTCGACAACATCAACTGCACTGCCCTCATCTACCTTCTTGGTTACCCCTTCAAAAAACTCTATTAAATTTGTGAGACATGATTTTCCATTCACAAAGCCATGCTGACTGTCCCTAATCAGTCCTTGCATCTCTAAATGCCTGTAGATCCTGTCTCTCAAAATACCTTCCAACAATTTACCCACCACAGATGTGAGGCTCACTGGCCTGTAGTTCCCAGGTTTTTCCCTGCAGCCCTTTTTAAACAAAGGCACAACATTTGCCACTCTCCAATCTTCAGGCTCCTCACCCGTGACTATCGATGATTCAAATATCTTGGCTGGGGGACCCACAATTTCCTCCCTAGCCTCTCACAACGTCCTGGGATATACCTCATCAGGTCCCGCAGATTTAAGTCCCTTTTCCTTCCCACAGACTCCCCCAATTAACTTTTGAAAGTTCCTGCCTGATACCATGATGCGCTTTAAGACTTCCAACACCTCCTTCTCTCAGTACAGTCCTCAAGACATCAATATTTATTTCCCCAAGTTCCCTAGCATCCATGCTTTTCTCAACAGTAAATACTGATGAGAAATATTCATTTAGGATCTCACCCATCTCTTGTGGATCTGCACATAGATGACCTTGTTGATCCTTAAGAGGCCCTGCTCTCTCCCTTGTTACTCTTTTGCCCTTTATGTATTTGTAGAAGCTCTTTGGATTCTCCTTTGCCTTATCTGCCAAAACAATTTCATGTCCCCTTTTTGCCCTCCTGTTTTCTCTCTTAACCCTACTTCTACACCCCCTATACTATTCAAGAGATTCACTTGATCCAGCTGCCCATGCACTTCATGTGCCTCTTTCTTCTTCTTGACCAGGGCCTCAATATCCCGAGTCATCCAGGGTTCCCGACTTCTGCCAGCCTTGCCCTTCACTCTAAGAGGAATGTGTTTACCCTGAACCCTGGTTAACACACTTTTGAAAGCATGCCACTTACCAGACATCCCTTTTCCTTCCCACAGACCCCCCCCAATTAACTTTTGAAAGTTCCTGCCTGATACCATCAAAATTGGCCTTGCCCCAATTTAGAATATTAACTTTTGGGACAGACCTATCATACTCCATCGCTATCTTAAAACTAATAGAATTATGGTCACTGGAACCAAAGTGATCCCTCACTAACACTTCTGTCACCTGCCCTTCCTTATTTCCCAAGAGGAGGTCAAGTTTTGCCCCCTCTCTAGTCGGGCCATCCACATACTGAATGAGAAATTCCTCCTGAATACACTCAACAAATTTCTCTCCATCCAACCCTCTAATACTATGGCTGTCCCAGTCAATGTTGGGAAAATTAAAATCTCCGACTATTACCACCCTATTTTTCTTGGAGCTATCTGTAATCTCCTTACATATTTGCTCCTCAATTTCCCGCTGACTATTTGGGGGCCTATAGTACAACTCTATCAAAGTAATTTCCCCCATCTTATTTCTCAGTTCCACCCATATAGACTCAGTGGCCGAACCCTAGCATATAACCCCTCTCAGTACCACCGTGAAGCTTTCCCTAATCAAAAGTGCAACTCCCCCTTCTCTCTTACCTCCTGTTCTATCTTTCCTGTAGCATCTGTACCCTGGAACATTGAGCTGCCAGTCCTGTCCCTCCCTTAGCCATGTTTAAGTAATTGCTATAATATCCCAGTCCCACGTACCCATCATTGCCCTGAGTTCATCTGCCTTGCCCGTCAGGCCTCTTGCATTGAAATAAATGCAGTTTAATCTGGACTTCCTTTGCTCTCTGTCTTGCTTCTGTCTGATCAGTCTGGTACTAGGATTACTGACACTGCCTTTATTAATTAATGTGCTCTCTTTAACTTCTGTGCAGTCCTCAAACTTCTCTTCTGTCTCCCTACTGCTTTGGATCCCACTCCCCTGCCAAACTAGTTTAAACCCTCCCAAGTGGCTCTAGCAAATCTCCCCGCCAGGATGTTAGTCCCCCTCCAGTTCAAATGTAACCCATCCCTCTTGAACAGATCAGCCCTTCCCCAGAAAAGATCCCAATGATCCAAAAATCTAAATCCCTGCCTCTTGCACCAGCTCTCAAGCCAGGCATTCATCTGCCTAATCCTCCTATTCCTACTCTCACTAGCACGTGGTACCGGTAGTAGTCCTGAAATTACTACCTTCGAGGTCCTGCACGTTAGCCTTCTGCCTAACTCTCTATATTCACATTTCAGGACCTCATCCCTTTTCCTACCTATGTCGTTGGTACCAATATGTACAACGACCTCTGGCTGCTCACCCTCCCACTTAAGAATGTCCTGCAATCGCTCAGAGACGTACTTGACCCTGGCACCAGGGAGGCAACACACCATCCTGCAGTCTCAATTGTGGCTACAGAAACGCCTGTCTGTGCCTCTAACTAGCGAGTCCCCTATTACTACTGCTCGCTTGCTCTTTGCCCGACCCTTTCCCACAGCAGAACCAGCTGTGGTGTCACAGGCCTGACTACTGCTGGTATCTCCCCCTGACAGGCTAGATCAGCATTTTCATTTCCAATGTGACAAATGAACAGCAGTAGTGCAACCTGATGCTTTTGAGAAAGGCAGCCACTGTGATTAATTAGCCATCAGGTTCCTGCTGCTTCTGTGACACCACCATTTGCTCGTCCTCACATGTGCTCTAGCTGGGACTCATTCAATGACACATCCTCAAGATGTTTAAATGCATTGTCTAGATGTGGGTAGAAGTGTGACTGATTGCAATCACTGATGAGAAAGATGCAGAGGGCTGTGTGATGCTGTCCTTTAGTGGACCATTTCAGCAATAATAGTTGTTCGGCTGCAAATCTCTCTTGTTGATCATTATTTCATCTTGTCTATCACTTCCACAGTAATGACGGAAGGATGATCCCACGAGAAATGGGAATGTACTTTTCAACAAAGTAAAAAGCCCATGAAATCAGATTTTAGTGAATTCCTGTTGCGAGCCAAATACCTTTTGGGGAGCACACATTTTTGTGTTTGTGTGATTTTTATGACCATAATATTGAGTTTCAGTTGGTTTAATGCCCCACCATTGATTTTGCAGCATTTAAAGAAAAGACTTTGTTTCAGAAAAAAATATGGAAACTTTTCAGATTCCAGCATGTTTAAAATGTAATACTAATTAAGGTATTTTTTCTTTGATCTAATGCTTTTTGGATCTTGTTTTGGAGGGCCATTTTGGATCAATTTAAGCAGTGATCAATGCAATATTTTGTTCCATGTTTGATTTTGGTGGATCCGTCATTAAATCATAAACCTTAAACAAACACAAAAATCATTCAGCCAATGTGACTTCATTCACCTGGAACATGTTTTTAAGATTTGTATAGCAGGGGAAGTAGTTGTCATTTGATGTTGAGGTTAACAATCCATTCAATGGCTTCAGTTAAGGTAATGTGAATGGTTGTCATGCCAACAGGAATTATCCCTCAAAGCAGGAGTTCAATATGTGGGTGATGGCCTCACCTCATGGTCACAGCCACAATTTGAACTGCCCTTCATGTTCTATCCGTCCTCAAGCACTTAAGGCCTGTCCAATCTTTCTGCGTAAAGTTAACACCTAAGATTCCACCACTCGGGTCAATATCGGGTTGTCGCTGGTGATTGTTGTGGAGCAGATTATATTTTTTCATTTATTCATGGGACATGGGCATCGTTGGCTGGCTAACATTTACTTCCCCACCCTAGTTGTCTTTGAGAAGGTGGTGGTGAGTTGCCTTTTTAAATCACTGCAGTCCATGTGCTGTGGGTTGACCCACAATGCCGCTCGGGAGGGAATTCCAGGGTTTTGACCCAGTGACTGTGAAGGAACGGTGATATATTTCCAAGTCAGGACAGTGAGTAGCTTGGAGGGGAATTTGCAGGTGATTTTGTTCCCATGTATCTGCTTCCCTTGTCCTTCTCGGTGGAAATGTTCGTGGGTTTGAAAAGTGTTGTCCAAGGATTTTTGGTGAATTGCTGCAGTGCATCTTATAGATAGTATACACTGCTGGTACTGGGTGTTGGTGATGGAGGGAGTAGATGTTTGGTGCCAATCAAGTGGGCTGCTTTGTCCTGGATGGTGTCAAGCCTCTTGAGTTGTTGGAGCTGCACCCATCCAAACAAGTGGGGAGTATTCCACCACACTCCTAACTTGTGCCTTGTAGATGGTGGCCAGGCTTTGGGAAGTCAGGAGGTGAGTTACTCACCGCAGGATTCCTAGCCTCTGACCTGCTCTTGTAGCCACTGTGTTTATGTGGAGAGTCCAGTTGAGTTTCTGGTCAATGGTAACCCCAAGGATTTTGACAGTGGGGGATTCAGTGATTGTAAAGCTATAGAATGTCAAGAGGCGGTGGTTAGAGTGTCTTTTATTGGTGATTGGTCATTGTCTGGCATTTGTGTGGCGTGAATGTTATTTGCCACTTGTCAGCCCAAGCCTGGATATTGTCCAGACCTTGTTGCATTTGAACATGGACTGCTTCAGTATCTGTGGAGTCGCAAATGGTGCTAAACATTGTGCAATCATCGGTGAACATCCCCACTTCTGACCTAATGATGGAAGGAAGGTCATTGATGAAGCAGCTGAAGATGTTTGGGCCTAGGACACTATCCTGAGGGACTCCTGCAGAGATGTCCTGGAGCTGAGATGTCACCACAGCCATCTTCCTATGTGTCTGGTATGACTCCAACCAGCAGATTACAAAAAAATCTCAGGAGACCCAGTGCAGAACGATCATTTGTTAGCCAACCTCGGAGAAGGGTCCTCTGAAGCAGGCTCTGGCATTTATGTGAAAGCTGCATATATTTATATCATGCTTTCAATGCACATATACATTGTTTAAATTTTGATCTAACAATACATATAGGTTTTACCAAAACAGGCACATACTTGGAATATAGTGTTCAATTCTGGTCGCCACAACACCAGAAGGATGTGGAGGCTTTGGAGAGGGTACAGAAAAGATTTATCAGGATGTTGCCTGATATGGAGGGCATTAGCTATGAGGAGAGGTTGGAGAAACTTGGTTTGTTCTCACTGGAACGATGGAGGTTGAGGGGTGACCTTATAGAAGTCTACAAGGTTATGAGGGGCATGGGCAGAGTGGATAGTCAGAAGCTTTTCCACAGGGTGGAAGAGTCAATTACTCGGGGGCATAGGTTTAAGGTGTGAGGGGCAAGGTCTAAAGGAGATAGAGTCATAGAGGTTTACAGCATGGAAACAGGCCCTTCAGCCCAACTTGTCCATGCCGCCCTTTTTTTTTAAACGCCTAAGCTAACCCCAATTTCCCGCATTTGGCCCATATCCCTCTATACCCATCGTACCCAGGTAACTACCTAAATGCTTTTTAAAAGACAAAATTGTACCCGCCTCTACTATTACCTCTGGCAGTTTGTTCCAAATGTGTGAGGCAAGTTTTTTACACAGGTGTATCTGGAACTCGCTGCTAGGGGAGGTGGTAGAAGCAGATACGAGTAGTGACTTTTAAGGGGTGTCTGGACAAATACATGAATAGTATGGAATAGAGGGATATGGTTCCCAGAAGGGTAGGGGATTTTAGTTCACATGGGCAGGATTTGCAGTGCAGGCTTGGAGGGCCGAAGGGCCTGTTCCTGTGCTGTAATTTTCTTTGTTCTTTGTTCTTATATTTGTTGCAATTAACCTTATCCCCATTGCAAAAGCTTCTAACTTTTATGTCTACCCCCACTGTCTCTTGCTGCCTGACTCCAGAACTTTGTTATCGCTAATAAAGGTCAGCTTGTACAGTTCTTGCAGTTCAAAATTCTTCTGATTATAAGTTCTACATGATGTTAACCTTTGTAACAGAGAGGAAGCTGGTTTTCTGTAACAAAGGAATCTATAACCTTCTATTCTGTAATTTTCTATTATTTTCTGATTCATTATTAATTCTTAAACCACACTATGTAATCATATTAAAACCTCAACCATTGTTATTTTTATTTTCCTCAGCCCCAACACTCCCCTTTTTGGCTACTTTGGCCTAGCCCAGGGTAGCCAACTCTCAGATGCTGACTGTTTTCTTAATTCTCTGCCACTTTCACATTGGCTAGGTATCCAGCTTAGGTTCATAAAGGTATGTGGTCAGACCATCTGTATTAACCAATCATTTATTCCGGGCATTTGATCCCTTATGTTAATAACCTAATTACTAAATCTAATTCCTCATCACCACTTCTTGTGTGCCTCTCTTTCCAGAAAATGAGGCAAGTTCGGCATATGATCAATATCATTTGGATTATCATAGAATCATAGAAACCCTACAGTGCAGAAGGAGGCCATTCAGCCCATTGAGTCTGCACCGACCACAATCCCACCCAGGCCCTACCCCCACATATTTACCCGCTAATCCCTCTAACCTACGCATCTCAGGACTCTAAGGGGCAATTTTTAACCAGGCCAATCAACCTAACCCACACATCTTTGGGCTGTGGGGGGAAACCAGAGCTCCCGGAGGAAACCCATGCAGACATGAGGAGAATGTGCAAACTCCACACAGACAGTGACCCAAACCGGGAATCGAACCCAGGTCCCTGCAGCTGTGAAGCAGCAGTGCTAACCAATGTGCTACCGTGCCACCCAGGACCAGGACATGGGACATAATGCAAATCCATGGGTGTATTTCTATGTTTGAGCCCCAATTCCACAAACCTTAGCACCATGTGGACATGTCACTCTGATCAATATTGTTTGCAAAGGCATGGCAGGTTGTTGAAGTGTGTTGTATGTTCTATATATTCCTTGAGCCTGGTTTCGAATTCTTGTCCGATGTTCCGGTAGGAAGGGGATTTCATCGTAGTGCTGATTCAAGTATGTGTCAAATTGTCCTTGCGGGTGTTGGTGGTGACGGAATAAAAATGACAAAGATTGAGGTTTTAATGTGATTGCATCGTGAGATTTAAGAATTAATAAGAAAATAATAGAAAAATGGTTACTGATTCCTTTGTTACAGTAAACCAGCTTCCTCTCTGTTACAAAGGTTAACACCATGTAGAACTTATAGTCAGAAGAATTTTGAATTGCAAGAACTGCACAAGCTGACCTTTATCAGCGACAACGATGTTTTGGAGGCAGACAGCAAAAGAAAGTGGGGTAGGCATATCAAGATAAGTTAGAAGCCTTTGCATTAGGGATGAAGTTAATTGTGATGAATACAAGATGTGCCTGTTTTGGTAAAGCCGATATGTATTGTTAGATCAAAATTTAAACAATGTCTGTGCATGTATTACACTGCACGGGCGGCACGGTAGCACAGTGGTTAGCACTGCTGCTTCACAGCTCCAGGGTCCTGGGTTCGATTCCCGGCTCGGGTCACTGTCTGTGTGGAGTTTGCACATTCTCCTCGTGTCTGCGTGGGTTTCCTCCGGGTGCTCCGGTTTCCTCCCACAGTCCAAAGATGTGCGGGTTAGGTTGATTGGCCAGGTTAAAATTGCCCCTGAGATGCGTAGGTTAGAGGGATTAGCGGGTAAATATGTGGGGGTAGGGCTTGGGTGGGATTGTGGTCGGTGCAGACTCGATGGGCCGAATGGCCTCCTTCTGCACTGTAGGGTTTCTATGATTCTATGATTCTATTAAGAATGATATAAATATATGCAGCTTTCATGTAAACATCAGAGTCTGCCTGAGAGGACCCTTCTCTGAGGTTGTGCTCTCCCAACGTGTTGGCTAATAAATGATTGTTCTGTACTGGGTCTCCTGAGATTATTTTGTATAATAATCTGCTTCTCAATAGTCATGTTTGTAGTAAGCCAGGATATGCCATTGACAGGTGGGGCTGCCGTCAGTTTATGGAACTATGCGATTCAAGATGAGTGCATGGTTTTTTTTTCCTGAGGTCCTGTGGAGGTGTTTTGTTAGCTGGCTGATAGTGGTGTCCTTTCAGGTGGATAGTTTCCCTGAGGTACATCAGGACATTCAATGTGTGCTGTCACAGGAAGCCAATCAAGCTGTGGGGGTCTCAACATTTCAGGAATAATCCCCATAACATCCTGGAAGTGGATAGTTGCCATATTCAAGTGGTGACTTCTGATGCAGGATGAACATGAATAAGATAAGAACCGAGATGAGGAGGAATTTCTTCAGCCAGAGGGTAGTGAATCTGTGGAATTCATTGCCACAGAAGGCTGTGAAGGACAAGTCATTGAGTGCAGTTAAGACATAGATAGATAGGTTCTTGGTTGGTAAGGGGATCAAATGTGACAGGGAAAATGCAGGGAGAATGGTGTTAAGAAACATATCAGCCATGATCAAATGGTGGAGCAGACTTGATGGGTGAGTGGCCTAATTTTGCTCCTATATCTTATGGTCTGATGGTCTAACAACAGTACTGTGCGTGAAGCAGTGCATCATACGTTGGCTCGGTTGCCCCAGATGACACCCATCTGTTTCCCTATGAGATTCACTCCCACTTTGATATTGGCTCTCGTGTTCTGAAAGTATTGCCGGTAGGGGAAGGGTGATGTCAGGGTATTTTGGCATTGGATTGTGGATGAATGGTTAGCCACAGAACTGGAAATGAAGTTCTTTCTTGGCCTTTGATCTATTCACGTGGAAGGCCAAAATTACAATTGTTTGGTCAAAGTCTCCATGTTCTGCAATAGATTTCCAGAGAACATAGATCTTATGATCTTGTGAGTGTTTTCTCAATGTCATGGAGTTCTTGAGCCTGGAAATTCGGGGAAATTTGTCAGCAAATGTGAAGAGCCGTATCTTTGTGAGCGGAAGATCACTTATGAAGATATGTTGAAAAATCTGACGTGAGGCCTGACCCCTGCGTGAGCTTGTTATTGGTAATGCTGGGTGGCAGAATTGGTCTCCAAGTTGTACATGGAGCTGTCAGTTGCTGATCATGAAGTTAATTAATTGTAGGGTTTTCACACAGTATACGATTTTGATGTGTTTCAGCAGAATGCCTGAGTGCCACACAGTCTCATAGGCGCCGAATAAATCAGCAAAAACAGTTCTTGTTTTCAGGCTGATTTGTAACCAGGAATGGATACTAAAATGGAGAGAAATTTTAAGCTGGTCTTCTGTCTTGCTCTCACTTGTTTTACACTAGCAGGCAAAATAAAGATCGATCCTTGTACCTTATCTAAATGAGGAAGGTGCATTCTCACAGGTATTCTCATGCTTGACAATTATAACTTCAATAGAAAAGTTGTGGAAAAACATTGTTCTGGGTATTTTTCGATTTGTGGGATTTCTATGCTCCTTCCACCAAAAATGCTGTGGATGAGCAGAAAAATCGCCACAGACAGTTCTCCCATAGCACAGTCCAAAGGTATGTGGGTTAGGTTGATGCTAAATTGCCCCTTAGCGTCAGGGGGATTAGCAGGGTAAATGTGTGGGGTTACGGGGATAGGGCCTGGGTGGGATTGTTGTCAGTGCAGGCTTGATAGGCTGAATGGCCTCCCGGTGCACTTTACATGTGGTATGGTATGGTATAGCAATTTATTTATTAACCAAAAGCTTCTTTGAAAATGAGAAAATGCAGGGGTTGATAGATGCAAGGGTAGGTTAGTTAAATGGCAAAGAATGGGTGAAATTTCCAGCTCAAAGTGCCAAGTACTAATTGCACACAACTCTCTGTTGTAAGATTATTTGCATAATTACAAATTTGCATAATTATTCAACACACCAGATGTAGACCGTGATGAGTTTAGTTTGCACATTAATGATGGACAGGAAAATTGCATGCAAGTCAAATTTAAATAGATCAGGCAAATTAAGAGTGTCACTTAGGGAGGACAAAAATTCAAAGTGTCTTTGGCAAGCCTCAAAGGTATGTCAATCCCTGAGCAGCCTCTGCTGAGTATAAAGAAGCATCAGGAAAAATTGAAGGGAAAACATCCGAGATACAACCAAGATACAACCACAACTTTCCAGGCAATAAAGGAGCTGCAGGAGCAACCAGCCATGTTTGATGGCTGTTGAAGTCAAGGTATTGCTACATGAGGGGCATGCGAGAAGTCTTATATTGTTCCATTACAGATTAATAAATCAGTATTGCAGCATACTTGTTAGGAGATGCAGACAATTCTAACATTACTGCCTGTGCATATACCAGCTCTATGCTGCACTGTAACTATAGGAATTCTTTTAATAGAAGACGGTCTCTCAGTCATCAAAATGGAGCTGGGGAAATGCAGCCCATTATCACCAACCATGTGTTTAAAAACTTGAATCGTTCTGGTTTGCGCCTTTCTTAAGTGACAAACAAAGCAGGAAAGTATACACATTACAGACAAGATTTTCCAGCCCCTCCCCCCGCACGCGTGGTGTGTTTCCAGTGGAGCAGGTGGTTCACAAGATCTTCCGGTCCTGTTGATGTCGACAGCATTTTGTGTGGCCTGTCTGTCCCACTGTAGGGGAACCCGCAGCGGGGGACCGCTCTTATATACAAAAGTGCTCAGCTCATTGTAACAGCAAATAAAAGAATGAAAAGTTAGCCACACAGTGGCTTACTTAACCAATTCATGGAGCTTTATTAGATTGGTGTTGCTTACAGTCCAGGATGGAAGCGAGGGAAAATCTCCTGAGTGTCTCTGATGATGACATCACATAATCATGTGACACACTGAACAAAAATGGATTGGTTTACAATGCATAACAAACAATGTCGGCAGGACTGGAAGATCCCACTGGAGGAAAATCCCACCCTACAGGTCACTGCCAAGGTTAAGCAACACAGGAGACAAGCCAACGTAATTCAAGAAGTCGCAGTTAGGAAACACAAAATATGGATTTAAATCCAATAAATTGTATGGTGAAGAAAGTTGAACAGCTACATGGCTTTGATATCCTGAGGATTGAATTAAATTAGATACAATGATTCTTGATTACAAGTGTATTCAGAATTACAGAAATCAAAATCATGCATTTCAATCTTTGATGAAGCTTCGATTAATGTTTCTATTCAATTCATTTGCATTGATTTCCTACGTATTTTAATAAAAGTCTATGTCTGAAAAGTAGGATACACATCAGGAGAGACATACTGGCCTGAAGTTTTACGCAGATGGAGAGACTCTCTTTAGGAGCGAAGGCCTGAATTCCAAATCCCAACCCTGAAGCTGACTCCCCACTATTTCCACAGCAGAGTTTAATGGGGTAAATTGTACTTTTCAAATTCATGGTGTCGGTAAGGTGGATTGGCCATTCGAAATTGCCCTTCAGTGTCAGGGGGCGAGCTAGGGTAAATGCATGGGGTTATGGGGATAGGGCCAGGGTGGGATTGTGGTCGGTGCAGACTTGATGGGCCGAATGGCCTCCTTCTGCACTGTATGATTCTATGATACATGAAGACAGCTGCACAAGTTAGAAAGTAGCTACCTTGCTGTCTGAAACACAATTTGTGCACTTTAGACTCATTGGACCCTATTTTACCATTTTGGTTCCATATGCGGGCGGACTTGAAATTGGGGGTGTTTCAGATCCAACTTTTAGACCTGTTCTCAGGTGCCCCCATACAAAAAATAGCAGCAATTCTGAATGGCGCTGCAGTAGCTTGTGGGCGGGGCTTAACATACCCGAAATCCTGCAGCTCTGATCTGTGTCTCCAACTGCGCATCCACAGGAAAAAAAGTGATAGAATATGGCTCCCCTGCTACATTGCTCCCAGGCCAGATAATGTCTTCCCCTGGCCCCCACACTCATTGCACGCCCCCCCCACAACATTACTGACCCACTTATCCCCCCACCCCCTCCACCACCCTGACCGGTCGCGGGCCCCTCCCTCCCTTTCCCCTCCCCCCCTTTCCCCTCCCTTCCTTTCCCCTCCACCAATCTCAAGCAGAGAGCCATCGGACCCACCTTCCCCCCACCACTGATCTCAAGCAGAGAGCCATCGGACCCACCATCCACCCCCCCTCCCCCCTCCGATCTCAAGCAGAGCCATTGGACACTGGGCACTAGCCTCCTCACTAATTGGAACGCCCAAATTGGGCTTTTGTAGAGCATGTCTGTTTCACGCCGATTCTGGGTGGGCGAACGCAGCAGTAAAGGGGGAAGTGCCGGTAAGGTTGGGCGTGCAGCACACTAAGTTAATTTAAATGCAGGCAAATGCATTTAAATGGCTGTCGCGCCCGTTTCGGGCACAGTCCCAATCATGACCCATTTTAGGTCCTTGGTAAAGGGGGAACCGGTGCGGAGGCAGGCGTGGATCGCATTACTTGCCTCACGCCCAACTTTACCCAGTTTTCGTGCCTGAAAACGGGTGCAATGTGATGGTAAAATCGGGCCCATTAGGTGAAAGTCAAAAATTAAAAAGAGTTCTATGGGGAGGCAGGGCACACTTTTGGGGAGGTCCCTGGGACATCTTTGGGAGAGGTAAGGTTTCCTTTGGGATTGTTAAAATTCGGGATTGAATATGTGTAAAATGCGGATAACCTCATTGGAACTGTCCAGTGAATTGTCATGGAAGCTATCAAAGGATTGAAATCTCCTGGTCTTTAAATAAAAAAACACGGTTTAAAAAAAATATTACTTGCTATTTTGTTCAAAACGCTGAGAGTGCTCTTAGAATAGGTGTTGAGGTCTGTCCTCGGGGTGAGTTGGCATTGAGGATTTAAACAAAAAGGGTGTTTAGGGATGTGGGTTAACACTGTGGTGATGTAAACGGGGCCTAGTTTCAAGGCTGATAAAAGTGGATATCCTAAATTAAAGAATTGGGCATATTAAAATCAAACACAGTCAAACCTCAGGCAGGCCAATTGTACAAATACACAAACGTGTCTGCGCCTGACCCATCAACCACCCATCAACGGTCGTTACTGATAATTAGCAGGAGATCATTGCACCTCATTGAAATGCACCGGCCTATTTTTAGAAGCCCAGACTTTCTGTCACCAAGAGTTCCTGTAGATACAAAGAACAAAGAACAATACAGCACAGGAACAGGCCCTTCGGCCCTCCAAGCCCGCGCCGCTCCCCGGTCCAGGATTGAATCCTGAATCCAGGATCCCCGCCCAATTTTCCAGCCTATCTTCATACCAATATCCTATCCACCGAGCTGTCCCTCACAGCTACGATGCTTTGTTCATCACAACCTATTAACTCACCCCCACCCCCCCATTCCAGACCATGTGATCTCCAGGGAGAGGCGAAAACCCAGAGTGAAAACCCCAGGGCCAATATGGGGAAAAAAAAATCTGGGAAATTCCTCTCCGACCCCCTGAGGCGATCGAAACGAGTCCAGGAGATCACACTGGCCCTGATCGGAAAATGCTTCCCAACCCTAGTCATTTCCACTTCCACGAACACCATATGAATTCCCTGCCCCCGAGACAGGTTCCCAACTATCCGCAGTCTCGCTCTGTACTGGCACCAGCAAGATGATCATAGAATGAAGCCTTGAAACGAGAAACAAGGAACAATTAGCCCGCGCCGCTCCCTGGTCCAAACTAGACCACTCTTTTGTATCCCTCCATTCCCACTCCGTTCATATAGCTGTCTAGATAAGTCTTAAACGTTCCCAGTGTGTCCGCCTCCACCACCTTGCCCGGCAACACATTCCAGGCCCCCACGACCCTCTGTGTAAAATATGTCCTTCTGATATCTGTGTTAAACCTCCCCCCCTTCACCTTGAACCTATGACCCCTCGTGAACGTCACCACCGACCCGGGGAAAAGCTTCCCACCGTTCACCCTATCTATGCCTTTCATAATTTTATACACCTCTATTAAGTCTCCCCTCATCCTCCGTCTTTCCAAGGAGAACAACCCCAGTTTCCCCAATCTCTCCTCATAACCAAGCCCCTCCATACCAGGCAACATCCTGGTAAACCTCCTCTGTACTCTCTCCAAAGCCTCCACGTCCTTCTGGTAGTGTGGCGACCAGAACTGGACGCAGTATTCCAAATGCGGCCGAACCAACGTTCTATACATCTGCAACATCAGACTCCAACTCTTATACTCTATGCCCCGTCCTATAAAGGCAAGCATGCCATATGCCTTCTTCACCACCTTCTCCACCTGTGACATCACCTTCAAAGATCTGTGGACTTGCACACCCAGGTCCCTCTGCGTCTCTACACCCTTTATGGTTCTTCCATTTATCGTGTAGCTCCTCCCTACATTATTCCCACCAAAATGCATCACTTCGCATTTATCAGGATTGAACTCCATCTGCCATTTCCTTGCCCAAATTTCCAGCCTATCTATATCCTTCTGTAGCCTCTGACAATGTTCCTCACTATCTGCAAGTCCTGCCAGTTTTGTGTCGTCCGCAAACTTACTGATCACCCCAGTTACTCCTTCTTCCAGATCATTTATATAAATCACAAACAGCAGAGGTCCCAATACAGAGCCCTGCGGTACACCACTAGTCACAGGCCTCCAGCCGGAAAAAGACCCTTCCACTACCACCCTCTGTCTTCTATGACCAAGCCAGTTCTCCACCCATCTAGCCACCTCCCCCTTTATCCCATGGGATCCAACCTTTTTCACTAGCCTACCATGAGGGACTTTGTCAAACGCTTTACTAAAGTCCATATAGACAACATCCACGGCCCTTCCTTCGTCAACCATTCTGGTCACTTCTTCAAAAAACACCACCAGGTTAGTGAGGCATGACCTCCCTCTCACAAAACCATGCTGACTATCGTTAATGAGTTTATTCCTTTCTAAATGCGCATACATCCTATCTCTAAGAATCTTCTCCAACAACTTCCCCACCACGGACGTCAAGCTCACCGGCCTATAATTACCCGGGTTATCCTTCCTACCCTTCTTAAATAACGGGACCACATTGGCTATCCTCCAATCCTCTGGGACCTCACCTGTGTCCAGTGACGAGACAAAGATTTGCGTCAGAGGCCCAACGATTTCACCTCTCGTCTCCCTGAGCAGCCTTGGATAGATTCCATCAGGCCCTGGGGATTTGTCAGTCTTTATATTCTCTAACAAACCTAACACTTCCTCCTTTGTAATGGAGATTTTCTCCAACGGTTCAACACTCCCCTCAGAGACACTCCCAGTCAACACATCCCTCTCCTTTGTGAATACCGACGCAAAGTATTCATTTAGGATCTCCCCTACTTCTTTGGGCTCCAAGCATAAGTCCCCACTTTTGTCCCTGAGAGGTCCGATTTTTTCCCTAACAACCCTTGTCTAATACCTTATCTAATAACAAGTTATACGTAAGCAACAGCATGGACATGGGACACCTGGGGGCGGACCCTGGTGTCCTGTCAGGCAGACATCAAGAAACCCACTGGGTATTGGAAACCCCTTCCTGGAACCTCATTGGCCAGAAGCCAGAGAAGTTTCTGGAAAGGCAAGCAGGCTGGGGGATAAAGGGACACACTTTGAGACACACAGGAGCAAAGACTCGACTGAGGAGACGGCCTTGCCGATTCGGAAGACTGACCGAAGAAGGAAGGAAGAAAGAAGCTGCCATCGAGACTCACCTTCGTGATGACAGACCAGAGGGACTCAGAGAATCGAACCTGCAGTTCAACCAAACCATCTTTACGGGTAGTATACTTGAATCTGGGGTATCCTCTTGTTTTATGTGGGTAATTTAAGGGTTAATCGTGTTATTATTAATAAACTTGTTGAACCTTTACTTGTGTTTGTCCTTTGTCCATCTTGCAAATAAGGACACTGGGGTAAAACCTTAGAGTAAGCAAACTGGTCGAAGGTATCTGAGAATTAACAGGTACAACAGTGGCACCCCCGATGGAACTTCGAAAAGAAGTGATACGTTGCTCTGAAGTCGAACCTTCAACCCGGTATTCTCCAACACTCCGTCTGAGCCTGAATTAAGAGGGCAGCTGCCCCACATGACAGCCAGTCTTAAGTGAGTGAAGGACTAATACAGATTCAACCAGTAAATTGGGCCATAAACCCGGTGTCTGTAACAGAAGGTGGACAAACTGTGTAGTTAGAACTAGAACAGTCTAGGGAATTTGGGTAAAATCTATGGGAGGGAATTTAGTGAAAACCGGATCCCTTACCTATACTCAAGTGACGAATCCTAAAAGGAAATAATTATGACCAGTCATGCTGAATGGGAGGACCTCTGGGATTGGGGTTCAAATGTCCAAATCCACCCATGGGTCCGCATTCTGTCACAACTGGCCGTAATAGGAATCCTACTTATGATAGTGTACCTAACCATCCTCACATTTAAGTTCGCCCGATGGAAGACCGCGCACATACAACAATTGGAAGTGGAGGTAAACACACGAGAGGAAAGGAACCAAATCAATATAATACACATGAGCCAATTCCAGGCTCAATGTGATAAAGCCTACCAAAAGGCACAGCGTGCTGTCCGTGAGAGAGAGGCTGCGCTGCAACAGGTAGAGGAAGTTAAACGTAAATGCAGCGACCTACAGGCTGCAGTAAAAGTTTTGCACCAAGCAGGAAAAGTAAAAACAGCCCGCGCAACAGACCACTCCAAATGCCTGCACAAGATTGAAGATTTAAAAGCACAACTCGCCATAAAAAGGGGTGTAATGTGTGCATACACGACCGAAACAGGGGATAGTGACCCAGGGGTAGAGTGGGGGGATTTAGAAGAGGATGCCTGCCATTATGCAACAGCTAGCGTCACTGCCGACTGGGGACCGCCACCTCCCTTCCCGGTAGTGGAACCAACGGCACCACCTAATCTGGCCCCCATCTGGGGAAACCCAATCTCAGCTCCTAGTCCTTTTACCATCCCAAAAAGCCCAGTCACTAATCCGGTTCCTGTGCCGATGAATCTGGTCACCACCCAACGACAAGACGGACAGAACCACAATGTGACTTATGTAACTCCATACACCATGACACAGCTCACTGACATAGCTAAAGCGATTGGAGTATTTGAACCCTCCGGGGATCCACATGCTCTCTTTGACCAGGTCACCCAATATCGTGTTTTAAACGGCCGAGACGAAGCAGAAGAGGTTAAACTTATTCTGTTATGTTTAAGTCCTGCCATCCATTCCGCCCTACCCGAACCCCAGAACGTGGCTGGGGGAACTCTACCAGAAATGAAGGCAGCCGTTCTGGCTGCCATAGGCTACAATAGGGATGACCCGGTACAAGGCTTAAACAACTGCCAACAAAAGCGAGGGGAACACCCGACAGCCTATGCTGGCCGACTATGGAACCAATTTGTTGTGATTTTCGGCCAATGTAATCGAGTCCAATTAAATGCACACCACCGGTCCACATGGATCCGGACCCTGATAGCACACGCCACCGAGGGGAGTCGGAAAGCCTGTGAGAATTTTGACCGTGATGATAATACACATACAGAAGCCTGGGCCATCCGCAAAATGACTTGTGTGTGGGAACGGGAAGTCAGACAAACAGACACCCCCAAGCCCACAAAACACGGAATGATGAACCCGATCCACACAGACCTGGCCCCGGTTTTGCGTAACGACGGGGGAGATGGAAACACAGGACTGGGAAACTCACCCCCATATACCCGTGCCAATCATCGATACAGAAAACCGCAGCCCTGCGCAGAACCCTGATATATTCCCAACCTCAGGTACAGGGAACAAGATAAAACCAACCCCAGATATGCACCCCCACAAGCACAGTGTTATATCTGCGGGTAACCCAACCATTTTGCCCGGGACTGTAGGGCCACCACCAAATTTCAGGGGACCAGCAAACCCCGCACACCCATACACTATTGCTGATCAGCAACACAGGGAACCACAAGGCCGCACAGGACATAGGCCCCACCCCCGACACCGAGAACGATATAGAGCTAAGCCCAGAGGCCCACGCCCACAAGCACAGTGTTATACCTGCGGGCAACCCAACCATTTCGCCCGGAACTGTAGGGCACCACCCAACTACCCCACACGACCATCTCAGCGGTTCCCCGATGATGGACCCCGACCCATGCCCCTTGAAGGACCGGCCCGACAAGCAGCTATAACCCCCTTCCAGTATCCCCAGGACCAGCACACGCACCCTCTGTTCCCGCCCCAATTTACAGGGCTTCAGGAATAAAACCCCGGCCCAGGGGACCCCGACGAAAAGGATGGGGAACCCGCAAACCTTACCCCCTATGGCGCCCCTGGTACCGGGACTCCCAGAACCGTTTGACCCGGCACTCACTACCAGAGGTGGTAATGCAGTGGGTACCTGGCAGCCAAAGCCCCACCACATAGCTTCCCTCCACTAAGGAGGAATCAGGACATCACAGTCCAGATTGCAAATAGCTTTATCCATCCACTCCACGCATCACCCAACTGAAAAGGGTTTCTTATCTGCCCACGTTATACTGCGTCATAATTTTCTGACACACCACAGTTTGGTTGTGGGATGAAGAATCTATTGTTATACTGTGCCATAGTCTTCCAACAACAAGGACACATGCCACATACCCAACATTTTATTTTCACGCTCTGCAAACTCCTTACCCCACTCAACCCTATCAACACTGATTGCCGACCAACCCTTCGTATGACACTATTGGGCCTTTATTATTCCTTTACTTATTTCTTTGTTTTTTTTTAAAGAAGAGGAGTCATACGACATTCTAGTAAAGAAAAGGAAAAGAGAATCAGATATTAATAAGAATTAACAGGTGCTACCTTGATCTTCCCCAGAATGAACTACATACTTCTCTGTTATCTGGGACTCCTCGTCTCAGACCGAACCACAGACACCACATCAACCAAAGACCAGAAGAGCAGCCTACGATCCCCGGATATATGTGGTTCACCCCACGCCCGATGGAAGAAGGAATTTCTGCAAAAACTCGGACTCGGCAAGGGCCATCCGACATTGGGAGAGGCTCTACAATCAAGAGCCTTGATACTCTCCCATCTATATTTAATATGTATAGTCACTTGTCATTTTGTACTGTTTATTGCTTTGTTTTGTATATACCCAATTGATGTATTGTTTCTTATTGTTTTTTAAAATATTTTACTTCATTTAAATTTGTTGGTACTATTGTGAGTTAGGGATGATACTGTCAACCCCAGATTCGGGGTATTTGCTTGTTGCGATGGTTTGGTGAGAATTGTGTGATCTGGTTCGCTGACGCTCATTGGATCAAGAGGAGGGAATGTGGTGATATAAATAGGGCCTCGTTTTAAGGCTGATGAAAGTGGATATCCTAAATTAAAGAATTGGGCATGTTAAAATCAAACACAGTCAAACCGCAGGCAGACCAATTGTACAATACACAAACATGTCTGCGCCTGACCCATCAACCACCCATCAAAGGTCGTTACTGATACTTAGCAGGAGATCATTGCACCTCATCGAAATGCACCGGCCTATTGTTAGAAGTCCAGATCGGGCCAGACTTTCTGTCACCAAGAGTTCCTGTAGATACCTTATCTAATAACAAGTTATATGTAAGCAACAGCATGGAGATGGGACACCTGGGGGCAGACCCTGGTGTCCTGTCAGGCAGACATCAAGAAACCCACTGGGTATTGGAACCCCCTCCTGGAACCTCATTGGTCGGAAGCCAGAGAAGTTTCTGGAAAGGCAAGCAGGCTGGGGGATAAAGGGACACACTTTGAGGCACACCAGGAGCAAAGACTCGACTGAGGAGACGGCCTTGCCCATTTGGAAGACTGACCGAAGAAGGAAGGAAGGAAGAAGCTGCCATCGAGACTCACCTTTGTGACGACGGACCAGAAGGACTCAGAGAATTGAGCCTGCAGTTCAACCAAACCATCTTTACGGGTAGTATACTTGAATCTGGGGTATCCTCTTGTTTTATGTGGGTAATTTAAGGGTTAATAGTGTTATTATTAATAAACTTGTTGAACCTTTACTTGTGTTTGTCCTTTGTCCATCTTGCAAATAAGGGCACTGGGGTAAAACCTTAGAGTAAGCAAACTGGTCGAAAGTATCTGAGAATTAACAGGCACTACAACACTTAGTTGGCATAGGGGCTATGAAGGGTAATGGGGTTGGTAGAATAGCAGGTTGGCATGGAAACTACAAGGGGCAATAGGGGCCTCTAGAGAGGCATAGGCTGGGATGGGAGGGAGTTATAGGGCTATGAGGGGTTGGTAGAGGGGCACAGAGGGTTTGAAGTCCCATGCACCCCATCGGGTGTGATGGGGGGTTTAGGTTGGCATGGAGGGAATGAGGAGGCATGATTAGAGTGTGGGGCTGAGGGTTGTTTTAGTTCTTTTTCCTTTGCAGCTGGAACAAAGGGCTGAATCTTTATGCCAGCCCCTGTACTGCCTCCAAACTGCTTCAGGAAGCAGCGGGTCTGATTCCCTTTACACTGCTCCCCCCATCCCCCACCGCCCCACCCCCATCTGCTGACCCCCACTCTCCTTCAAAAAGAAAATCAGAACTTCTGGAGCAAATTTTCAGGAGTTGTGTACACAAAGCCAGGAATTCTCCTGATTCTGCACTGCCAACAGAAGAGCAAAAGTTCAGGCAACTGTTGAACAACCATCGGTTCACTTTCTGTGCAAGTTGCCAACTTCACTCAGTGAAACAAATGAAGGTATCTACGTTATGTATGCGGGGCATAGCCCCTTTAAAAGGATGGGTCAGGTGATGCAGGGCGAGAGGTGACCTGTCTGGGAATGAGCCCCTGCAGGCCATCCAGGGCTGGAGTGCAAGAAGAACAGTTTATTAATAAATCCCTGTTTGTCCCTGTGGCTTGCCTCGGTTTGAGTTCTTTGGAGCTACCCCGCCGGTAATCTTTAACAATCTATATTGGTGATGTGGGGTTTACTGAGTGAGGAGCTGTGGCTAAGGAGATGGGCCTCAGCTTCAATTGGAACATGTCTAAGTCGACTTATTAATGTCACAAGTAGGCTTACATTAACACTGCAATGAAGTTACTGTGAAAATCCCCCCAGTCGCCACACTCCGGCGCCTGTTCGGGTACACTGAGGGAGAATTCAACATGGTCAACGCACCTCACCAGGACGTCTTTCAGAGTGTGGGAGGAAACCGGAGCACCCAGAGGAAACCCATGCAGACACGGGGAGAATGTGCAGACTCTGCACAGACAGTGACCCAAGCCAGGAATTGAACCCATGTCCCTGGCGCTGTGAGGCAGCAGTGCTAACCACTGTGCCACCGTGCCACTGTGCCACCTGTGTCCAGCATTAATGTCTCACCATTTCTGAGCTAAAAAAGGTTCAGTGATAAATAAAATGTAATCATTTAAACAAATAATACAATGATCTGTTCCGAATTCTCATCACTAATAGACAAATAATGAAGAATGTCAAAAACAAAAAACAAAATCAGCAATTCAACAACTTTTTACAGCTACAAATTGGATAATGGCTTTAATAAACTATGTGACCGGTAGCGATGGCACCATATTACATCCCCTTTTAAAATTTTGCTCCAGGAAATAAAACCCAGTAAAAAGAATCCTGCAGCACTGTGTTTTTTTTCATTTCCGACTCAATAACCTTATGGGAAGTAAAATATTAAAAAGGAAGTTAGTTTAGCCGTTTCCATTTGGCACAGTTAGTAAACTGGCTGCTTTGGATCATCTGTATATGTAACAACAGATTGTACAATTTGCATGGGAATTATTTCTATATTTTACCTCTACTGTTTTTCGCCGAAAGATACAGGTCGAGACTCAAGTGCAAGTCTTGCTGTCCAATTTGGAAATAAAATAATGGGATAAAATGGCAACATCTTGACCATCTGCCCCAATGTATAATGTTTAATTATTTGTTGTTGTGTTGAGTGAATTGAAGGAATCTACTGATGTTTAAATAGGTATGAGGTTGCTAATCCCAAGGTGCATGAATTAGAAAACATGTTAGATATAAATATATTGGTAACTGCGACACTATATTCTGCACCCAATTCTTTCTTTCTCTCCTATGTACTCTATGAACAGTATTTCTAGTCTGTAACAGCCTGCAAGAAACAATACTTTTCACTGTATCTCAATATATGTGACAATAATAATAATTAATCAATTCAATATATCGATATCTGGAAATGCTTGGATATTTCAGGGTCTTCTGAATCTTATTAATTCAGTTATTTATTTGTTTGCCTGTACATGCAACTGAATGCACTTCTACGAGGCATATTGGAAATATAAAGAACTTCCAATTCAATGATGGAAATGATTTTGGCCAGCACGGTGGCACAGTGGTTAGCACTGCTGCCTCACAGCGCCAGGGTCCCGGGTTCGAATCGCGGCTTGGATCACTGTCAGTATGGAGTTTGCACATTCTCCCTGTGTGTGTGTGGGTTTCCTCCAGGTGCTCCGATTTCCTCCCACACTCCAAAGATGTGCGAGTTAGGTGGATTGACCATGCTAAATTTCCCCTTAGTGTCAGGGAGGCTAGCTCGGGTAAATGCATGGGGTTATGGGGATAGGGCCTGGGTGGAATTGTGGCCGGTGCAGACTCGATGGGCACTGTAGGGATTCTATGATTCTATGATAAATAGGATCCAATGGAACAATTTGAATATTTTATAGGATTTATCAAATGAAATGCTAAAACTATTCACTTCTACTTCTACTTTACTGATTGCCTGACCATCAAAAATCAATTGAAACACTGAACTTACCTATTTTTCAGTGGTCAGTGGTCCCTTGAAGAGATTCTGGTTGGGTTGAAGCTGAGTATTGCTGTTCAATGGAAGTACCAATGGGCAGAGTTTATGTGCCACATATTCCACCTATTGGTGGAGGGTGGAGGCCCAACAGGAAAACCAGAAAATAAACTTTGATTCCACGAGGACAGAAAGAACTTTTGCAACAGGTGATCTGGATCGTGTAAGGAACTTCAAGGGTTCCTGAGATCATAATAAAGAAAACAGGACTAGTATCTTACAAGGTCAAAGTTGAGGGTAAAAACCTAAAGAAGGACTGACACCACCTCAGGGCCAGGGAGTCCTTGTCTGAGCCACCCCAGCACTAGGTCATGGAGATAGCGGCTGCCAGTGCCAGCCCTCAGCCCCTCCGGAGAGCGAACCTAGGGACTTGGAAATGGAGGCTGAAGAAGTGGTCCTCTGGGCTGAAGCAGAACCTGAGGAGGAACCCTGCTTCGGTAACCCTGCTACACTCTTTCCAAAAGAGAAGGTCCTCTGTTTGGTTTACACCACCTGACCCAGTCCTGCCTTCAATGGACATCCACACGAGCACCAAATGGTGGAAAGGACCTCATTGCAGCGTGGATGCTTGGAGAGACACAGACCTAAGGGGGGAGGGATGTTATGAAAACCACAATGGCCACGGAGGATCATCTATAGATATACCAGTGGGTTTCATGGAGTACGAGCTGCCTTACCGAGTAAACAGAGGCTCATCCAATGGGAAGCAGCTAGAGGAGGTTTTTAAGCCTGTAGCATTACCCAGACTGGAGCTGTAGATCCCAAGGTGACGCTTACCTGAATGTAAGCCCTGGGAGCGGCCTTTTCCTTTGGTGCGCAAAAAAGGATGTTGGTGATGGGAAACTGGAGCTTGGCTGGATTACTATAGGGATCTTATTGACTTAATAGGTTAGTATGGCCTGTTTCCAACAGCCATCTGGGCTGCCCATTTCAAGGACATTCATCAAGCGATACGATGCCAAACATTGATGGGAACAAGGCAGCAAGTTCTGTGCTTCAATCTGCTTGTGCTAATTGTCAGCCAAAAGCAAAGGTGAAAATTGACTCTAATGTTTGTTCTGAAAGATGAACTTAATGGGTGGGATTTTCTGGCCGCAATCACTCAAAACTGAAAATTCCCGCCCGTGGTTGCGGACCTTTGCATGGTCCACACACCCCGCCCCCCCCCTCCCCCAGTTGCCATGATTCCTGTGGCGGGTGGATCGGGAAAATTCCGATCAGCATTGTTCTTGGTTCATTAAACTCTAATTGACCTCTAATAAATACTCCGTTGTTGTGTCCTCCACACCATCATTACTTAGACCACACTTGGATTGCTGTGTATAGAGCTGATTGTTTTTGATTTGATTTGATTTATTATTGTCACATGTATTAACATACAGTGAAAAGTATTGTTTCTTACGCGCTATACAGACAAAACATACCATCTATAGAGAAGGAAATGAGAGAGTGCAGAATGTAGTGTTACAGTCATAGCTACGGTGTAGAGAAAGATCAAATTAATGCAAGGTAGGTCCATTCAAAGGTCTGATGGCAGCAGGGAAGAAGCTGTCCTTGAGTCGGTTGGTACATGACCTCAGACTTTTGTATCTGTTGTATCCTGACGGAAGAAGCTGGAAGAGAGAATGTCCAGGGTGCATGGGGTCCTTAATTATGCTGGCTGCTTTTCCAAGGCAGCGGGAAGTGTAGACAGTGTCAATGGATGGGAGGCTAGTTTGCATGATGGATTGGGTTATATTCACGACCTTTTGTAGTTCCTTGCAGTCTTGGGCAGAGCAGGAGCCATACCATGCTGTGATGCAACCAGATAGAATGCTTTCTATGGTGCATCTGTAAACGTTGGTGAGAGTCATAGCTGACATGCCAAATTTCCTTAGTCTTCTGAGAAAATAGAAGCATTGGTGGGCTTTCTTAACTATAGTGTCGGCATGGGGGGACCAGGACAGGTTGTTGGCGATTGGACACCTAAAAAGTTGAAGCTCTCGACCCTTTCTACTTCGTCCCCATTGATGTAGACAGGGGCATGTCCTCCTTTACGCTTCCTGACGTCGATGACAATCTCCTTTGTTTTGTTGACATTGAGGGAGAGATTCTTGTCGCCACACCAGTTTACCAGATTCTCATTGGCGATAACTTCCATACACCGACAGAAAGCCATAGGTTGCCAAAACTCAGTGAAAAGATTGCATACTTGCCTACGTTGACAAAACACAATGTACCTTCCAATAGGAGCGACAATCTTCGGCCTGCGTTAGGACAGTCTGCACAGGCCCCAGCGTGGCGCAGGTTGAGTCAAGCCACCTTCCCTTATGACAGGGCCAGTATGGGAACGCTCATTAAAGTCAGTGCTTCAAACATCAGCTTTGTATTGAACTGTGAGGGAGAGCAAGAGGATTCCCTGCTGCTTTCAAAGTATGTTGAATCTTTTTATCTTTAGTTTGTTATTTCTTTTAAACAGTTATTGCTATTGTTACTTGCTCATTTAAAGTGTAATTTTTAATTTTATTTTTTATGATTGAAGAGGGTTATTATGTAATATTTTAATGTGAACATAGGTTTTTTTATTTGTTTTAAATATGTAAAATTAGTATATAAATTTGCATTATGTTCTATAACTTTATGTGTGGCATACTTAAAAGAGCTTGCATGTTTTAATTTAGCATATGGCAATTGAAAATGTAGTTGTGAAGCAGAGAAGTCAGATGATTTGGATAGCCTTCTGCATGAGGTTGAACAAAGGAAACTGCACATTCTAGGTTGATGAAAATCCAAACCACCAAGGAATTTTCAATTAATGGTTTGGAAGCTAGTTTCAAACATCCTCTCAGCAATAGGGCCCAAGGGTGATGTGGAAGGAATTGGGGACTCTCTCCTCACCCTCCAACACTGCCAACTCGAGGTCAACCACCCCTTTCTCTTATGCATGCTCCTTTTTTAATTGTTTAGTGCAACTTGCCACCAATTTGATGTAAGGTGTGTTTTGTAACACCTGATTTTTTTATTTGCATGTATCATCGTATATTTATGCTTTGTTTATTTCAATTGTATTATTTAGTTGTAACTACCTTATATTGAAGTGTTGGGTTTTGATTGTAAGATTTCGATTCCGATTTTCCCTGTCCTACCCTGGCGACGTAATCAGTTTCAGGAAGGTCAGGGCGAAAACCTAATTTTAATTCATTATAATAAATTTGAATAAGACTAGTTTAAAGTTTTTTATTTATTAGTCACAAGTATGCTTACATTGCTTACATTCACATTGCAATGAGGTTACTGTGAAAATCCCCTAGTCTCCACACTCTGGCGTCTGTTTGGGTACATTGAGGGAGAATTTAGCTTAGCTAACGCACCTAACCCACACGTCTTTCGGGCTGTGGGAGGAAACTGGAGCACCCGGAGGAAACCTACGCAGACACGGGGAGAACGTGCAGACTCCGCACAGACAGTGACCCAAGCTGGAAATAAAACCTGAGTCCCTGGCGCTGTGAGGCAGCAGTGCTAACCACTGTGCCACCGTGCCACCACATGGGAGCTACATAGTCCTCTTGCCAAATTATCCCCCCCCATAGCATATTCATACATCACCAATATATGAATTGGGGGAGATGGGGGAGGGGGGTTGGGGGGAAGCACAAATGTAAGTATAGCCCAAGGGGGTGAGGGAGATGGTCAGGCAATGCCCTGACATTTCCCCCTGACACTTTCCCCGGCACTTACCCTGGCACAGGTTGGCACTGCCAGGTTGGCAAATTCAAATGTGGGGGAGAGAGAAAGGAAGAGAGAAAGAGTGAGATCCCCTGATACCACCATGGTGGCAGGGCAGGGGGAGAGGGGGGCTGGTGATCTTTTGTTCTGTTCGAAGTGCCCTTTAAGAAAGGCACCCTGTTCTCTGTGCAGACAGCCTTGCCGGCTCGACAAGCCCTCACCTCGCCAGTGTGATGACGTAAACCATACTTAGTCCATTTCCTCCAAGAGGCTCAAAATCCCGAGAACAAGTGGTCTGTGGGGCTGGAGAGCTTCAAGCCAGTTTTCTGTCTGAGCCTGGCTCTTTAGAGAATTTTGGTAAGATTCCCTCCTCTAATTGTTAATTTTACACGCTCAATGTCCAATAGCAGCAGCTGCCAGGCAATCTCGATCGGACCTTGTGTCACTTGGAGCCTGGGTTTCCTCACCTGCACCAGGAGGTATGTCTGCATCAGGCTCCACATTGCCCTCCAGCTCCTCCATTTCTGGTGGCAAGTCATCTTCCGGGTAAACCTTCAGTTCTTGCTGAAGGGCAAAGTTGTGTAATGCACAACAATCTTTGAAACTATCGCAAGTGCAATACTGGAGGCTGTGGGAAGGCAAAGGGACGTCTGGTAAGTGGCATGCTTTCAAAAGTGTGTTAACCAGGGTTCAGGGTAAACACATTTTTCTTAGAGTGAAGGCTGGCAGAAGTAGGGAACCCTGGATGACTCGGGATATTGAGGCCCTGGTCAAGAAGTAGAAAGAGACATGCATAGGCAGCTGGGGTCAAGTGAATCCCTTGAAGAGTATAGGGGGTGTAGGAATAGAGTTAAGAGAGAAATCAGGAGGGCAAAAAGGGGACACGAGATTGTTTTGGCAGTTAAGGCAAAGGAGAATCCAAAGAGCTTCTACAAATACATAAAGGGCAAAAGAGTAACAAGGGAGAGAGTAGGGCCTCTTAAGGATCAACAAGGTCATCTATGTGTGGATCCACAAGAGATGGGTGAGATCCTAAATGAATATTTCTCATCAGCATTTACTGTTGAGAAAAGCATGGATGTTAGGGAACTTGGGGAAATAAATAGTGATGTCTTGAGGAGTGTACGCATTACAGAGAAGCAGGTGCTGGAAGTCTTAGCGCGCATCAAGGTAGATAAATCCCCCGGACCTGATGAAGTGTATCCCAGGACATTGTGAGAGGCGAGGGAGGAAATTGCGCGACCCCTAGCCGAGATATTTGAATCATCAATAGTCACAGGTGAGGTGCCTGAAGATTGGAGAGAGGCAAATGTTGTGCCTTTGTTTAAAAAGGGCTGCAGGGAAAAACCTGAGAACTACAGGCCAATGAGCCTCACATCTGTGGTGGGTAAATTGTTGAAAGGGATTTTGAGAGACAGGATCTCCAGGCATTTAGAGACGCAAGGACTGATTAGGGACAGTCAGCATGGCTTTGTGAGTGGAAAATCATGTCTCACAAATTTGATTGAGTTTTTTGAAGGGGTAACCAAGAAGGTAGATGAGGGCAGTGCAGTTGATGTTGTCGACAAAGCCTTTGACAAGGTACCGCATGGTAAGTTGTTGCATAAAGTTAAATCTCACGGGATCCAGGGTGAGGTATCTAAATGGATACAAAATTGGCTTCTTGACAGAAGCCAGAGGGTGGTTGTGGAGGGTTGTTTTTCAAACTGGAGGCCTGTGGCCAGCACTGTGCCTCAGGGATCAGTGCTGGGCCCACTGTTATTTGTCATTTATATTAATGATTTGGATGAGAATATAGGAGGCATGGTTAGTAAGTTTGCAGATGACAATAAGATTGGTGGCATAGTGGACAGTGAAGAAAGTTATCTCCAATTGCAACAGGATCTGGTGGGCTGACGAATGGCCGATGGAGTTTAATTTAGACAAATGCGAGGTGATGCGTTTTGGTAGATTGAACCAGGGCAGGACTTACTCAGTTAATGGTTGGGGAGAGTTACAAAACAAAGAGATCTCGGGGTACATGTTCATAGCTCCTTGAAAGTGGAGTCACAGGTGGACAGAGTGGTGAAGAAGGCATTCGGCATGCTTGGTTTCATCGGTCAGAACATTGAATACAGAAGTTGGGACGTCTTGTTGAAGTTGTAAAGACATTGGTAAGGCCACACTTGGAATACTGTGTGAAATTCTGGTCACCCTATTATAGAAAGGATATTATTAAACTAGAAAGAGTGCAGAAAAGATTTACTAGGATGCTACCGCGACTTGATGGATTGAGTTATAAGGAGAGGCTGGATAGACTGGGACTTTTTTCTCTGGAGCGTAGGAGGCTGAGGGGTGATCTTATAGAGGTGTATAAAATAATGAGGGGCACAGATCAGCTAGATAGTCAATATCTTTTCCCATAGGTAGGGGAGTCTAAAACTAGAGGGCATAGGTTTAAGGTGAGAGGGGAGAGATACAAAAGTGTCCAGAGGGGCAATTTTTTCACACAGAGAGTGGTGAGTGTCTGGAACAAGCTGCCAGAGGTAGTAGTAGAGGTGGGTACAATTTTGTCTTTTAAAAAGCATTTGGATAGTTACATGGGTACGATGGGTATAGAGGAATATGGGCCAAATGTGGGCAATTGGGATTAGCTTGGGGGTTTTTTAAAAAAAAGGGCGGCATGGACAAGTTGGGCCAAAGGGCCTGTTTCCATGCTGTAAACCTCTTTGACTCTATGACTCTATGACTGTAACATGCCCACAACATCACGCCGCCCCCCCACCTCCCCCCCCCCCCCCACCCCCCCGCCCCCACGACCTGTCCAGACATCAAAAAAATGATTTCAAAACCTCCGTTTTCCTTTCCACTACCTGACATGTTTGCTACATGCACATAGTTGTAATGTTCCTGTGCTTCATTGGTCCTGCGGAATGGTGTCATGTTCTCAATGGGTACCTCCCAGTAATTCCTGGTAACATTGTCATGGCCTAGTGTTTCTATGGACAAATGAGTCATAGGCACTTCCCCAGTTGTTTACATTTACACTGAGGATCCTCATCGTGTATCACACACTATCATCAAATTTAGAGAATGGGACCCCTTCCTGCCGATGAACGAAAGAGTTTCATTTCCTGCTGCCTTCAATGGAACATACATTCCATTGACAGGCCGATTACTTGTGGGAAACCAACAATCCTGTGGAATGCAATGGATCTCTCCTCCATCTTCACTGGGGATGTGTCAAAACTGAAGAGCTGTAGAGAGCTATGATAAATTGCATTAGCCAGCTGGTGAATTCAGGTCCTCGCAGCATTCTGTGAAATGTTACATGTGTCACTAATGTTGAAAGGACCCGGACACAAACAAATTCAGTACTGCCATGGCTCTCATCTCTACTGTTAAGGCAGTGTGGCAGTTAGAGTTTGGTTTCAGGTCTTCCTTCAATATTTCACAGAGGTGTCCCAGTGCTTCCTTGCTGAAGCACAGTCTCCTGGCATGCATCTCCTTTGACATCATGATGTCCTTTGCTCTCAGGGATGGGTAACTGATTCACTTCCTCACTGGGCGGATGTGTTGCCTTACTCTTCGCTCATGATCCCTGCACCTACATTAAAGACTCAAAAGAACTCCAATGATTTTAAGAAGCCAATCTAAAATCTGATGTACCTGTGGAAGTGGAACATGGTTTACATATGTCATCTAAGCCTCATGCCGGGGAATGGATGGGGAGGAGGAGGGGAGGGAAGGGGGAAACTCTGCATCAGGGGTTGGGGGCAGATGTGGGGCCAACGATTGGGCATCAGAGGTTGGGGCCAGCCTTCGGGAGATTGGTGATGGGCTGGCGATCGAGAGGTGGGGAGTTGGTGGTGGGCAAGGGGAGGTCGGGACTATCGATGTCCAGGGGCGCAGTTGAGGCCAGGGAGGTCCAGTGGGGGGAATGTCAACCAATCTTCCAGTATGCTGGGAGATCGGTGCAGGTCCAATGCCCCCCTGAGCAGACTGCTGCGGCTTCTCAAGCGGGTTTAGGTTTTGTTTCCTCCCCCCAACCACCGATGTATTGCACAGAGTGCCACAAATTCATTTAACTCAGCTCACACAGAAATGGGCGGGAAAACCTCCCTCTTTCCTGCCCATTGGGCACTTCAATTTATTTTGGGAAAATCGCACCCCATATTTCTCACAGTAATCTATCCAGATCACTGCTTCAGAGGCTTGTCAGGGTCAACATTGCATTAGGGAGGCTCTGAAACAACATTGCTTAAAATACATAGCAAAATCCACATGAACTTTCGATGAAGCTTACTATATTCACTCCAGACCCACTTTATGGACATTATTCTCTTGTTTATATTGCTCACACCAGCTGGAAAGTGGAATGTTTCTCGCTGGCATTGACAGTACCTGTCAGGAGGGATTTACTCATCTTTGGTATGTAAAATATGCATCGTGCAAAACACGCCAGACAGCCCGGCTTCACAAAGAGCGGGCACCATTTTTAAAGGACATCCCAATCTTAACATTGATAGACAGGCTCCTCTCCCCCACTGTGGACATGTTGATCCCCCTCTGCTCACACCCCCAACCCCTCAGCATTCCCCCCCCCCACTACTAAAAGAACGGGTCAACCTCTCACCACACCATGCAGGCATGAGGGTGACCATACTCCTTATCTCCACAAGAGAGACATTCCGAGATGAGGCTCCCTCAGGTTCCCTTACAGGCCCTGCCCATGGGCAATGCCAATCTCACACTGTCACCAGGCACCCTGGCACTGACACCCTGACTCAGTTTTGCACTCTGAGTGTGGGGGTCAAGAAGGTAAATGCCCCTCTGCCAATGCCAAGCAGCAGAGGGAGGGTCCCCCAAGGGTCCTGGGGGTTAGAAGTTCTTGGGCTGGGGAAAAAGGGTTGAGCTTGGGACTTTCCCCCAAGTGGGGGAGAGTCCCAAGGATGGGAGTCTCGTGGCTGGACTAGACCTGGGAAAAGTGGAGTGGAGATCATTCCTAACATGGTGATCTTAAGCAGCTTTCAGTTCAATAACTTCATTCCTGTCTGTGTACTGTAAAACATTTGAAGTGGGTGGACCTGGGTAAGGTACTCTTTCAGAGAGTCGGTGCAGATTCGATGGGCAGAATGGCCTCCTTCTGCACTGTAGGGATTCTAAGGTATGAGTTCAATCTATTCTGCATATCAAATGGTTCCCAGATCACTGGAATAGGATCTGGGGTACATTCTCACCATATCTGGGTGCTACTTTGTAGAGTAAACAAAAGAATGAAGATCAAATGAACAAAGATTCTAGAGTATTCACTCTGTCAAATTATTGCTCAAGCAGTGAAAGCAAAAATCTACCCCATTGTGAAATCTGGTTCTCAGTTCTCTCAAGTGTTTAATTAATTTGACTCATTATGATTAAATTATGGCATCGTCTGACCCTTTAAATTTCTATTTCCCTACACACAGCAGGACTTAATACTGAAACAGCACAGCAGGGTCACAATAACAGGTTAACTTGGGTATAAAATCAATGTTCCTCTCACTGCTGATTTGCACCACATTACCACACCAACAATCTCTATTACTCCGTCATCTCAAACCTTTTCCCTTTATTCCAGCTGCCAGTATTTACTCAGAGATCGCTTCCAAAGCTCAGGCTGAATGGGCAGCTATTGGAAGGAAGTCAATAAAAAAGCTGCAAAAGAGATTGTCGCTGTGCAAGTGCACAGCGAGAATTTAAATCGGTAACTCAGACTGATCTGTGCTGATTTAAGGCTCAGATAGGAACAAACCCATTCAGACTGAGGGAAGCCTGCTTCAGTGACCCAGGTCAATGTTCAAGCCTTACTTTGAACAAACAGAAATGGGGCATTGTGTAGGTTAATAGAAAATGACTGCCTTCATCCAGCAAGCCGTATTTCAAAAGAAGTGAAAGGTGTCTGAGAAGCCAAGGACCTGAGGAAGTGAGTTCAAACCAAAAGGTTGAAAAGTTAAACTCCACATTTGCCTCTCATTCCACTAAGTTATCCTCGGTGACTGGATTTCAGTCAGTCCCAGTGCAGGCTGCTTCAGGCTTTATTGCAAGACTGCTGATCATTCTATTCACTGGGATGTAGGAAGAGGAAGCCCTGATCCACCCACAAAATGGAACTTCCTCTCAACTGATGACAGAGTGGTTTGGATAGTAACTGGGTATATGTCAATGAGTCGAACCACCCCACCCTCCTAATTAAGGGAAGAGCAATGGGAAAACATAAACGGAAGAGGGAGGAGGGTGAAATACAGTACTAAAATACGGTTAGCAGACGCAACCATACGCTTGTCCTTTCAGCAGTCAGGGCTGTACAGCGATGCTTCACAGAATAACAACTTTTACTTTTTTGCTGCTATTCTTTGCTGAAGTAAACATCACCTGCAGTACTTTGCACTCGCTGCACTGAGCTGTGACCCGGTAACTACCAGATGGATCAAATCCCAAAGAATTCCAAAACAACACATCCGGCCATGCAGCTGTTCATGAAACCAAAAGTAGGAAACGGTATTTAGAAAACTGGGATCATTGGCTGATCAGGAAAAGAAACTGGGACAAAAGATTCAAAAATGAAAAAAAGACACTTCACAAATAACTTGTAGTTTCGATTTAAAGATCCCAAGCTCGTTGACAGTATGGGAACAGTTGGTACAATCTAAACATGGTGGAAAATTATCAAATCAGCCATTGTACTGATATCATTACACAACCAGAACTTTGTAGATTTTCCATACTTTGTCAGCTCATTTGTCAGCGGCTAGTTTTGGGTATGAGGGCATGGATTTGACCATATTCATGGAATCCATAGAATCCCTACAGTGCAGAAGGAGGCCATTCAGCCCATTGAGTCTACACCGACCACAATTCCACCCAGGCCCTATTCCTGAAAACCCCACATATTTACCCTGCTAATCCCCCCAATGCTAGGGTCAAGTTAGTCTGGCCAATCAACCTAACCCGCACATCCTTGGACTGTGGGAGCAAACTGGAGCACCCGAAGGAAACCCATGCAGAAAAGGGGAGAGCGTGCAGACTCCGCACAGACAGTGACCCAAGGCCGGAATTGAACCCAAGTCCCTGGCGCTGTGAGGTTGCAGTGCTAACCACTGTGCCACCATGCCTCCATGTTGTCCATCTCAAACCAGGCAGCCCGCCTTTAGCCTGAAATTTAGGCCCCAGGCTTCATTACTATTGATCAGGTGAGTTGCAACTCATTTCAAGCCTCCTCAAAAAATGTATCGAAAGAAGAAATTAATATTAAACGCTTGCTTTTTCAGTAGCATCAGCTCCTGAAATTGATTCTGGTTGTGTCCATTTTACAATCTTAAAACAGCAGTAAATTAGGTCCAATTCCCAGCTCTTTTTGTTCAAATTTCACTGTGGCATTGCTACATATATAGACACAATCAGATTTCCGAGGCACAATGCTTAACATCAGATTGGCACAGTGGCAGAGTGTCATTTAGCCTGTTGGCACATTCCCTATATTGACCAGCATTTTGGCAGTGGGGTCTAGAGAATGATGGGGGAATTATTGGATGAGCCTGGAAAATCTATATGCTGCTCACTAATCTGAATGAGAGTGGTGGTCAGCACTGAGCATGCAGGCGCGTGATTAAATGCCTCATTGGGGTCCACATGCTTGCAAGGGTGGCATCATTCAAAGTTTGTCTGCTTTTCTTAAAGGTGAGGTGCTCTCCGACTGAAGCAGGTGCTTGTTGCTTCCTGCCTTCCTCCTGCTCCTAAGCTGCTCACCATATCCCTCTGTCCTCATGGTAACCAGGTCGTGGAGGATGGAGTAACCACACAAATTGGGACATCTGTATGGGCTGCACTGAGAGTCCCAATTCTAAAACCAGGTCACATCACAAGAAGCTGTCGAGATTATAAACTAATACATAAATCAAGGAACTCAGATAGATAGATAAACCATTCTGAAAATTGAGGATCTCTACACCAAGTTAGATCTCAGTCACACTACCAGCAGCTGGAGATGGATGAAGGTTCCCAATGGTTCGTTACTATCAACACCACAAAAGGTTATACCAGTACATACATTTATCCTTTGGAGTCTCATTGGCCTGTGCCATACTCCAGTGTACAATGGAAAGTTTATTGCAGTGCGTTCCTAACATAGTGGTGTATCTGGATGATGTCCTATTTATGGGAGCATCACCTGAGGAGCATAGGGCAAAGTTAAAGGAGGTTTGAAGAAGATTTAAAGAAGTAGGCATCCATTTGCAATGAGAGAAATGCATTTTCCAAGTGGATGAAGTTACATACCTGGGTTTCAGGGTAGACAGTAAAGGCCTCCAACCTTTGGAGGACACAGTTAAAGCTATGAAGGACGTACCACAATCTAAAAATGAATCAGAGCTAAAATAGATCCAAGGAATAGTGAGTTATTACAGCAGATTCTGACAAAACCTGTTTACAATTTTAACCCCACTTCAGTTTTGGAAGAAGCATCAGTGATGGAAAAGGGGAGAAGAACAAAACCAGGTGTTTGTGAAAATAAAGCAAGACTTACAGCTGTTGGCACTGCTTGTACATTTTAATACAGCCAAACCATTGGTAGTTATCTGTGATGTATCACCATATGAGTGGGAGCAGTCTTGTCCCACAAGGTATCAGATGGAGTAGAAAGGCCAATTGCATTTGCGTCAGAAACCTTATTAGGTGCTGAGAAAAAGTATTTTCAGATAGACAAAGGAAGTCTGGCACTGATTTATTCAGTGAAGAAGTTTCACCAATATATATATGGCAGTCATTTCACCATTGCATCAGATCACAAGCCGTTGTTGGGTTTATTTCAAGAGCAGGGGCAGAATTTTCCCCAAAAAATTCTCCTATGCCGATCTCTTGGGCAAGCACATCAGAGACGGAAGTGGTCAGCTGTGTTCCGCACACCAAGGCCTGTGACGCCCTCAGCAGGCATCCCCTGAGGGGTCAGGACTTGAAGGGCCCAAACCGACTTTTGGGTGTCATGGATATAGCCATAGAGACCCTACAGAAACCCTACAGTGCAGAAAGAGGCCATTCAGCGCATCGGGTCTGCACCGACAACAATCCCACCTAGGCCCTAACCCCGTAACCCCACATATTTATCCCACTAATCCCTCTAAACTATGCATCCTAGGACACTAAGGGACAATTGAGCATGGCCAATGCACCTAACCCGCACATCTTTGGACTGTGGGAGGAAACTGGAGCATCTGAAGGAAACCCACATAGACACAGAGAGAATGTGCAAACTCCAAACAGAAAGTGATCCAAACAGAAAGAATCGGACCCAGGACTCTGCAGCTGTGAGGCAGCAGTGCTAACCACTGTACCACAGAGCCACCCTGTTCAGCCCGCTATCCATGAGATGCACCGGTGACAAGAAGGGGGGATTCAGAAAGGCTGGGGACAGCCGGAATCTCCTGGGTGGAAGGACCCAGCCCAGGTTCTAGCTCTTCTTCTTCCCCTGGGTTGCTCATTGGCCCTGGAACACTCCATGGGTTGGCTGGGCAGCTGGACTAAGTTCCAGAAACGTCGGTGTCACCTAGCTCTGCCAGTCCTGGAGGCCCAACTGCACCTGCACCATGGTGCGTGAGCCCTCAGCGACGCCTCGCTAAGTCCGGACCAAGCTTTGAATCCCCTCAGCAAGTGCCCTCTGAGACTGGGCCATGCTCTTGAGGCCAGTAGCCGCAGCCTGCCGTATCTCCAGCATGTTCCCGAGGCAGTCAGGCATGTTCCTCTGAAATTTGGTCATGCCTTGGACCATGCCACCCATGGATACCAATTCCTGTCCCAGGTTCTCCACTGCGGTCGCCACACTTGCTGTGTTGACCTGGGTGCAATTCCGGCACCAGTCCCTGCGAGTGAAGGCTGTGGGACTCCACCAAGCAGCCTTGCAGTTGCTGCAGTGTTGCTGACAACCCCTTCTACCTCGAAACCCTAATCCTGGGACAGTGTTTTCCAGGTTGATGATTTTGTTCTGGCCAGGAGCTTTGGTGGTGGATCGACATGGTTGCCAGCAAACTTGTGGAAAGAAGGGACCGGTCTCCTATGTTGTAGAAGTACAAGATTGGCATATTAAACACATGTGAATCGTTTGAGGGAGAGAGCTGGGCCTGATACAGGGGACCAAAAGGTGTGTCCTGTGGTGGACTTGCGTTTGCCAGTTGCTGATCCATGGATTCCGGTTGTTAATGTGGAGCGGAGGCAACACACAGTTTCAGAAGGTGAGGAGGTAGAAGTTACTGAGGAGGATGTTGACCCTGGATTGATGAGTTTGTCTTTTGCATCAATCTGCCCGGATCTTTATTCAATGAATGACCTAATACCAAGTTGAGACGTTCCTCCAGGGTCCGGAAGTCTCCAGACTGATTGAGTTTGTGATGAGTTTTTCCCTGGGGTGTTCCTGATGTGTTGTTGTGCCAGGTATGCCTATGATTAATGATGTTTCTTTTGTTTCATTCGTAGGTAGACTCGGAGTTGGGGAGAAGGAGTGTGGCAACGTGGCCCCTTTAAGGGGGCGATCCTTTGAGGAACACGTGATTGGTCCAGTCTCTATGGAGAGGCCACACGGGAAGCAGAACCAATTGGGAGCAGGGGTGCACGTCCTGGGATGGGGAGGAATCTCAGTTGGAGCTCGGGAGGAGAAGATAGTAGACATGTATTGCACTTCTGTCAGACCTTTAACTTATATTACTGTTGTTAATAAAACAATAATTACTTGAAGCCACAACGAGTTACCTTTGGCTTTCCGACCTTTGCTTCAGCATCCCAATGGTCTGCGCTATGATATTCCTTGTGGCAGCATCAGTCTCATTGCACATGTGTTTGGGTTGCGGAGCAGAGGGTTGGGTCAGAGTTTGAGTGCATGGTCTTTGTCACTCAGCAGCCACCCTCCTCTGTGATGCAGAGGCTCAAATGTAAAAGGGACAGTGGATTGACGCAGAATAAATTGTTTCTAGGTCAGTGGGAATTCACTAACAGTGTGTGCTGATCTTGGCTGCACACCAACTGTACATTTGGCAAATGATAACCTTTTGCTGTCTTGGTTCGTCTCAATGTTTAGATGTGGCACCCTCAAAGCCAAGTGTGTGGAGTCATGCCAACCCAGCACTAGATGGAACCCTGCTATTCTGGTAAAGCCACCTACCTGCTTAGTCCTTTTTTCATTCGTGGGTGTTGCTGGCTGAGACAGCATTTATTGCCCATGCTTAATTGCACTTGAAATGAATGTTTTGAAAGTAAATAAGTAGTTTATTAGTCACAAGTAGGCTTACATTGATACTGCAAGGAAGTTACTGTGAAAATCTCCGAGTCGACACACTCTGGCGCTTGTTCGGGTACACTGAGGGAGAATTTAGCATGGCCAATGCACCGAATCAGCATCGTTTGGACTGTGGGAAGAAACTGGAGCACCCGGAGTAGACTCCACACAGACAGTGACCCAAGGGTGGAATCGAATCCGGGTCCCTGGCACTGTGAAGCAGCAGTGCTAACCACTGTGTCACCGTGCCACCCATTACGGCCATTTCAGAGGGCATTTAAGAGTCAACCACATTGCTGTGGAGCTGGAGCCACATGTAGGCCAGACCAGGTAAGGATGGTAGATTTCCTTCCCTAAAGAACATTAACAAACTAGTTAGATTTTATTATCACCATTAGACGTTTTAATTCCAGATTGGAAGTAAGTGGCCTGACCAGAACCTTTGAAGTCAGAACCAAGGCCTTTCCCACATGCAACACCATTTCTTGTCAATCCCACCAATGTGAACCAATCATGCAAACCACCAAGCTCTTCTACAAACACAGAGTTAGTGAAAATCAATCTGCAATTAACCTGCAAGAGGTTGGTCCCCTAAATAGTGCTGGTGGGGTATCTTTCCTGCTGTGGAACATATGTTCACTTATATGCGTTTCGAATGGGGCAGCAAAGTACAAAATAGCTGTGATGTTGTCAAATCAGCATTCCACATTACATCACAAACTTCCTACTCTGCATATGGCACAGTGGTTAGCACTGCTGCCTTACAGTGCCAGGGACCCGGCTAGGTTTACTGTCTCTGCGGAGTCTGCACATTCTCCCCGTGCTTTCGTGGGTTTCCTCTGGGTGCTCCGGTTTCCTCCCACAGTCTGGTTAGACGTGCTGGTTAGGTGCATTGGCCATGCTAAATTCTCCCACAGTGTACCCGAACAGGCCGGAGTGTGGCGACTGGGGGATTTTCACAGTAACTTCATTGCAGTGTTAATACAAGCTAACTTGTGACACTAATAAGTAAACCTTAAACTTTTTCTGCCAAAATGCTTGTAAATACCCATGAAAATGCCCTCACCATGATGGCATTTGACATACACCATGCTGGAAGTGTGCACACATTGCACTGATGCCCATTTTGGTACCAAAATGGCACCCTCGGATGCCGCAGAGCCCAGTTTTGCAGCTCAGGATGTTGTTATTGTAGCAGTTACAATGAGAGATCACAGATTTGATTTTATTGATAACACAATAGCCTATAGGAATGATCAGCTGTTATTAATAACACTTAACAATTAAAATTAGTTCTGTGATTCATAAAGCACTTTTAAAAGCTCTGACAAAATTAAACAAAAACAAATAAAATTGAGATATTTCAGTTTGCACTTTGAGACAAATAGTCACTTCTTTTATACATTGAGTATCGTTGGTTTATAGATTCTTCTGGATAGCTATTATTTCTCATTAAAATTTATAGTCATCAAAAATCCAATAATGCTTTGATTGATGACACACCTTAACCACGAGATAAGCATATAACAATCACTCACCACTTCTTGTGAAATGATGAATGTCAGAAAGATATTCTTCAAATTTCCAGAGGTTGTTTTTACCCAGTGCAAATCTGAATGATCAAATTGTTGTCCTGTGCTAACAGCAGAGTGTTTAGTTTTACCCTTTGGTTTAATACGATGATATGATTAAAGAGTGTTGCTAAAATTACTTTCTCTCAGGAATCGATTTCTCTCAAGCTTATGCCACGCCATCCCTCCTTCTGGCTGTAAAGTAAATTAAACCGGTGCAATTTTCAAAAAGGCATGAACAAAACTAAAGACAATGGCCAGAATGTTGCATTCCCGTTCGCAACGGGTGTGAATGGTGACAGGAGCCCAAAATATCGCAAGGCCCAAATTGCGATTTATGTCTGTGGGATTTCCTGTTGTAATTATCCCCGTCCCCTGCCAATAACGTAACAGGGTTCCCACCGTGCATTGTTGGGAACTCCATTATACTACATTAGCATCTCATTAACAGGGCTCCCCACAGTAATCATCCCCCATACTCAAAAGTCCACTCATGGCAGTGTGACATTGCTATGGCACCATTTACAACAGCATTTTAAAAATGGGAACTGTCAAACTCAACTCTAAGGGGACTTTGGAGATGAGCGCACAGCTCACCACATAGAAAAATACAATTTCGGAGCAGGAGTAGGCCACTCGACCCCTTGTGTCCGCTCTGTAAATGAATAAAACTGTGACTGATCTGCCTGTAATTTCAACTCCATTCCTGCCTATCCCCGATAACCTTTCGCCCGCCCCCGCAGCCCCCCCCCCCACAATGCTGTCCCCCCCCCCCCACCTCCCCGCCCACCCAGGTAATCAAGAATCTATTTAGCTCGCCCTTAAAAATACTCAAAGACTCTACTTCCGCTCCTTTTGAGGGAGAAAGTTCAAAAGACTCATGATACCGAGAGAAAATAAATCTCTCATCTCTGTCTTAAATGAGCAACCCCTCATTTCTAAACAGTGACCAAAGGGTCACCGCTGCCTACAAGGAGAGATGGAGCACCGGCAAGGACAAGGGGGAATTGACAAAGGGACTCAGAATGCAGAGGGGTTTGTGGATGGAGGCGGGGGGGGGGGGGGGGGGGGCGCGGTGGGGGGGTGTTGTTAAGTTGGCATGACTGCATGGACAGAGAGGGTGACCAGGAGCAGAAAGGACCAATGCACCAGGCAACAAATCTGTGGGCATAGTAGCTGAAGGCACAGGGGCTGTAGGGCCAAGCGGAAAATGGCCTTGGTGCCAGAAGGGGGAAAGAGCTGGGCGCTGAATTAGGGAGGACTCAGCAACAGAGGGAAAGAAAGCATAGTTTTATACTACCCCATCCTAAAGTGCCATTCTTCTTGGAGGATCCTGACACTGTGAAGGTTAGCCTAGGCGAATGAGCTGAGTGGGCGACCAGTAAACACAAGCAGAAGGATCCATTCAGATGTGGGTGGCGGGGATTGGCAGTCCCCACAAGTTCATGACTGACCAGATGGGTGGTGGTGAGTCTTTGTAGGAACCAGGCCTTGACTGGGTCACACACAGGGCCTTTGAGTGTAACTTGGGACAAATGCCTGCACCGTAAATGAGAGCTCAGGAGATTGGAAGGTTGCCAAAGCTGTGGCCATTTGGTGAAGCCAAGTGGGGTAAGGATGGTGTGGAGTCTTCTCCATTCTGGGAGATTGTGAATGACAGGTACTGAATGTGATGGCCAGCATCATAGCCAGTGTCCGTCGAGATGCAGCTACCAGAAGTGAATGGGCAAAGAGCCAATGCATGAATGTGAAGGCTCACTCTCTTTCTTTTCCCCTTGCAGGTGAGTAGCACAAAAGAGAGATGGAGCTTGTGGCACTGGCCATCATGTTTCCCAAACATAGAGATGAGAGAAGAGGTCAATGGAGGCATCTGGCTAAATATGTGGGACTAAATTTGGATAAGATCCATGTGCAGGCATAGGGATCTCAATGCAATGTGGCATAGTGGTTAGCACTGAGGCCACTGAGGCAACCAGCATCACTCAAACTGTCCATGATAATGATGTAGTGCACAGGGCATCATGCATAGATGGAGTCCATCCTTTTCCTGTATGGAAGTTGTGACCAACTTCACATCAGCATTTCTTGACTCACTTGTGATACAGCATCTGATGGCTGCTGTTTCAATTTCCATTGCAGGACAGGCAGAAGCCATGAGATGTCTGAGTGCTGCATGGAAACTCAGAATCAAGTTAAGAGATCTCTGCTTGTTACCATGCAAGCCCAGTTTGGTGCCAATAGTTCAGAATGCTGTCAGCATTGCTGCAGGTAGAAGAACTCAAAAGGCTGGCAGGTTCTTAAAACAACTGAGCAATCTGTACTCCAGATTACCAGGATTGCTGAGGCACTACCCAGAAGAGATAGCATTATATAATCCATATAATGATATAATATGATCATAAATAAAGTTGGTTTTCGTAATTCATCTATACAGACTCTACAATGTTGACCCTCCATGTTTTGATCAGTTTGCTTGTGAAGACATTTCAGATAACTGTTCTCAATTTGAATCCTTGTCCTACTTAGTGAGTGCGATCTTATCAACCATTCACGCCACGCTCTCACTGCAGCGAGGCAGGAGAATTTGGCGCCCAGCCAAATCTCCATTCACTGCAGCAGGATGGGAAAATCCCGTCGGCATGAATGGCCATAACATTCCGGCCTCAGGGTCTATGTTAAAATGCTATTTCAGATTTAATTTTCCCACAGTGCACTACTTTACAAATATCCATCTGATCATGTTTCTGTTGCTCTCTGAAATGTAGAAATTTTCTCTGTTTTCTCCTTCCTTTCTCTGTACCTCAATCCTCTGACACCAGGGATCAATCTCACAGCTGTTCTCTAGGCATTATTCAGAACTTAAATATTTTCCTAGTTTTCTGGCAATTAGTACTCAAGATGTAATCTGACAAGAACACTGCTCAGGTTGAGTTGACTTCCTCGGATATTGTTTTGCCAATATAATTCAGTTCAGAATTTGATTTGGTTTGTTTGCTGTTCTGTAGCCCTGAGCCCATTAAAAGTTTGAAACATCTTTCAAGTTTTTTCTTAGTAATTCATCCAATACCATTCATGGAGTACCTCTGCCAATCATTTATTTCTGTAAGTATGTTTGTATGAAAGGTCATCTGTAATTTGACAGCCCACATGCAATTTTTATTCAACACACTTTGTAGTTTTGGAGTTGACTTGTTAGATTCACCTGCCCCTTACAGCTTATATTGTCTGCGACCTTGATTGGTTAGCATTTAGCTCCTCAGTGCAGGTCACCAGTGGAATGTATATCAGAAGTAGTAGCAATCTCATTGCCAATTCACCTCCCTCACCTCACATAATTCCCCAGATACCCACTGTTTTCCATGCCTGTCAACCTGTTCTTTTATCAATTTCAGAATTTCCATTAATTAATAATAATGAACAAAACATGTATTTTTCACACATAGCACCATATGATCCTTTCTGCTTGTATCTCAGCTTGATATGGCTCCTGCTCTGACCAGGACCGCAAGAAAGTACAAAGGGTTGTGAATGAAGCTCAGTCCATCATGCGAACCAGCCTCCCATCTATTGAATCAGTCTACACTTCCCGCTGCCTCAGAAAATCAGCCAGCATAATCAAGGACCCCATGCACCCCAGGCATATTCTCTTCCATAGGGAAAAAAAAATACAAAAGTCTGAGATCACTTACCAAACGACTCAAGAACAGCTTCTTCCCTGCTGCCATCGAATGGACCCACCTTATATTACGTTGATCTTTCTCTACACCCTAGCTATGACTGTAATGCAACATTCTGCACCCTCTCCTTTCCTTCTCCCCGAGTGACTCTGTGAACGGTATGTTTGTTCTGTATAGCACGCTCGAAACAATACCTTTCATTGTATCCCAATACATGCAATAATAAATCGAATCAAATCAAATCAAAATATGTTCTCAGAGGAGTTAGCACTTAGTTGAGGTTATGATGTTTGCTACTATAGGAAACAAGAAGTCTGTGGCTCAGCACACTGAGCTTCTCCCAGGCTCCTTCTAAGAATATATTCATGGCTTACCATCCCTGCCTCTGTGTTAAGAACCAATATCTGATAAAGACAGACATTGGTAGGTTGGGAGGGGGAAAGGGAAAGAAATAGTGAAGAATTATTGATGCACAGAGATTAGGCTGCAATAAGTACTTCAAAATGCAATATGACTGTGATGTAAAGACAAATGTTTATTTGCCTGGCAGCTTCAGTTCACTTTGTTGTCCTTTTACATAATTAGAGCTTGCTTACTTCCATCAATATGAGAAATATTGCGCATCACGGAGTTTAAGTTAACCAGGCAAAGTAGAAGAGTTTTGTGAATTTGTGACAAGTTTCTGGGTGCACAAACACTGATGTTGATTTGCGGGGCCAGAGATGGAAATTTGTGGCATGTAGTAAACTGTCCTGATTTATGTATGGATACGGCCAATTGTGACTCTCAGCTCTCATCTGCATCTTACCTCATCCCCGCCACCACCCCCATTTCCCCCTCCCCCCCCAATCCTCCACCTCCATCAGTTGTCTTTCTGAAATAGGAGGGCAGCTGCATTTCACCGGAAGGTGGGAGCACAAGAGCTGCTGTCGGCAGCAGAAGAAACAACTCCTCGCACTCAGTTAACTGTCCTGACCCTGGCTTCTTACATGGAGCAGAAAAGCTATCATGACATCCCCACACAGTCCCTTACTTAAGATAAGAGTCAGGCCCACCCACGGGAGCACTCCTGCCCCTCCTGGCTCCACAAAACTTCAAATAAAAATAACTGGAGCAAAATTTGGTTGTGTAGCACCTGCATTTTTGATGTTACGGATGGTGATTTGCTTCCAAAATGGCATCCATGTTGTATGCACATACTTCCAGGTTGAGCTTTGTTGAATGCCATTTTGAATATGGTGTTAGTGCGAGTGCAGGAAATGTCATAGAGTCCGAGAGTCATACAGTGCAGAAAAGGCCCCTCGGCTCATCAAGTCTGCACCAACAATATCTACGTGTGTTGAAAGTCTGCAGAGAAGACAAATTGTGATGTCAAGCAGTGTGAATGGCTAATTTGATGCCAATGCTGCCATCTTAGAATGAATGCTCCAGCTCATGCTATCTCTTAGTCTCATGGAGATAAACACATGTTCAGCAGCAGGAAAAACTCCCAACATTGAAAGGGATCATCAATGATGCTAGGTGAGTTGTTGATTGATTTATGATGGCTGTTGCTGAGTTTGTGTGGTGAACCATCGTTGGTTCCCACTAGATAGTACTGAGCCAGGGTCTGGCCAGTACTACAAGTATGTATATATGTTGCTGTTGGGGTTAGGGATGGGTTGTTCTACTTGTTGCTGTTGGGGTTAGGGTTGGGCTGTTACACCTTGTATTATAGTTATTGTGGTACATCCCAGTCGGGCTCCGCCTCCTGGAAGAGGTATAAAGGTCACTGCTCTGTCTGGGACCCCTCAGTCTGGGATCGTGTATATAATTAGTAGCTTCGTTGTTACAGCAAATAAAAGCCTTTATTTCCTGAGCATCTCAAGCCTCGTGTGTGATAACGCGCATCAATTTTATTTGCTGTAAATAAACTCTCGTCGGGAAAAAAAACGATATCGAGAGTATGGAGCAGATACTGAAGCCTGAACGCCTTACACTGGTTGAAATGTTTTGAGGACTACCTGGCAGCCTCCGCAGCGGTCACCACAGATGATGACAGACTCCGGGTCCTCCATGCGAGGGTAAGCGACACCGTCTACCTCGCGATCCGTGCGGCCACCGACTACACAAAGGCCCTCGAGCTTCTTAAGAAGCGTTATATTAAACCGCCCAACGAAATGCACGCTCGTTACCTCTTAGCCACTCGACGACGGCAGTCCGGCGAAACGACGGAAGAATACGCGAACGAGCTCCTACAGCTAGCCAGGGGCTGTAACTGCAAAGCAGTGTCGGCAGACCAGAATATGAACGACCTCGCTCGAGATGGGTTTGTGGCGGGAGTTGGATCATCTTATATCCGACTCAGACTACTGGAGAAAGGTAATCTTGACCTCACCCAGGCAATAGAACTAGCGGATATGTTGGAGACGGCCTCCAAAAGCCTAGTTTTGTATCCTGAAGACCACGTGGAGACAACGTGGCAGGAGCAGTCGCTGATCCCTCCTCGGCCCTCGGGTTCGAAAAGCTGCATGATGGCGTGCTCACACTCGGGCCAGACGACGGCAGCAGCTCCGGGAGGCCCGCGGTGTTACTTCTGTGGGGGAGCGAAGCAGACTCGGCAACGGTGTCCCGCTAAAGCTGTGTTGTGCTCCGCCTGCAGTAAGAAGGGGCACTATTCGAAAGTGTGCCGATCTAAATCTGCTTCTCGGAACAGCAGTGCGGCCTGCGATTCCTCGGAGCCCGGTTCTTCGTCGTCGGCATCGTCGAGGGTTTCGTCCACGTGCGAGGCCAGGACGATGCCATTACGGTCGACAGAGTCGGAGAGGTGTGACCACCAGGGGTCGCTGAGTTTGGCGCCATCACCCACGTGCGACCTATGGGAGCGGCCATGTTGGTCGGCACCGACCGCGAACGACCAGCAGGGGTCATCCTCGTCAATCTCAGCCGCCTGCAGTGGCGCTCATGAACCAACGGTGGCGTCGATCATCCTGGACCAGGCCAAGCCTTATAAACTTGACAAGTCTATGATGGGCATTCAGGTAAACGACCACTTGATTTATTGTCTGTTTGACAGCGGGAGCACTGAGAGTTTTATCCACCCAGACGCTGTGAAGCGGTGTGGACTCCGGATTCAACCTGTCAAACAGACAATTTCTATGGCATCAAGGTCCCGGTCTGTCACCGTGCTAGGGAGTTGCGTGGTAACTTTAACGGTGCAAGGCACAGTTTACGAGCGTTTCAAGCTCCTGGTGTTGCCGCACCTTTGCGCGCCAATACTTCTCGGACTAAACTTCATGGTCCACTTGAGGAGTGTAACCCTACAGTACGGTGGGCCACTCCCTTCGCTTTCAGTGGGAGAACAGCAGCCTCCAAATTGCCCAACGCGCCCCGCCTGTAGCCTCTCGACGCTGAAGATTACCACACCCTCCCTGTTCCAGAATCTTGGCATCTCCACATCAGAATCTTGTGCCAGGCTGCAAGCCCATTGCGACTAAGAGTAGGCGTTACAGCGCTGAGGATCGGATCTTCATTCGATCTGAAGTTCAGCGGCTCCTCAAGGAAAGGATCATACAACCTAGCACTAGTCCGTGGAGAGCGCAGGTCGTGGTGGTCAAGAGTGGGAACAAACCCCGGATGGCCATTGACTATAGTCAGACCATTAATAGATACACGCAGCTGGATGCGTATCCCCTCCCGCGCATATCTGACATGGTCAATCAGATTGCGCAGTACCGGGTGTTCTCCACCATAGACCTCAAGTCTGCCTACCACCAACTCCCCATTCGCCCAGAGGACCGACAATACACGGCTTTTGAGGCGGATGGTCGCTTGTATCAATTTCTCAGGGTTCCCTTTGGCGTCACCAATGGGGTCTCGGTCTTCCAGCGTGCTATGGACCGAATGGTGGACCAGAACGGGCTGCGGGCTACCTTCCCATACCTGGATAACGTCACCATCGGCGGCCATGACCAGCAGGACCACGACACAAATCTCCTGAATTTCCTACGCACTGCATCTCGCCTGAACCTGACCTACAACAGGGAGAAGTGTGTGTTTCGTACGCGCCGTTTAGCCATCCTCGGATACGTGGTGGAAAACGGGGTCATTGGCCCTGATCCAGACCGTATGCGTCCCCTCTTTGAACTTCCCCTGCCCACTAGTGCAAAAGCACTGAGAAGATGCTTAGGCTTCTTCTCTTATTATGCACAGTGGCTTCCCAATTACGCGGACAAAGCCCGTCCGCTCATCAAGTCCACTTCTTTTCCCCTAACACCAGAGGCCCGATTGGCCTTTGGTAAACTAAAAGCCGACATCGCGAAAGCTACGATGCACGCTGTTGATGAGTCCATCCCCTTTCAGGTGGAGAGCGATGCATCTGATTTCGCCCTGGCCGCCACACTTAACCAGGCGGGCAGGCCCGTCGCCTTTTTTTCCCGCACCCTCCAAGGCCCCGAAATTCGGCATTCAGCGGTGGAAAAGGAGGCCCAGGCCATTGTGGAGGCCGCCAGGCACTGGCGCCATTACTTGGCGGGAAAACGGTTCACCCTGATCACGGACCAGCGGTCCGTGGCGTTCATGTTTAATAATACGCTGAGGGGCAAGATCAAGAACGACAAGATCTTGCGGTGGAGAATTGAACTCTCCACCTATAACTATGACATCATGTATCGTCCAGGGAAACTCAATGAGCCCTCGAATGCCCTCCCGCGTGGAACATGCGCCAGTATACAGGAGGACCGTTTGCAGGCTCTCCATAATGACCTATGCCATCCTGGGGTCACTCGGCTCTACCACTTTATAAAAGCCCGCAATCTGCCCTACTCGGTGGAGGATGTCAGGTCCATAACAAGAAGCTGTCGGGTATGCGCGGAATGCAAACCGCACTTTTACCGACCTGACCGGGCACAATTAGTCAAGGCCACTCGTCCCTTCGAAAGACTGAGTGTCGATTTTAAGGGCCCCGCTTCCTCAACAGATCGGAATGTGTACTTCCTCAACATCATTGATGAGTACTCGAGATTCCCTTTTGTTATTCCCTGCTCTGACACATCCGCTGCCACGGTTATCAAGGCATTCCGTGATCTTTTTACCCTGTTCGGGTACCCCAGCTACATTCACAGCGACAGGGGCTCGTCGTTCATGAGCGATGACTTGAGGCAATACCTGCTCTCATACGGGATTGCCTCTAGTAGAATCACGAGCTACAACCCTAGGGGTAACGGACAGGTGGAACGTGAGAATGCTACAGTCTGGAAGGCTGTCTTACTGGCGTTGAAGTCAAAATGCCTTCCAGTCTCCCGTTGGCAAGAGGTGCTCCCTGATGCGCTCCATTCCATACGCTCACTCCTGTGTACGGCAACCAACGCTACTCCCCATGAGAGGCTGTTTTCATTCCCTCGGAAGTCTTCCTCTGGGACCTCATTACCGTCTTGGTTGACGTACTCAGGACCTGTCCTCCTGCGGCGACATGTAAGGGCCCGCAAGTCCGACCCGTTGGTCGAACAGGTCCATCTCCTCCACGCCAACCCTCAGTATGCCTATGTGGCATACCCTGACGGGCGAGAGGACATGGTCTCGATCCGAGACCTGGCGCCAGCAGGGGACGTAGAAACCCCTGTCACTCCCATACCCCCTGTTACAAACCCCATAACTCTTGTTTCCCCTCCGGACACGGCGCGGGCAGCATCGGGACCATTACTTAACCCTTTTACTCTCGTGTACAGCTTGCCTGAGTCCAGAGGATGGTCGCCACTTCAGGGCGTGTCAGAACTCCATGGATTACCATCACCTCAGGGTCAACCGGCCCGTGAGACTGTGGAGGAACAGTTGGACATCGCCTTGGGGAGAACGCCACCGCGAGTGCCTACTCCGGTGTCATCGCCGGTATTGAGGAGGTCACAACGACGGTGCGGTCCCCCTGACCGTCTGAACTTATAGACTGATGACAAATTATTCTGTTTTTTTTGTACCCCGCCGGCCTTTGTCTTCAAAGGAGGGGTGAATGTGGTGAACCATCGTTGGTTCCCACTAGATAGTACTGAGCCAGGGTCTGGCCAGTACTACAAGTATGTATATATGTTGCTGTTGGGGTTAGGGATGGGTTGTTCTACTTGTTGCTGTTGGGGTTAGGGTTGGGCTGTTACACCTTGTATTATAGTTATTGTGGTACATCCCAGTCGTGCTCCGCCTCCTGGGAGAGGTATAAAGGTCTCTGCTCTGTCTGGGACCCCTCAGTCTGGGATTGTGTATCTAATTAGTAGCTTCGTTGTTACAGCAAATAAAAGCCTTTATTTCCTGAGCATCTCAAGCCTCGTGTGTGATAACGCGCATCAGTTTGTAAAAGTGTTTTATGATTTGTGTCGTTAAGTAAAGTTGTTGAGGGCTACAGGGAGTGGGGTGGCAGCAGACATGATGCTGTCAGTAAAGCGGGTTGGTAAGGTGTGGGATTGGTGGTAAAAGGATAATTGGAAGTGGTGTTCGCTGGTATCACAGTCAAATGAATTAATCATAGACAGCCTGACCAGTAAGGGGATATATTGGTTGCCTTCTAAATAAGGCACCTTCATGCAACATATGAGATGAAGATTTTTTGTCATCATCTATTTTGTTGGTCTTAATGAACATTAGGTCATCATCGTTCAAATTTTTATTGGTACTTTTCAAATTAACACACTGACATAGGAGCAACAGAAGGCCACTTGGCCTTCAAGCTTACTCCCTCATTCAATAAGAACATGGCTGATCTTTTACTTTGACTCCAGCTTACTGCTTTATCCCCATAATGTTTAATATCCTTAGTACCTAAAAATGTATCAACCTCTGTCATGAATGTACTCAATGACTGAGTGTCTATAGCTCTCTGGTGTTGAGAATTCCAAAGATTCACAACTCTTTGAATGAAGAAATCTTTCCTCGCCTCAGTCCTAAATAGTCAACCTTTTATTCTGAGACAGTGACCCCTGCGTTTTAGATTCCCCAGCCAGGGAAATATTTTCTCAGCATTTTTCTTGTCAAACCCCTGAAGAATCTTATGCTTCAATTAGACCACTTCTCATTCTTCTCAATTCCAGGGAATAGAATCCTAATTTACTCAATCTCTCCTCATATGACAATCCCTCATCCCAGGAATCCATTTTGTGAAACTTTGTTGCACTCATTCTATGGCAAGCATATCCTTCCTTAGAAAAGTAGATCAAAATTGCATACAGTGTACCAAATGTGGCCTTATCAATGCCCTGTGTAATTATAATAAATGACAATACCCAATATACTATTTGCCTTTCCAACCATCCTCTGCTATCAAATTGGGGTGGCACAGTGGCACAGTGGTTAGCACTGCTACCTCACAGCGCCAGGGACCAGGGTTCGATTCCCAGCTTGGGTCACTGTCTGTGTGGAGTTTGCACATTCTTCCTGTGTCTGCGTGGGTTTCCTCTGGGTGCTCCGGTTTCCTCCCACAGTCCAAAGACTGAAGGTTAGATGGATTGGCCATGCTAAATTGCCCCTTAGTGTCAGGGAGACTAGCTAGGGTAAATGCATAGGGCTAGGGCCTGGGTGGAATTTTGGTCAGTGCAGACTCAATGGGCCAAATGGCCTCCTTCAGCACTGTAGGATTCTATGATTCTCGATGAATTGCTTACTCTATCGGCATGTTAACTTTAAGTGATTCATGTACAAGTAGACCCAGGTCTCTCTGAATGCAAACATTCTCCAGTCTCTCACTATTCCAAAATATTCTGTGTTTTTCATTTTTACTACCAAAATGGATAATTGCATCTGCTCTATGCTCGTCCACTTACTCAACTTGCCTATATTCCCTCTCCAACCTCTGCATCTTTTTTACCACTTATTTTTCCACCCAATTTTATATCATGAGCAAACTTCGATATAGTACATCCAGTTTCCATATAGAAGTCACTCATCTAGATTGTGAAAAGCTGAGGCCGAAGCACTAATCCTTTTTTAAAAGTAAAGTTTATTTATTAGTCACAGGTAGGCTTACATTAACACTGCAATGAGGTTACTGTGAAAATCCCCTTTTTATACATACTCTCTGTTTTCTGTCTCTTAATCAATCATCAGTCCATGTTAATGTATTACCTCCAATACATGAGTCCTAATTCTGTGTAATAATCTGTGTGATACTTATTGAATGCTTATTGAAAACCCAAATACATTACATCCCTTGTTCCTGCTTTTCTGCCTTACTGCTTATGTGCTCAACAAACTTCAACAGATTTGTCAATCATGATTTTCCTTTTCATAAATCCACATCCTGCTTGTTCATATGATAATTTTCCAACTGTTACCACATCCTTAATTGTAGTTTCTCGCATTTTGTCTACTATTGACAATATCTAAATGGTTTATAGTTCCCTGTTTTCTGTCTCCAACATGCTGCCCTTGTAAAGGCTGCGATGCAGAACCTCCCCATTTGACCAGGAAGCTCTTTCATATCCCACTTGTACCTGCTGCATTGTCAACTGATGGTGGCTTTCGCCACTGAAAGGCGTCCCCTCCACACGTGTTTTCATGCATGCCGCCAGCAATTAGAATTTTAATTCTAATTGTGTGGAAAATGGAAAAAAGGGAGAGAAAGAGTGGAAGAGTCACACAGGCCTAGTCACGACAGTAGAAATGGTACCCTGTAGACAAAATCCTGGCCTACGCATGGGAGAAACTGTCAAGATTGAATGATTACTTCTGAAATCCTTGCTGTTCCTTTCTGCAAATTCTCAGCGATGTTCTTTTTCAAAGTCACAACAGAGTCACAACAGCTGCTCTTAGCCCTCTGAGATGTGAGCAAAATACCCCAGAAAAGGGCATAATTTTAAAATCATCTGTGCCTTTGATGCATAAGCACAAAAACTGCCATTGCAGCTGGATATCGCAGTGAATCATGTGTTAAAATCCATAAAATGAGCATCTTCCCTCTAGTTTCACCACTTTCAGTATAATGATTCTAGATAGCCTATAAAAACAGGAGATTACATTCCATCCCTGTCCCATCACACCTGGAGGCCAGCAAGGAACAACTCTAATTAAAACAGGGAGCGAGCTCCTTGGCTTTGAGTCAGATCAAATTTAATTGCCGTGCAGCTACAGAACAAAGGAAATTCTCACACAAAAAACCCACGTCTTACATTAACTAAAATCGTCACATAAAATAAGAACATTATGAGCTCAGGTTTTATCATGCAGAGGTCTGCTTACATGCAAGAGAACATAATAATGGGGTGACACAATTATTTTACAATTTCTCCAATGCATCAAATTTCATCGCTGCCAATTCTCTCACCATTACGAAGAGTACCTATACTTCAGTCCAACATAATAAGGTCAACACAGATTGAATAATGAATCAGCACTGGGAAGAAAAAGCTAAAAATAATTTCAGACTATAAGGCACAGCCCTGGTACAAGAAGATTTGGTTGAATCCAGGGAACTAATTAAACTCATAAAATTTAAAAATAATTGCCAGACGGGAGGCTGTGATTTTGAAAATATATATGCAAGCAAATTACTATGGATGCTGGAAAAACTGAATCACAAGCAAGGACCTGGCATTTTAGACCCCGTGGTTCGATGAAGCATCACCAACAGCTCAGCAATGAGAGGCATTCGCCCCACAATACCACGCAGACATGGGGATTATCTGACCTGACCCCCACAACTCAGGCCCCCTCACCCCCCACTTAACCTCCCTTCAGGCCATACAGTTTGGCAGTGCCAACAGTTCATTGCCCCTGGCACTCTGGCACCGACACCCTGTTCTAGCACCTTGCGCCCCAAGGGGCTTGAGGAGATAAAACCAATGGCCATTTGCTCTTCAAGGGTCCTGGGGTTTGCATCAGCTCGGGCTAGGGAAAGTGGTTGACCTCACCACTTTCCGACGGGAGGGGGGGTGGTGTTGTGGTTGCACTGCCCCTTCCAGCCCTAGCCGACCTGAAGATCACTCCGAGCATGGTGATTTCTGCATTCCTGTCTGTCAGCTGTTAAATTTCTGAAGTGGCCAGGTCACTTTAATCTCCATGCCCTGCAGTCACCTGGTTGGCTTTTAAATCATTGTACCACTCCATTCTGCAACAGAGATTTTCTTTTCTCCAGGCCAGAAGCTGCAAGTGAGAGCAGACCCCTTTGAAGTCCCATGACATAGCATAGATGTCAGTTTCATCTGGGGGTGGGGGGGTGCGGACAGGGGGTGGGATGGTGTTCAAGTCTACGCAGATGAGCACTCAGCCCCAATGTGTGCACACAGCTTTGATTTGAAGTTACTGAGGCTTCCCAGCAAGTTTAAATCTTTGAAGCCCTCTCCATTCCAATGGAACCCTTTGACCTCTAACACCGTGGGTGGCACGGTGGCACAGTTGTTAGCACTGCTGCCTCACAGTGCCAGTGACCCGGGTTCAATTCTGACCGAGAGTGAATGTTTGTGTGGAGTTTGCACCTTCTCCCTGTGTCTGTGTGGGTTTTCCTCTGGGTGCTCTGTCTTTCTCCCCCAGACCAAAGATGTGTAGGTTAGGTGGATTAGCCATGGGAAATGTGTGGGGTTATATGGATAGGGCCTGTGTAAGATACTGTGTCAGAGAGTTGGTGCAGACTCAATGGGCCAAATGGCCTCTTCTACACTGTGAGGATTCTATTCCCTGTACAACGACATTACCATTAACATAAAACTTGCGGGCACATAGCACAGGTGTTTTTTGAAATTAGCGTTCACTTGAAAATATTTCACATTACTTTGGTTTCACTTTATTAATATGTGGATCATCTGCTGAAAACTATCTTGCTCAGAAAATGTATGACACACCACATGGCTGGGAGGCATTGATGGTGTTGTGTATTTGGTGTTTGTCTCTTTAAGACAGTATGGCAGAAGGGAGTTACCTGACTTGAGGAACCAGTGGGAACTGGGAGTGAGCAATCATACCAGAAGGTAGAGTCCTCTCTCAGATAGAATCTTCTAGAAGCCATGTGGTAAGTATGTAAGGACTGGAGCAGCTGCTTTAGGGAAGCTAAGGGCTGCAAACTCATGCGCCAAATTTCTCTTATCAATAAATCCCTTTTGTTTCTAACAGAAGCTGAAATGTCTTGACGATGATAGAATGTCACAACATAACAGATGGTTACAGGGACATTTCCTTTATTGTGCCAGAAACAATTGGGTTTTTTGATCACTCTTCATTGAATGTTCATCTTAGTGTCCAAGTGTCACTCTGTGGGATATCGCTGAACTTGTAGGCTTGGCTGGCCATATCTTGCATGAATTGTAAAAAATATTGTCCCTGATTACTCTCAGTTGGGATCATTAAAATATTGTAGATGAACTCAAAGCAGAGAGGCAACATCCTAAGGTTGGCACTCACGCGGACAGTATGGACACTGCCATTTAGGCCCCTCATTCTTACCCTGACTAACTGTCCCCAACAAACTTCCACCCACCACCCCCCTACCGCCCATACCCAATCCCACAACATCCCGGACACCAGGCCCTTCCTTCTTCCCTCCACCATGCCCCTGACCCCACTCCATAACCTCCTCACCACTGACTCACCCTTGCTTGTCCTGAGCCTCCAACGCAAGCTGCCATTCTCCTGCACCTCCGCCTTGTGCTGTAATATTAAACAAGGAAAAGCATTGACCTTACATACAACTTTGTCACACTGACTGCTGCACATCATCTTTAAATGACAATGAACCAGATGCCATGAGATTCTTGTGCACCACTGGCTTTATTCCAAGGGTAGGACTTTATTAACACTGTTTTACACTAATGAATATTCATGAAATGCAAATGTATTATAACTGGGAACCCACCACAGATCGGTGTGATGCTTGTAATGCCACAAACTCACTGTTGGCTTTATGTCTCAAGCCATCATTGGGAAATATAAATTTTGCTCCTGCCTCATTAAATTGACCCACACGCCATGTTTTCTGCTCTTGTGGGCTCCAATAAATCCGTAGTCTGAAAAGGAGACCATTGGCTAGATTTTCAAACTGTTGTCCGGAACCCGAAGACTGGTTAATTTCTGAGTCCCGACCCATGCCCTATTCACACAATGCAATCTTCAAATGTTAATGCCCAAGCAAGGCTGGGGGTGATTTTGCCACCCTATTCGTGGTATCAAGCTCTATGAGGAGGTTGGATCTGTCTGATGCAGTAGCAGTATCAAAAACAAGCAGCAGCCATGACAGAGTCTGCCTCTACCATGCACAGAGGAGGGAGGAACTCAGAGGGCTGAAAGCCTTAATGCTCCAAGAACAAAGAACAAAGAAAATTACAGCACAGGAACAGGCCCTTCGGCCCTCCAAGCCTGCACCGACCATGCTGCCCAACTTAACTAAAACCCCCACCCTTCCGAGGACCGTATCCCTCTATTCCCATCCTATTCATGTATTTGTCAAGATGCCCCTTAAAAGTCACTATCGTATCCGCTTCCACTACCTCCCCCGGCAGTGAGTTCCAGGGACCCACCACCTTCTGTGTAAAAAATCTGTCTCATACATTTCCTTTAAACTTTGCCCCTCGCACCTTAAACCTGTGCCCCCTAGTAATTGACTCTTCCAATTGGCCAAATGTCCAGACAAATTACCTTGTTCCCATCTTGTAGCAAAGCCTCCTCCACTTAAAAAAAACTCTGCAGATCCCCTCATTGAACCCAATAACTATGCATTAACATATACCACATTATTCAGGTATTTATTTTTATTCTTTCATGGATGTGGGTGCCAGTTAGTTTGGTCAGCATTTATTGCCCATCCCTAATTGCCATTGAGAAGGTAGTTATGAGACGTCTTCTTGAATCGCTGCTGTCTGCATAGTGCAGGTACACCTACAGTGTTTTTGGAAGAGACTTCCTAACAGTGACAGAGAAGGAACAGCAATTTCTAATTTAAAAATCACCTCTGACCCTCCCCAGTCTGTTTATAACCTCCTCCAGGAGCTTAATGGGTAGTTGTTTGCGGATAAACAAGTTGCTGACTCATGCCTCCCTCTCCTTTTCATAATTGTTCTGGAGACATCAGGATCCATGCTTGCTACTTTTCACACAGTGTAAAGGGCTATTCCTCTCTGACGATGCCACACAGTGTTATCATAGACCACCATCCGCCAGCCTCCTGGCACACATTGGAGGTTAATATGCAGAGCTTCTATATTTATGTGATGCATTACTACCATATTTCTCTTCTTGGCAGCTTGCTCATTTTGGTAATGCCTTGCCAATGCCATGCCATGGAGATGCTTGCAATGAGCTCCTCAATGAAGTTGTGGCTACTTGGACCAGAGAGAACACTGAATGGCTCACAGCAGCCGTTGTCAGGAATATCTCTGAGTTTATGGCCTCCTGTCAGCCAGTTCTGGCACCAAGAGAAAGTGATGGCATTGATAGATTTGAGGGACATGTTGAAGCAGCTAAAGAAATTAATTGGAGTAGGTTTAATACTTCTTTCCTGCATCCACAGTACAAAATGGAGATTCAATGGCATGTAAAACTTTTTACTTGCTTCCCTTGAAAGAAAATATTCATTTCCCTGAGTAGCCAACACTCTTAAACTTTGCTCAAACCCTTTTCCATTAAGTTAACCTGGAAATTAGGCTAATTTCCAAGTGAACAATTTGCTCTCTCAGGGGGAGCGATCTTTACAATTGGAGATTTAATGCCACAGATAACTTGATGTACTATCTTTGTTTCTTTTGATAACCTTACTCATAGGCGAATCAAAAACACTTGTTGGTAACATGAGTTTGGGCCCAGAAGCTTTATATTTTGAATAATGACAAGATTTAGCTCCCTTAAGATACATACACCTTCAGACACCTTCATGAATCTTCTCAAACTTTTGAGAATTTGATATATTGAATACTTTGCTTCTAAGACATCATTCCTGCTATTTTGGAAAGCTCATTTCACAAAAAATCAAGCCTGCCTCATTTAGAATAGAACTATATATTTTCATTTTAAAAAATATTGACAGTGCCAGTCAATATTTGTCTTGTGTCTGTGGATAAAGTAGATGTTCTTCAAGCCTGGCAGCAAAAATGGCTATTTTCACTGACAAAGAAGATTTTTAAAAATGGAAATATATAGCTCAAACGTTTGAGAACATTCGTGAAGGTGTCTGAAGGTGCATATATCTTAAGGGAGCTAAATGTTGTCATTATTTGAAATATAAAGCTTCTGGGCCTAAACTCATGTTACCAATAAGTGCTTTTGATTCGCCTATGAGTAAGATTATCGAAAGAAACAAAGATAGTCCATCAAGTTATCTGTGGCATTAAATCTCTTATTTTAAAGATCTATTATCCCCCGAGGAGAGCGAATTATTCATTTGGAAATGAGCCTAATTTCCAGGTTAACTTGATGGAAAAGGGTTTGAGCAAAGTTTAAGAGTGTTGGCTACTCGGAGAGATGAATATTTTCTTTCAAGGGAGGCAAGTGTAAAGTTCAAGGGAGTGGATAGTAGTTATGCTCAGGAAAAATGAGGTCTTGCTTGACAAATCAGATTGTTGTCTCCCCTCTCTTTCCTGAAGGTCAGACTGATGTAAGCTTAATTATGCACTCCTCCTTGACCCAGGAAATCAATTGAAATGCCTCTTAGTGTCACCCAACTGAGAGCAGTTAATTCGCAGACTGGACAGATAATTTTAAAGAAAAAGAAATTAAGACCTAAGTGCCAAAGTTCAAAATATTGAATGAAGTTCTATAAGTGTAGATTTGGATCTCAACAACATTTTCTGAGCAAAATGATACTTCAGTTTTCAATTAACCACACTCATTAAGATTGCACACAATCTGTTTGAGAAAGGGGCAGATTATTACTGAAAATGCCAAACATCAGACACACTGTGCATTGAATCTTCAGGGGTAATGCTTACTGTTAATGATAGCTTAATACTGGCAGGATGATTCACTTTCTAATCATCATGAGCTGTATATTTGTTAACTTAAGCTCCATACTGGAAAAGTGATGGAAATAAACGTCCTGTTGTTGCCATTCATTTTGAGCTCTTACCACCTGAGTTATACAAGTTTTGTCGTTGATAACAGAACAATGGCACAAAATTTGTCATCAAAACAATGGCAAGGTTAAGATTACTTGTTGCTATTTAGGTACAAATACCACAGCAACTGCAGATCAGGATAGATGCACAGTTAAATGCAGAAATTGAGAAGCTTCCTACCTGATACTCTGCCATTAACTTTCCAAAAATAGCATCTCACTGTCTGTCCGTCTATTCAATTTCATTGAATAGTCTCATGTTCCTTTACTTGCACTGCAGACACAATGGGTGAAATCAGTAAGTTTGCGGACGACACAAAACTGGCAGGACTTGCAGATAGTGAGGAACATTGTCAGAGGCTACAGAAGGATATAGATAGGCTGGAAATTTGGGCAAGGAAATGGCAGATGGAGTTCAATCCTGATAAATGCGAAGTGATGCATTTTGGTGGGAATAATGTAGGGAGGAGCTACACGATAAATGGAAGAACCATAAAGGGTGTAGAGACGCAGAGGGACCTGGGTGTGCAAGTCCACAGATCTTTGAAGGTGACGTCACAGGTGGAGAAGGTGGTGAAGAAGGCATATGGCATGCTTGCCTTTATAGGACGGGGCATAGAGTATAAAAGTTGGGGTCTGATGTTGCAGATGTATAGAACGTTGGTTCGGCCGCATTTGGAATACTGCGTCCAGTTCTGGTCGCCACACTACCAGAAGGACGTGGAGGCTTTGGAGAGAGTACAGAGGAGGTTTACCAGGATGTTGCCTGGTATGGAGGGGCTTGGTTGTGAGGAGAGATTGGGGAAACTGGGGTTGTTCTCCTTGGAAAGACGGAGGATGAGGGGAGACTTAATAGAGGTGTATAAAATTATGAAAGGCATAGATAGGGTGAACGGTGGGAAGCTTTTCCCCGGGTCGGTGGTGACGTTCACGAGGGGTCATAGGTTCAAGGTGAAGGGGGGGAGGTTTAACACAGATATCAGAAGGACATATTTCACACAGAGGGTCGTGGGGGCCTGGAATGTGTTGCCGGGCAAGGTGGTGGAGGCGGACACACTGGGAACGTTTAAGACTTATCTAGACAGCTATATGAACGGAGTGGGAATGGAGGGATACAAAAGAGTGGTCTAGTTTGGACCAGGGAGCGGCGCGGGCTAATTGTTCCTGGTTTCTCGTTTCAAGGCTTCATTCTATGATCATCTTGCTGGTGCCAGTACAGAGTGAGACTGCGGATAGTTGGGAACCTGTCTCGGGGGCAGGGAATTCATATGGTGTTCGTGGAAGTGGAAATGACTAGGGTTGGGAAGCATTTTCCGATCGGGGCCATTGTGATCTCCTGGACTCGTTTCGATCGCCTCAGGGGGTCGGAGAGGAATTTCCCAGATTTTTTTTCCCCATATTGGCCCTGGGGTTTTTCACTCTGGGTTTTCGCCTCTCCCTGGAGATCACATGGTCTGGAATGGGGGGGTGGGGGTAAGTTAATAGGTTGTAATGAACAAAGCATCGTAGCTGTGAGGGACAGCTCGGTGGATAGGATATTGGTATGTAGATAGGCTGGAAAATTGGGCGGGGATCCTGGATTCAGGATTCAATCCTGGACCGGGGAGCGGCGCGGGCTTGGAGGGCCGAAGGGCCTGTTCCTGTGCTGTATTGTTCTTTGTTCTTTGTTCTTACCAAAAATGGCAGAGTGTTGGTTCTGGAGAGAAAAACTGATTCTGGAATGTTACGGTCATTCATGCTGGCGGGATTTTCCCATCTCGCTGCAGTGAACAAGGATTTGTCTGCGCACCAAATTCTCCAACATCACTGCAGCGGGAACATGGCATGAACAGCTGGTAAGATTATGCCCACTGTTTTTCTCTCCAGATCTAAACACAGTCTGTCACAGAAAACAGGTGGGCATGCTTGTTGAGGAGCGGGGCCTTAACATGTCGGCAAAGCCTGGCTGCACTGAGATTAGGGTGCCCTGATCAGATCAAAAAATGGCATCTCCCCCCCAACACAGAAGTCTTAGGGGCTCCACCCAGACTCCACTCCCGTGCCTCATGATCAACGCCAGAATTCAGCCCCCCCCCCCCCCCCCCCCCCCCCACCCCACCCTCCCAACCGGAGTTGACATTCACCCCCAGCAATCAGAGCCAGAATTCATCCCTCCCCACACCCACCCCCAATTGGTGTTGGCATTCACCCCCCCCTACCCTGATCAGAGCCGGTGCCTCTCACCCCCACTCCCAACAGTCATTACCAGCAAACTCCCGACTTTTCCCTGAACTTCGGACTCCTTCCCCCTGAAATCCCCTGTCCCCCAAACAGTCATCACTGGCATCCCCAGCTCCCACGTCTGCTTCCCCCCCTCCACTGCATATAAATGAATCCCCCCTCCCCCATTAGGCACTCATTGGGGTCCGCCCCTGCCCCCTGACACAAGTTTCCACTCCCAGGTTGGCAATGAAAACTTGCGCCAAGCGCAGTGCCAGGGGCTATACTCACCTTTACACCCACAGGGGGATCCCCGTGACAGGTTCACATCTGGGTGATGTCACATTGATGTGCTTTGAAAATACGGTGAGGATTCAATATACGGTGAAGGGGTGTCTTTAATAATAACTGTATTGTAATGTATCTAAATCAGGCTCACACCCATTGTGGGGAAGTTACATTGCTGACGAGGTTCAGCAAAATTTGAAAGTTACGATCTCGCTGGCAAGATTCAAGACTTCCGATTTTCGCCAAATCTTGAGCCCCACTGTCCATTCCCGCGGACCATAAACCTGTCACAGCAGATTAATTTATTTCATGTTGAAGTATCCTTTTGGTAATATGGTAAGTGTTAAGCATTGCCAATCAACTTCTCTGCCACTGAAAATTCACATGGAGTCTTCTTCCGTCAGCTTTTAGTTGTGATTGGAGAACTAAAAGGAAAATTAAAGCTTTAATTTTCCTTTTTATCTTTATTCCTCTATCATAATCCAAATTTGCTTTCCATCCCTTTATTTCTTTCCCTGTGCCTGATTTGACTTTATACTCACCTACTGTAATCGTAAATCCTTGCTCAGGTCATTCCTTCAGATTTCCTGGATAAGGGAAGAGACAGTCCTTTTCACTTGGCTCTCAACTGTTCTATAGAGGGCACAGCACCATTTCCGTCTCACATGTCCAGTGACTTGCAACACCTTATGCCGCTGCCTCGAGCATTAGAATTCAAAGAATCCCATAGAATCCCTACAGTGCAGAAGGAGGACAAGTCTGCACCGACTTTCCAAAAGAGCACCTTAGCCAGGTCCACCCTCCGCTCTAACCCCATAAACCCGTGCATTTACCACGACTAATCCCCTAACTGACACATTTTTGGACACTAAGGGGCAATTTAGCATGACCAATCCACCTGTCCTGCACAGCTTTGAACTGTGGGAGGAAACTGGAGCACCCGGAGGAAACCCACGCAGACATGGGAAGAATATGCAAACTCCAAACAGTCATCCAAGGCTCGAATCAAACCAGCGTTCCTGGCGCTGTGGAGCAGCAGTGCTAGCCACTGTGCCACTGTGCCGTCCATTAACCCAGCAGCAGGTGGGGGATGGGGTGTGGGGAGGGGGGGCGGGTGCTCACCATGAGGGGCGGTAGCACAACAAGCAGTCCTGGGCATGTTTCCTTGTTTTCAGATGGTGTCATTGAGGGATAGGCTGCATGTAGCTGAGAAATAGGAGGGGGCCCAGGCAGTATCCTGGGGGGGGGAATGTTCTAATGTTATAGGGAATGGTTTAGGAGCAGGAAGCCACTACAGGTGATTTTCTGGATATGACTGCATAAATAAGAATGCAGCCAGTTGCATGCTATCCCAGCCAGCTATATGATGGTAGAAAGGCATTAGAGGAGGATGGGATGATCAATCATGGCAAAAGCTGCAGATTGATGGGAAAGGAAGAGGAGGGAAAGTTTGTCTTTGTCACAGTCACATAAGCTGTGACTTGTGCCTTTGTTAAGAACCATTTCAGCACAACAACAGAGGCCTGATGGGAGGGATTCAGACATGGAGTTCCAGGAAAACTGGACACAGATTTTGGATTTACATTAAGAGAGTGACCTCTGGCACATGACTGAACTATGTAACACTTACTTTCAAATGCTGCTTAGCCAGAAATTAAATTCAGGATGAGTGTGCACACTTCACATGGGAAGTACACGGGATACCATCTTGGTAAATTATATATATGCTCACCTCATGACCACTGGTATCATGTGAAGCAGAGAAACAATGATGTGAGTCTGTTTGGAAAGCTGAGTTGAAAACTGTTTTGCCATTTTGCATCTTCAAGTCCCAGCCAATGTCCATCTTAGCTTCACACAGCTGAACACCACATTAAACAAAGCAAAGGATACCGTCCACTGTCACCCACCCGCTCGAAACCACCCGCGGTGTAATTTAAACGGACAATGAACCATGGATGAGTTAGTTTCTGGATTATTTTTTCTCACTGCTGGTGCAATTGTACTTGTTAATGAAGGTTTCACCGACCATGCTGCCCGACTGAATTAAAGCCCCCTACCCTTTAGAGGGATATGGTCCCCGGAAGGGTAGGGGGCTTTAGTTCAGTCGGGCAAGCTTGTTCCTGTGCTGTAATTTTCTTTGTGCTTTGTTCTTTGTTTCCCTGCGTTTGGTTAAAATTTGAATAGTCTGCAGGGAATGGCCTGTCTGATGTTGAAGTCCTTCTGGTCATTTAAAATATTGTGCTGGAAGAAATTTCTCCCAGACATGGGCGACCTTGTAGGGCCTCCTCAAGAAATTGAGCATAACTGGGAAAAGGAAGTGCGGCCTGCAAAGCAGGACAAATGGGCAGAAGGGGAGGGGGCAATATCTAGAAAGAACTTTAGGGAACACTATTACTTTAACTTCAGTCAGGACCGATACTTGAACCAATATGAGTGAAATCTCCCAGCATGTTAGCATCCCTAACTGCACATGTCTAGTGAGTGCCAGTTTTATGGAGTATTGTGGTGATTAGAGTCTAAAATGCTGATTTGAAATCTACCAGTACAAGGGCAGCATTGCATAGCCTTGTCAAGTTGGCTGTGGTTTTAATTTTTATACACCTGACTCCCTTTCAAGTTATAGCTAGAATTAAGCAAGATTGTCCAATTTGCAGTCCATCTGAGGATCTTGAGCCTCTCTATATGGAGGTAAACCTATTCACCTTGTCTGAGACAAGCAGGAGGAGTGATTACAAGAGTCTTCCAGGGGTATCAGAATTCCCCACAGTAAAGGGGATCACTGACTCCATGCTCATTAGTTGATATGTTCCTCATTTAAACCCAGTCATTTCATTGATCATATTGGATACCATTCCCTCAGTATGCCACCAAAAGTAATGTCTCAACCAGGTGAATAGCTATCATTCTATCAATAGTTACAATTATTTCACTCCATAGCAGTCTTTTGTGCAAGATGGGGGAGGTTCAATGAATGTATTCAATGAATGGCATGACAGCAGGAAACTCTATGGATTAAAGGAACTTTGGCGTGTTTGTCCATAGATCTCTGAAGGGCATGTTAGTTGAGTGGTGAAAAAGGCAAATGGGACACTTGCCTTTATCAATCGTAGCATTGATCACAAAAGTAGAGAAGTCATAAAGTAAAGTTCATTTATTAGTCACAAGTAAGGCTTACATTAACACTGCAATGAAGTTACTGTGAAAATCCTCTACTCACCACACTCTGGCACCTGTTCGGGTCAATGCACCTAACCAGAACGTCTTTGAGACTGTGGGAGGAAACCGGAGCACCCGGAGGAGACCCATGCAGACACAGGGAGAAAGTGCAAATGCCACTTAGACAGTGATCCAAGCTGGGAATCGAACACAGGTCCCTGGCACTGTGAGGCAGCATTGCTAACCACTGTACCACTGTGCCACCCCATGTTGGAGTTGGACAGAACTTTGGTGAGGCTAGAGGACTGTGTGCAGTTCTGATCGGCACATTATCGGAAGGATGTGATTGCACTGGAGGGGGTGCAGAGGAGATTCATCAGGATGCTGCCTGGGATGGAACATTGATGTTATGAAGAGAGGTTGAATAGGCTTGGGTCATTTTCATTGATGTGGAGATGCCGGCGTTGGACTGGGGTAAACACAGTAAGAGCTTACAACTAATCAAGTCTTTAAGAAACAAAACAATGTGAATGGAGAGAGCATCAAGACAGGCTAAAAAGATGTGTATTGTCTCCAGACAAGACAGCCAGTGAAACTCTGCAGGTCCACGCAACTGTGGGAGTTACAAATAGTGTGACATGAACCCAATATCCCGGTTGAGGCCGTCCTCGTGTGTGCGGAACTTGGCTATCAGTTTCTGCTCAGCGACTCTGCGCTGTCGTGTGTCGCGAAGGCCGCCTTGGAGAACGCTTACCCGATTATCAGAGTCATTTTCATTGGAGCAGAGAAGACTGAGGAGTGGTTCCTCTGTTTAAGAAAGGGAATAGAAATGACCCTGGTAATTATAGGCCGGTTAGTCTTACTTCGGTGGTCGGTAAGTTGATGGAAAAGGTCCTTAGGGATAGGATTTACGACCATTTAGAAAGATGCAGCTTAATCCGGGATAGTCAGCACGGATTTGTGAAGGGCAAGTCTTGCCTCACAAATTTGATAGAATTTTTTGAGGAGGTAACTAAGTGTGTAGATGAAGGTAGTGCAGTTGATGTCATATACATGGATTTTAGTAAGGCGTTTGATAAAGTCCCCCATGGTCGGCTTATGAAGAAAGTAAGGATGTGTGGGATAGAGGGAAGTTTGGCCGATTGGCTAGGTAACTGGCTATCTAACAGAAGACAGAGGGTGGTGGTGGATGGAAAATTTTCGGACTGGAAACCGGTTACCAGCGGAGTGCCACAGGGATCAGTGCTTGGTCCTCTGCTATTTGTAATTTTTATAAATGACTTGGAGGAGGGGGCTGAAGGGTGGATCAGTAAATTTGCTGATGACACCAAGATTGGTGGAGTAGTGGATGAGGTGGAGGGCTGTTGTAGGCTGCAAAGAGATATAGATAGGATGCAGAGCTGGGCTGAAAAATGGCAAATGGAGTTTAACCCTGACAAATGCGTGGTGATTCATTTTGGTAAGACAAATTTAAATGTGGATTACAGGGTCAAAGATAGGGTTCTGAAGAATGTGGAGGAACAGAGAGATCTTGGGGTTCATATCCATAGATCTCTGAAGGTTGCCACTCAAGTGGATAGAGCCGTGAAGAAGGCCTATAGTGTGTTGGCGTTCATTAACAGGGGGTTTGAGTTTAGGAGCCGTGGGGTTATGCTGCAACTGTACAGGACCTTGGTGAGACCACATTTGGAATATTGTGTGCAGTTCTGGTCACCTCACTACAAGAAGGATGTGGAGACACTGGAAAGAATGCAAAGGAGATTTACCAGGATGCTGCCTGGTTTGGAGGGTAGGTCTTATGAGGAAAGGTTGAGGGAACTTGGGCTTTTCTCTTTGGAGCGGAGGAGGTTGAGAGGAGACTTGATAGAGGTTTATAAGATGATGAGGGGGATAGATAGAGTGAACGTTCAAAGACTATTTCCTTGGGTGAATGGAGCGGTAACTAGGGGACATAACTATAGGGTTCATGGTGGGAGAAATAGGAAGGATGTCCGAGGTGGGTTTTTTACTCAGAGAGTGGTTGGGGTGTGGAATGGACTGCCTGCAGGGATAGTGGAGTCAGAAACTTTAGGAACATTTAAGAAACTATTGGATAGGCACATGGAGTACTTCGGGATGATAGGGAGGAAATAGCTTGATCTGGGTTTCAGACAAAGCTCGGCACAACATCGTGGGCTGAAGGGCCTGTTCTGTGATATACTGTTCTATGTTCTATGTTCTATGAGTGACCTGTTCAAGGTGTACAAGATTATGAGGAGCCTGGAGAGGGTGGATCAGGAGCAGCTGTTCCTCTTTGTTGAAGGTCAGTCACGAGGGGACACAAGTTCAAGGTGAAGTTCAAAGATGGTTTAAGGGGGATGTGAGGAAAAACCTTTTTACCCAGTGGGTGGTGATGGTCTGGAATGCACTGCCTGGAAGAATGGTAGAGGGGGATTGCCTCCTATCCTTTAAAAAGTACCTGGATGAGCACTTAGCACATCATAACATTCAAGGCTATGGAGCAAGTGCTGGCAAATGGGATTAGATAGGTTGGTCAGGTTTTCTCACATGTGTTTCTCTTGGTGCAGACTTGATGGGCTGAAGGGCCTCTTTTGCAATGTATGCTTCTATGAGGTGGTGGCGCATTAGTAATGGTAGCGATCTGGGCTAATGCTCTGGGGACAAGAGTTCAAATCCCACCATGGCAGCTAAATTCAATTAATTTAAAAATAATTGAAATAAAAAGCTGGTTCAATAGTGACCATGAAACCATAATTGTAAAAATCTATCTAGTTCACTCATGCCTTTTAGGGAAGGAAATCTGCCATCCTTACCTGGTCTGGTCTACATATGACTCCACCCACAATGTGGTTCACTCTGAAATGACCTATCAAACCATCACAAAGTGTAAAGGGAACAAAATGGGACAGACCACCCGACATTGGCCGAGGCACCAGAAATTATAACAGCAAACCCAGCCTTGTCAATCCCGAAAGTGGAGTCACAGGTGGACAGAGTAGTGAAGGCATTCGGCATGATTGGTTTCATTGGTCAGAACATTAAATACAGGAATTGGAATGTCTTGTTGAAGTTGTACAAGACATTGGTAAGACCACACTTGGGATATTGTGTACACCCTTATAGAAAAGATATTATTAAATTAGAAAGAGTGCAGAAAAGATTTACTAGGATGCTACCGGGACTTGATGGATTGAATTATAAGGAGAGTCTGAACAAAGAACAAAGAACAAAGAACAGTACAGCACAGGAAACAGGCCCTTCGGCCCTCCAAGCCTGTGCCGCTCCTTGGTCCAACTAGACCAATCGTTTGTATCCCTCCATTCCCAGGCTGCTCATGTGACTATCCAGGTAAGTCTTAAACGATGTCAGCGTGCCTGCCTCCACCACCCTACTTGGCAGTGCATTCCAGGCCCCCACCACCCTCTGTGTAAAAAACGTCCCTCTGACATCTGAGTTATACTTCGCCCCTCTCACCTTGAGCCCGTGACCCCTCGTGATCGTCACCTCCGACCTGGGAAAAAGCTTCCCACTGTTCACCCTATCTATACCCTTCATAATCTTGTACACCTCTATTAGATCTCCCCTCTTTCTCCGTCTTTCCAGGGAGAACAACCCCAGTCTACCCAATCTCTTCTCATAGCTAAGACCCTCCATACCAGGCAACATCCTGGTAAACCTTCTCTGCACTCTCTCTAATGCCTCCACGTCCTTCTGGTAGTGCGGCGACCAGAACTGGACGCAGTACTCCAAATGTGGCCTAACCAGCGTTCTATACAGCTGCATCATCAGACTCCAGCTTTTATACTCTATACCCCGTCCTATAAAGGCAAGCATACCATATGCCTTCTTCACCACCTTCTCCACCTGTGTTGCCACCTTCAAGGATTTGTGGACTTGCACACCTAGGTCCCTCTGTGTTTCTATACTCCTGATGACTCTGCCATTTATTGTATAACTCCTCCCTACATTATTTCTTCCAAAATGCATCACTTCGCATTTATCCGGATTAAACTCCATCTGCCACCTCTCCGCCCAATTTTCCAGCCTATCTATATCCTGCTGTATTGCCTGACAATGCTCTTCGCTCTCCGCAAGTCCAGCCATCTTCGTGTCATCCGCAAACTTGCTGATTACACCAGTTACACCTTCTTCCAAATCATTTATATATATCACAAATAGCAGAGGTCCCAGTACAGAGCCCTGCGGAATACCACTGGTCACAGACCTCCAGCCGGAAAAAGACCCTTCGACCACTACCCTCTGTCTCCTATGGCCAAGCCAGTTCTCCACCCATCTAGCCACTTCTCCTTGTATCCCATGAGCCTTAACCTTCTTAACCAACCTGCCATGTGGGACTTTGTCAAATGCCTTACTGAAATCCATATAGACGACATCCACGGCCCTTCCTTCATCAACCGTTTTTGTCACTTCCTCAAAAAACTCCACCAAATTTGTAAGGCACGACCTCCCTCTTACAAAACCATGCTGTCTGTCACTAATGAGATTGTTCCGTTCTAAATGCACATACATCCTGTCTCTAAGAATCCTCTCCAACAACTTCCCTACCACGGACGTCAAGCTCACCGACCTATAATTTCCTGGGTTATCCCTGCTACCCTTCTTAAACAACGGGACCACATTTGCTATCCTCCAATCCTCAGGGACCTCACCCGTGTCCAAAGAAGCGACAAAGATTTCCGTCAGAGGCCCAGCAATTTCATCCCTCGTCTCCCTGAGCAGTCGAGGATAGGTGCCATCAGGCCCTGGGGCTTTGTCAGTTTTAATGTTCCCTAAAAAACCTAACACTTCCTCTCTTGTAATGGAGATTTTCTCTAACGGATCAACACCTCCCTCCGAGACACTCCCGGTTAACATGCCCCTCTCCTTCGTGAATACCGATGCAAAGTATTCATTTAGGATCTCCCCTATTCCCTTGGGTTCTAAGCATAATTCCCCTCCTTTGTCCCTGAGAGCTCCGATTTTCTCCCTGACAACTCTTTTGTTCCTAACGTATGAATAGAATGCCTTAGGATTCTCCTTAATCCTGCCTGCCAAGAACATCTCGTGACCTCTTTTTGCCCTTCTAACTCCCCGTTTGAGTTCTTTCCTACTCTCTCTGTATTCCTCCAGAGCTCCATCTGTTTTCAGTTGCCTGGGCTTAACGTACGCCTCCCTTTTCATTTTAATCAGATCCTCAATTTCCCTGGTTATCCACGGCTCTCGAATCCTACCTTTCCTATCTTTCCTTTTTACAGGCACATGCCTATCCTGCAGCCTTATCAATAGTTCCTTAAAAGACTCCCACATGCCAGACGTGGACTTACCCTCGAACATCCTCTCCCAATCAACATCCACCAATTCCTGCCTAATCCGGCTATAGTTAGCCTTCCCCCAATTTAGCACCCTGCCCGTAGGACAGCACTCATCCTTGTCCATTACTATCCTAAAGTTAACAGAGTTGTGGCCACTTTGGATAGACTTTTCTCCCTGGAACGTAGGAGGCTTAGGGGTGATCTTATAGAGGTCTATAAAATAATGAGGGGCATAGATAAGGTAGATAGTCAACATCTTTTCCCAAAAATAGAGGAGTCTAAAGCGAGAGGGCATAAGTTTAAGGTGAGAAGGGAGTGATACAAAAGGGTCCAGAGGGGCAATTGTTTCACACGAAGAGTGGTGAGTATCTGGAACGAGCTGCCAGAGGTAGTAATAGAGGCAGGTACAATTTTGTATTTCAAAAAGCTCTTAGATATTTACACGGGCAAGATTGGTATGGAGGGATACGGGCTAAATGAGGGCAATTGGGACTAGCTTCATGGTAAAAACTGGACAGCATGTACAAGTTAGGCCAAAGGGCCTGTTTCCATGGTGTAAACCTTTATGACTCTAAATGACCCCTTTTTGAAGATTCTATTCTGATCATATAGATTTGTATATAAGAGATTTTGTTCGTATGATTGTCAGGGAACTTAAGTGGGGGGGGAGGACTGTGGCAGCACGGCCCCCTTTGAGGGGTGGTTTTTCATAGGCCCCAGGAGAGTCAGGTGACCTATCAGGATGAAGTGCACAAACCATCAACTATTGGGTGTTAGGGTGCGGGTCCTGGTAGGAGGGAATATTCAGTGTGAGCCCGGGAGCCGCTGGGGCTAGACCTGTATCTGTACTGAGCTTGTTTGTATATAGTTTTAACTTTCCTTCAATAAATCACCATTGTGATTCAAGGTTTCCTTGTTGTGATACCTCACACTACAACACATAACTTCTCAGTAGAAATCAACCAGCATGCTTAGTTTGCTTTTATTACAGTCTTCTGTGTCACTACTTTTCGTAATTTGTTGAGCTGTGCCCTGAGATTACAAATAATTGAACTTTGTTTCTGATTGTTCTTTTTGTTAGATTAAATTAGATTTTGTTAGATTTGTTAGATTCTTTTTATCAATTAAAGCATTTGAAAAATGGAATTTCGTTGCCATAACTGCATTCATGAACAACGCGCGCCAAAGGTTATACTGAAAATATCCATACGAGTGCACCACATAATATAATGGAAAAGATGATTCAACTTCCAATTCTGCCACCCTTTGGGAAGATATTTGGCTGTCACCCAACACTTCCCACACACACAGCAAGTCATTGGGGCGACAGGGTGGCACAGTGGTGAGCACTGCTACCTCACAGCGCCAGGGACCCAGGTTCAATTCCCAGCTTGGGTCACTGTCTGTGCAGAGTCTGCACATTCTCCCTGTCTCTGTGTGGGTTTCCTCCAGGTGCTCCGGTTTCCTCCCACAGTCCCGAGGACGTGCTGGTTAAGTGTACCCAAACAGGTGCTGGAGTGTGGCGGCTAGGGGATTTTCACAGTAACTTCATTGCAGTGTCAATGTGAGCCTACTTGTGACACTAATAAATAAACTTTAAACAATTCTAGAGGTTTGAAAGCTTGGTGCTACTTCTCAACATTTCTTGATGTAATGTAAATAACAGCTCAGATATTTCAGTTTTATGTATAAAAACAATCACTTAAAAGCTTATACACAATAGCTTCACATTAACAAGTCTATTTCACACTACTGCCTCTGATTCCAAAAGTGAAAGAAGATAAAACCAACTTCAATTTCACACACATTGAAAATTATGTTCTGTGTGTTTTCCTTTGTTTAAACCCTTCTAAATCTTTTCAGGCCCTTGATCATTCTGCTCTTGAAATGTGATTATTTTCATTAAGAGGATTCTTAGGCTGGAAGTCATCATTCTGATGATTAGAATGTGATGGCCCTTCTCACCAGTAGTTTCTTCCAGTCCCGCTCAAGCCAATGACCATGTGAGTGGCTCGCTGTGGCAGGGACAGAAAATTCCAACTTAAGTGCGGTGTCGGGTGGGAAATCCCGCATGACATAAAGGGCGGAATTTTCCAATTTGTTTTATCGTGTCAGTTTAGCAAGAAAACCGGAGAGAATCCCACTGGCGTCGTGGGTGAGAAAAACCAGCATATCTCATTGAATAGAATCATAGGCTGGAATTTTATCACCCTGCCCGCCACAGGAATCAGAGGGGGCAAGGGACGGAACATGGAAAGGTCCGTTGACCTCGGGCTGATTTTACAGTTTTGGGATGAGCGAGGCCATAAAATCCTGCCCACAGAATCATAGAATCGATACTATGCAGAAAGAGACCATTCAGCCCATCGAGTCTGCACCAACTCTCTGACGGAGTATCTTACCCAAGCCCTGTCCCCCGCCCTATGCCCGTAACTCCGTACATTTATCATGGCTAATCCACCTACCTACACATCGTTGGCCTGTGGGAGGAAACTGGATCACCCGAAGGAAATCCATGCAGACACAGAGAGAAAGTGCAAACTCCACACAGACAGCCACTCAAGGCCAGAATCAAACTCAGCTCCTTGGTGCTGTGAAGCAGCAGTGCTAACCACTGGGCCACCCCCATCTCCAGCTGCATTGAAATAACTTCTTTTATCACGAATTTCATGCCACACTTGTGGCAGCCTGCCTCTGATTCGCTTGCCCTGGCATCACTTGATCTCAGGAATCAGCATCTTTTAAATGTTCCAAGTCCAATCAGGGGGATGGCAGCCAGGAAGGCAGCCCCACGATTCTCAGATGGAGCCTTGGACCAAGGTGCTGGATGGGTTGAGCAGCACCTTGCTCTGCCAAAGGGCAAAGTGTCCATGCCCAGGGGGCACCTTGGCACTGCCCATCAAGCATCGGACAGTGCCAAGGGAGGCCTATTGTGGGTGAGGCCTAGGAGCAAATGGTGGGGGTTCCTACTGCCACTCTGCATGGCGATCGGTCTGGGATGGAGCGAGGGTAGCGATTGGGGTGGGCTGGTGGGCTGGTGGGCATGGTGTGCCGGGGAAGGGCCTGCCTCCGGGGGGGGTCTGACCCCGGGGGGGGGAGGGGGGGGTCAGCTGGCGGGGGGGGGGGGGGTCTGCTGGGGTGAGGGGGGTGGGGGCATCACCACTGCAGGGGGGTGGGGCCTGGACATCGGGGCGCTCCGGGACTGGGGGGAGGGTCAGGGCTGGCCCAGGAATTGCTGTGGGGGCTACAATCAGGCCGTGGGGGGGGGGGCTAGAGGGGCAGCATTGCGATGTCCCGGGCTGGCCAGTGATCGAGCTGGTCAGCAAATGGGAGGTTGACAGTTTGGGGCCACTGCACATGCGCAGAGTTCCAGAACTGTGAGACTCGGCGCAAATAAACATACCTCACCCCCTCCCACCCAGTTGGCCAACCCCAAACACCTCTTCCCTCCTCTCCCAGTCATCCCAAGAGCAGAGTACACTCCCCACTGATCGCCCCAATAGGCCCCATCCCCAAGTAGGCCCCTCCCCCTCTGCCCCCCTTGGCATTGCACAATGCCCAGTAGGCAGTGCCAGGGTGCCAGGTTGGCACTGCTAGGCTGGCACTGCTCAAGGGGCACCTCCCTTACCCCCGACCTTCTTTGGGGGCCTCAATGGCCTCTATTCATTCCAACGGAGTCGGGCTGCCTGTTCCCCATTAGTGGGGAGCAGGAGTAATTCCTGTTGGAGTGAACCACTCCTGGTAAGGGGATTTGGGAGACATAAGCGGGCGTGGAGACTTCAATCCTAGTTCTGTTCATGAAATGTCAGTCACAATCTCCATATTGCAATCAGCTCCGTGCCGATTTTAAGCATGGAACTAATTATGCTGGAAATCTTAGTCTGAGAGACTCGTGGAGGCCATGATGCCCAGTGAGAAACCCACTAAACAGCCCCCAGCGCTGTGTCCCATTCACTGTGCTGCTTGAGCCGTGCAGCAGGCTGGGAGAATTGTCCAACATATGTTAGGATCCCAGGCCAGAAGCCGAAGGTATCTTATGAAGCTAGACTATACCTATACCCCCAAAATCTTTCAATTTTGGCATAAATGAGAAGAAAGGATGCTTCAATCCAGGAGTCATTTTGCTGACAAATTAGCAATCTTTTATCAAAATAGGCTTTATTCATTGCACAGCTTAAGCATAACTCTAACAAATTGAATCAGTTTAACTCTTAAAAGTTGAACAACCTTTACACATGAAAATAAATAACTCTTAATTTTTAACATATCACTATTTCAGTTCCAAATAAGCAACATTCTTCCAATAGAGTTAAACCCTACTTTAAATGCAGTTAGCAAACCCATGCATACTTACTACAAACTAGTGCAGAAAGTCTTGAAGCTGTTAAAGAGACTTGTGAGAGAGAGAGGACTTCTGTCTTTAAACAGCTCCAGTCAGCAACTGAACTCGAAACTGAAACTAAATCAGCACAAAAACCTCGCCACAAACCTAGCTCCTCCCATTCAGCATATCATCACATGACTTTGTATGCAAAAAAAGCTGCCTTTCCTTTAAGCAAAAAAAAAACTAGGGGAAATCTTCATTTATAAACAGCAGACCATTTGCCTTACCCTAAATAAATACTACATGGCTAAAATGAGTAATAATCCTGCTGTTCAGCATTTGGCCTTTATTCCCTCCAGACATAGTGACTGCTTGTAAAAACAAACTGAATCTTAAAACAGTCCCTTTAAACATAACATATATTGATAGCACGGTATCAGCACACATGTACCTGCTTCACCTTCATCTTCAGCAACTGTAAAGTAAATTCTACAACTCTAGTGTATAGTCAGTTGAACTCAAATATCATTGTGCAAGGATTCCTCATTCTTCAAAGGATTCTGACCTGGACTCCTAAGGTTCACTTCTGTGGTCCCTGTACTGTTACTATATAGAGTTGTAAAGCTCCTTTTTCTGCAACTTCCCCCTGCCCCCCCCCCCCCCGCCCCCCCCCCAACCCCCACCTTTTACTGTGTATGCATGTGAGTGTGCAGTGGAGTGGGAAGTTGTGATCACTTCTCCCCCAGGTTTTGAATGTGAAATAAATTAACCTTCTGAGTTAATCATAATGTGGGTTTGCTGCAAGTTATTAGTAAATTGGATCTCACATAGATGGGATTTTGGAAAACATACCACTGCATACTTTTAAAAAAATCTTCTGCTGACAGACAGTTATTGGGAGGAATAGGTAGAGTTGCCTGTCTCTTGCCTGTCTATAACAGACATCTGTTATCAACTTGTAGGTCCTAGCATTGATTGTCCCTGTCAGGATTGACAGAAAATGCTGGAGGCACAATTGTTGGAAAATTTAACCTTTTATTAAATGTTCTTCCAACTGTATACAGGATTAGCTTAGCACAAGGCTTCAGAGAGAACTATCTCTCAGCATGTTTTATTACCATGTGATCTTATATCATTGAAGATGTAGAGTGTCTATTTACATATTTAACATTAACTCTTTACATTTCCCCCGAAGTCTCTGACTCTATTGATTATATTACTTGCATTATTCTACATTACCTCCCTCTCCCACCAGAAGTCTCTGCCTTCATCTGTGAGTTGCAGAGATAATCATTGTGGTCTTTCCTCCAGCCTTGTTCTCAGTTCTCTTCGAGGCCATACAGGATCAAGGTTCTCCATGTTCTCTCTTGGACTTGGCTGAGTAGTATCTGAATCATCAGGGACTATGAGCTCTCTGTTTTGGCCTTCTTAGAGTCATGGAGTCATAGAGGTTTGCAGCATGGAAAGATGTCCTTCAGCCCATCATGTCTGCACCAATCAAGCTCCTATCCTAATCCCATTTTCCAGCACTTGTTCTACAGCTTTGTATGTTCTGGCATTTCAAGTGCTCATCTAAATACTTCTTAAGTGTTGTGAAAGTTTCCGCCTCTACCATCCTCTCAGTGAGTTCCAGATTCCCACCTCCCTCTGGGTGAAAACATTTTCCTCACTATAAACTCCTATAAACCTTCTGCCCCTTCATTTAAATCTATACTCCCTGATTATTGACCCCACTGTTAAGGGAAAAGCTCCATCTTATCTATGCCCCCCCATGATTTTATATACCTCAATCAGGTCCCCCTCAGCCTTCTCTAGAAAGGAGCCTATCCAGTCTCCCTCAATAGCTGAAATGTTCCAGCCCAGGCAACATCCAGGTGAATCTCTCTGCATCTTCTCGAGTACAATTACATCCTTCCTATAGTGTGCCAATCAGAACTGCACACAGTACTCTAGCTGTGGCCTAACCAATGTTCCATACAGCTCCATCATAACCTTCCTGCTCTTACATTCAATGCATTGGTTAATAAAGGCAAGTATCCCATATACCTTCTTAACCACCTTAAAAACCTGTCCTGCTGTCTTCAAAGGTCTATGGACATGCACACCAAGGTCCCTCTGATCCTCTGTACTTCTTAGAGTCCAACCATTCATTGTATATCCCCCTTGCCTTGTTAATCCTCCCAAAATGCATTACCTCACACAGGGTTAAATTCCACCTGCCAATGTTTTGCCCCTCTAGCATGCCCGTCTATATCGTCCTGCAATCAAAAGCTTTGCTGCTCACTATTTACCACACCACCAATTTTTGTGTCATCCGCAAACATTACTTATCATACCTCCTACATTCATGTCGAGATCATTAATGTACACTTCAAACAACAAGGGACCTGGCACCGATCCCTGTGGAATAACACTGGACACAGGTTTCCAGTCACAAAAACAATCTTTGACCATCACCCCCTGTCTCCTACTACGAAGCCAATTTTGGATCCAGTTTGCCAGATTTCCCTGGATCCCATGGGCTCTTAACTTTCTCATCAGCCTCCCATGTCAAAAGTCATGATGTGGAGATGCCGGCGTTGGGCTGGGGTGGACCAGTAAGAAGTCTCACAATACCAGGTTAAAGTCCAACAGGTTTATTAGGTATCACGAGCTTTCAGAGCGCTTCGCCTTCATGAGGTGAGTGGAAAGTTGGGTTCACAAACACGGCATATATAGACACAGGCTTAATTGAGTTTTTAAAAGTGTTTTTTCATGCTCCCTGATCTTCTGGGTAACTGGTCCATTTCATTGAAGGTTTTCTGCTCTTAAATATGAGTGCACTTTTGTTCCTTCTCACCATTTCATTTTCAATTTCTGCAAGATAAGATTATGAATGAAATTCTTCTTTCCAAAACCTTACCTTTATGATTCTGGTCATGAATCCATATTGATTCTGTTGACTGGAGTTCTGGTGAATCACGTACTTAGTGTCATTGATCATAGTTTCTAGGTTTGATTTGGAAAATACTCATCCCTGTTTTCCCTTACTCTCTCCACATCTGCTGCTTTGAGGTATGTCATAAGTGTGCGCAGAAGAGCAGGAAGTTGAGTCCGCAGTCATCTTCTGATTAGAAGTGTTGATGGAACTGGGCCATTCTGGTGTGGTGTAGAATGGTGTCTTAACAGTGCCAAATTGATATTGTTGTTTATCTTCAACAAAGCTTTTACCATCCTTATTCCCCTTTTAGCCTTCCTGTTAGCTTGCTGGTGTCTGGGTAAACGAGTTGTGGAGATAAATCCATTGGCTTCTATTTTTTTAATCAATTTGTGGGACATGGGCGTCTCTGGCTGACCAGCATTTATTGCCCATCTCTCGTTGCCCTTGGAGGGCAGTTGAGAGTCAACCACTGTGGCTCTGGAGTCTCATGTAGGCCAGACCAGATAAGGACAGCAGATTTCCTTCCCTAAGGGACATTAGTGAACCAGATGGGTTTTTCCGACAATCGACAATAGTTTCATGGTCATCAGTAGAATCTTAATTCCAGTTATTTTTTATTGAATTCAAATTCCACCATCTGCCGTGGTGGGATTCGAACCCAGGTCCCCAGAGCATTAACTGAATATATTGGCTGATTAAAAGTCTAGCGATAATACCACTAGGCAATCTATGAACTGCTTAAAACATTCATTGGGAAATTGTGGGCTACAGCCTAAAATCATTAGGTCTGGAATGGCGTCCGTGGCAAAAAAATTGTTTCAGTAATGTCATGACATCCTCTGAGGTAGGATGATGTGGATGCTTAACCTCAATCCATCTGAAGTAATAGTCAACAACTATGAGGAATGGCTCCCTTCTGTGATGTTCCCATGGTCTGAATGGAAATGAGGATACCATCAATGGCTCTCTTTCCTTCTGCAATGAATCACTCAAGTGATGCAATTTGAAATTATTTCCTTTGAAGGTTTTGAGATCACTGGACATCAAACAGAATTTCTCACTCTGCCTCAACAATTGATAATGCCTGGCTGTCCCTCGTGTATTCTCTGAGTCTGAGGACCAATCTCTCAGCGTAAATCAACAAGTCATCCAAGACACTGGGATGTTTTCATTGCTCCAAGTATTGCTTCAGGATAAGATTATTTGGAACATATTCTGGCCATTCTGGAATACAGTTTTCCTGAATTTTAAAGTAAAGTTTATTTATTAATCACAAGTAAGGCTAACATTAACACTGCAATGAAGTTACTGTGAAATTTCCCGAGTCAATACACTCGGAGCCTGTTCGGGTCAATGTACCTAACCAGCACATCTTTCAGAATATGGGATGAAATCGGAGCACCTGGAGGAAACCCACGCAGACACAGGGAGAACGTGCAAACTCCACACAGACAGTGACCCAAGCTAGGAATCGAACGCGGGTCCCTGGCGCTGTGAGGCAGCAGTGCTAACCACTGTGCTACCATGTCTTGTGCCTCTTGAATTCCATTTCGACTGCTGCTGCTTGTAGAAATTTGTGGTCAATAAAGTATAAGACTCCACATCTTCAACATAATTTATATCTTCTTGTTCTGACTTGTCAGCAGGAACGTGTAACTGTATGTCTGCTGTAGCTTGTTTTCCTTGGACATATTCGATTGTAGCATTGAGTCTCTTCAATGTCAAACATAATAACTGGACTCTTGGTGGGATCTATTCTAATTGCTTTAGCAATTAATGAGGTAACTAATGCTTTGTGGTCTGACGCAAGGTTAAACTTTAAGCCTACGGCAGAGTTGGAAAACTTCTCAGAAGCCCAACTAATGCACCTTTCTCAATTCCAGCATTTCTTTGTTCCATCTCAGTCAATGATTGAGATGCACAGTACCGTGCTTTACTACCTCTCTGAACGTGAAAGAGTACTGCTCCTAGTCCTGTCGATGATGCATCTGTGGCAACTAGCATCAGCACTTGTGGATTATAGTAAACAATGGACTGTAACGTCTGAGTTCCCCAGCGTAATACTGGGGGAGGGTATCTCACAGATGCAATGGGGAATCTCCTTCACATGTTCCTAGGTAAAGATCTGCATGGCTATTGCCTAGAAGTGTAAAATTCCTCTGGGCATTTTCCCTGCACTGGGAACTGTTGTGTATTTATAGTGATTTCTTACCAACAGCATTGAATCTGAACAGGGTATTTTAAGATAACATCATTGGAGGTTTAATCTGGTTTGATTTGATTTATTAGTGACACATGTTTTAGTATACAGTGAAAAGTATTGTTTCTTGCATGCTATACAGTCAAAGCATACCGTACATAGAGAAGGAAACGAGAGAGTGCAGAATGTAGTGTTACAGTCATAGCTAGGGTGCTGAGAAAGATCAACTTAATGCAAGGTATTCAAAAGTCTGATGGCAGCAGGGAAGAAGCTGTTCTTGAGTCGGTTGGTATGTGACCTCAGACGTTTGTATCTTTTTCCCGACTGAAGAAGGTGGAAGAAAGAATGTCCGGGGTGCGTAGTATCCTTAATTATGCTGGCTGCTTTGCCAATGCAGTGGGAAGTGTAGACAGAGCCAATGGATGGGAGACTGGTTTGTGAGATGGATTGGGCTACATTCACACCTTTTGTAGTTCCTTGCAGTCTTGGGTAGAGGAGGAGCCAATTGTTGCTGTGCTACAACCAGAAAGAATGCTTTCTCTGGTGCATCTGTAAAAGTTGGTGAGAGTCGTAGCTGACATGCCAAATTTCCTTAGTCTTCTGAGAAAGTAGAGGCGTTGGTGGGCTTTCTTAACGACAGTGTCAGCATGGGGGGACCAGAACAGGTTGTTGGTGATCTGGACAACTAAAAACTTGAAGCTTTTGACCATTTCTACTTTGTCCTCATTGATGTAGACAGGGACATGTTCTCCATTACGCTTCCTGAAGTCGATGAAAATCTCCTTCATTTTGTTGACATTGAGGGGGAGATTATTGTCATCGCACTAGTTCATCAGATTCTCTATCTCATTCCATACTCTGTCTCATCATTGCTTGAGATCTGGCCCACTACGGTGGTGTCGTCAGCAAACTTGAAAATTGAATTGGAGGGGAATTTGGTTACAGTCATAGGTGTATAAGGAGTATAGTGGGGAGTTGAGGACAAAGCCTTGTGGGGCACAGGTGTTGAGGATGATCCTGGAGGAGGTGCTGTTGCCTCTCCTGACTGACTGTGTTCTGTGGGTCAGGAAGTTCAGGATCCAGTCACAGAGGGAGGAGCCGAGCCCCAGGCCAGGGAGTTTGGAGATGAATTTTGTAGAAATAATGGTGTTGAAGGCTGAGCTGTAGTCAATAAATAGGAGTCTGACACAGGTGTCTTTGTTATCTAGGATGTGGAGGTGCTGACATTGGACTGGGGTGGGCACAGTAAGAAGTCTCACAATACCAGGTTAAAGTCCACCAGGTTTAATTGGTATCATGAGATTTCAGAGCGCTACTCCTTCATCAGGTGAGTGGAGAGTTGGGTTCACAAATAGGGCATATGTAGACCAGCTCTCTGAAAGCTCGTGATTCCAAATAAACCTTTTGGACTTTAACCTGGTGTTGTGAGACTTCTTAAAGAAAAGCCAGGCAGCGTGCATTAATCACTATCGCCTGGTGGCTCTGACATCCATCATTATGAAGCGCTTTGAAAGGTTAATCATGGCGCAAATCAATTCTAGCCTCCCAGATTGCCTGCATCCACTATAGTTCGCCTTTCGCCACAACAGGTCTACAGCAGATGCCATCTTCCTGGCCCTGCACTCAACCCTGGAATACCTAGATAACAAAGACACCTGTGTCAGACTCCTAGTTATTGACTTAAGCTCAGCCTTCAACACCATTATTCCTACAAAACTCATCTCCAAACCTCCGTGGCCTGGGCCTCGGCACCTGCCTCCGCAACTGGATCCTGAACTTCCTGACCTACAGACCACAATCAGTAAGGATAGGCAACAACACCTCCTTCACAATTATCCTCAACATCGTGCCCCATAAGGCTGTGTTCTCAGCCCCCTACTATATTCCTTATACACCTCTGACTGTGTGGCCAAATTTCCCTTCAACTCGATTTTCAAGTTTGCTGATGACACCACCGTAGTGGGTCGGATCTCAAACAATGGTGAGACGGAGTACAGGAAAGTGATGGGGAATCTGGTGAACTGGTCAACAAAACAAAGGAGATAGTTATCGACTTCAGGAAGTGTAGTGAAGGACATGCTCCTATCTATATATGCCCTGTTTGTAGACCCAACTCACCTGATGAAGGAGCAACGCTCCGAAAGCTCATGATACCAAATCAACCTATTGGACTTTAACCTGGTGTTATGAGGCTTCTTACATTTTTATCTAGGTGTTCCAGGGTTGAGTGCAGGGCCAGGGAGATGGCATCTGTTGTGGACCTGTTGCGGTGGTAGGCGAACTGTAATGAATCCAGGCAGTTCAGGAGGCTGGAATTGATTCGTGCCATGACTAGCTTTTCGAAGAACTCATACTGATGGATGTCAGCGGCACTGGGTGATAGTCATTAAGGCACGTTGCTTGGCTTTTCTTTGGTACTGGGATGATGGTCGTCTTCTTGAAGCAGATAGGGACCTCAGATTGTTGTAAAGAGAGTTAGAAGATGTCTGTGAATACCCTCGCCAGCTGATCCGCGCAGGATCTGAGTGTTCGTCCAGGTACCCCATCCGGGCCAGTCGCTTTCCATGGGTTGACCTTCAAGAAAGCTGTTATGACATCTGCAATGGTGACCTCAGATACAGGTTCATCCGAAGCTTGGTCTCGTAGATCTTGCTCAAAACGGGTGGAGAATGAACTGAGCTCATCAAGGAGGGATGCGTTGGAGCCAGCAATTTTACATGCCTTCATCTTGTAGCCTGTTTTGTCTTGCAGACCTTGCCATAGTCGGTGGGGGCCCGTGACATAGAGTCATAGAGTCATAGAAGTTTACAGCATGGATTCAGGCCCTTCGGCCCAACTTGTCCATGCTGTGCCCTTTTTTTTTAAAACCCCTAAGCTTGTCCCAACTGCCCGCATTTGGCCCATATCCCTCTATACCCATCTTACCCATGTAACTGTCTAAATGCTTTTTAAAAGACAAAATTATACCCGCCTCTACTACTACCTCTGGCAGTTTGTTCCGGACAGTCACCACCATCTGTGTGAAAAAATTGCCCCTCTGGACATTTTTGTATCTCTCCCCTCTCACCTTAAACCTATGCCCTCTAGTTTTAGACTCCCCTACCTTTGGGAAAAGATATTGATTTTCTAGCTGATCTGTGCCCCTCATTATTTTATAGACCTCTATAAGGTCACCCCTCAGCCTTCTACGCTCCAGAGAAAAAAGTCCCAGTCTATCAAGCCTCTCCTTATAACTCAATCCATCAAGTCCCAGTAGCATTCTAGTAAATCTCTTCTGCAATCTATCTAGTTTAATAATATCCTTTCTATAATAGGGTGACCAGAACTGCACACAGTATTCCAAGTGTGGCCTTACCAATGTCTTGTACAATTTCAACAAGACGTCCCAACTCCTGTATTCAATGTTCTGACCAATGAAACCAAGCATGCTGAATGCCTTTTTCACCACTCTGTCTACCTGTGACTCCACTTTCAAGGAGCTATGAACATGTACCCCGAGATCTCTTTGTTCTGTAACTCTCCTCAATGCCCTACCTTTAAGTGAGTAAGTGCTGCCCTGGTTCAATCTATCAAAATGCATCACCTCACATATATCTAAATTAAACTCCGTCTGCCGTTCGTCAGCCCACTGGCCCAATTGATCAAGATCCCATTGCAATCCGAGATAACCTTCTTCACTGTCCACTATGCCACCAATCTTGGTGTCATCTGCAAACCTACGAACCATGCCTCCTATATTCTCATCCAAATCATTAATATAAATGGCAAATAACAGTGGACCCAGCACCGATCCCTGCGGCACACCGCTGGTCACAGGTTTCCAGTTTGAAAAACAACCCTCTACAACCACCCTTTGACTTCTGTCATCAAGCCAGTTTTTTATCCATTTAGCTGCCTCACCCTCAACCTTATGCAACAACCTACCATGCGGTGGCTAGCCTGGGACTCCAACTTGGCCCGGTACTGTCTTTTGCCATCTTTGATGGATCTCTTTAGGTCGTATCTGGCGTCATTGACCGTTTGCATGGGTAACTGTACAGAGTACGTTTGCAGGCTGTACTGAACGCATCTCCTTCATAAAGCTCCTTTGTTTGTTCAATGCCTGTGGCCTCCTAGCCTTAATACTATGAACACCAATACACGCAATAGGAACCATCCAAAAATGTGATTTAAATTGCAAACCTCAGATAGTTCCAACTGGGTTAAACAACTAGATACCCAGAAAAAGTTAGAAAGATTAAACTCACTTCTAACTTTCGGGTAACTATTTTACCAAGTCAGACTGATCCCCCATAGAATTTCCCCTGACTCCCCAGGGGACACTCCACACTTTCTCCACTACCAACCCATGGGATTCTCCAAACTCCCTGACACCCTAGGTGCCTCCTCCCCTACCCATGGACTCCTCCCACAGCTCTGACCCCCGAGGGGACTCTCCATTCTTTGACTGCCACCCTCACCCCCCCTCCACCCTCCCCACACAATTCCCCCCCCCCTCACCCACAGAGACTGCTCCCATTCCCCTTTCCACTTATCGTGCCCCACATCCAAGCCCAGCTCTCACCCTCATCCCTTCCCCCACGCCAGACCAGATCCAACCTGACTTCTGACTCCCCAAACCCCCCCCCCACCCCCGCATCTCCCTGACCTTTCCCCTGACCTTCACCCCTCTGAATTCCACCCCCGACTTCTTGCCCTGACTTGTGATTCCACCACCCCCCCTCCCCGCCAACACCCACCAAATCCTATCCTTTGACACAAAACTTTTCCCTGAGTCTGTCATGGAGCTTTAAATTCTCATAGCTCTTTAAACTTACTTGGTTTCTGGCAGTTTAGTGCCATAATTTAGGGGATGTGGGCTCCTTCCCTTTGATTCAGCTGCTCTTTGATGCTAGGCCCCAGGGAAGCTCTGCACTGTTTGGATGTGCCCCAGCCTGAATCAGAAGGTCGGGCAAGACAGGCTGAGAAAAAAAGTTTGGTCAGAAATTGGGCACAGAGTGGCAATTTGGATTGTTATTCTGAGGGTATTCAAAGTCGTATGTCTGGTCAAATCAACATCTTTTTTACCCTTTCAAACAAAATTTGTTGATTTTCTTCCCAACACCCTCTTTGGTCTTGTCCAAGCAATTGTCACAATGTCATGGTTTACATGTATCAAAGTAAGTGGTAAGGATTAGGTGAGTGTTGGGGGGAAATCACAGGTCAGGGCAAGAGGTTGGGGGTGGAATTCAGGGGGGTGAAGGTCAGGAGAAAAGTTGGGGAGATGAGGGGATTGGAGGTTTTGGGGTCAGAAATCGTGTCTGATCTGGTCTGATGTGGGGGAGCTTTCCCACTTGATTGACCATCCCCACGAAGCAGTGAGGCTCTGTGACATTGCGAGGTGGTGAAAAACCTTTGATTGCCTTGGTTTTCTTGAGGATTAGCCTTGATGTCTAATGTGTGAATGATCTGTCCCAAAAGTTCAATGGTTGGTTGCAAGGACTTGCACACATTATTAAGCGTGAGTCAGGCTTCTTCAAATCATTGCCAAACTGCTCTTGCTTTGGTTGTGGTGTAGTGGACCCATGGATCAGGATGTCATCCAAGTGGCAGGTGACCCTGATTAATCCTTCCGAAATGCCCACAATCGACCTCAGGAAAATCCTTAGTGCTGATGTAATAGGAGAGGGTTAATCGTTTGAAGCAATGGGGCGGATTTTCTCCTCCCGTTTTTGGGTGGGGGGGGTTATCAGCAGCAGGACTGGGAAATCCTGAGGGAGTAGCAAAATGCAGCTTGTGCTGGCAAGGTTTCCCATTCTGATTGTCCAATTATCCCAACTTACCAGCAATGGCGTAATGAGATCCCCATTTGCATGGATTAAAATAGCATTATCAGGCCTCTATGCTTGATAGTCTACTCCCATTAAAAAGCCCATTCATGTTGGCATCCCCTACGACATGCTTGTAGTGAGCAGAACCCACTGGAGGCACATAATTAAGTACAGGGTGGAGAGAGAGTCTGAAAGAATTGAAACACCTGCTGCGGTGTCTAATTTGAAGTTTGTTTAATGTCTGTTGACCATAATGCCTGCACTCAAATAATTCCCATTACATCCTGTAATTTCTTCCACGAATAGCACTTAATTGTCTTTTGCATCTTCAATTTATTGAATGCTATATGCTTTGATTGGTTTCCCATAAAATGTTTGAATTGGGAGTTTTTTCTGCTGTGGCATGAAGCTTTAGAGTGTCCACTCCTCTGACAGGAATGGCATCCCTAATTGTTGGCATTACGGCCCATTGAAGGACCACAGAATGACTCAAATAGACAAAGACATTGCTCACCATTGGCTCTGGACAATCATCAGCAGACTTAAGGTGAGAAGGTCAACCCACCTCCTAATCATTGCCAGTATTTCTCAGAAATCATTTAAGAGCTATGGTAAAATGTTACTTATGGTAGTTTTTTATATGCATGGAACTGACTAAGTGTGTAGATGGGCGGCACGGTAGCACAGTGGTTGGCACTGCTGCTTCACAGCTCCAGGGACCTGGGTTCGATTCCTGGCTCGGGTCACTGTCTGTGTGGAGTTTGTGCATTCTCCTCGTGTCTGCGTGGGTTTCCTCCGGGTGCTCTGGTTTCCTCCCACAGTCCAAAGATGTGCGGGTTAGGTTGATTGGCCAAGCTAAAAAAAAAAAAATTGCCCTTAGTGTCCTGGGATGCGTAGGTTAGAGGGATTAGTGGGTAAAATATGTAGGGATATGAGGGTAGGGCCTGGGTGGGATTGTGGTCGGTGCAGACTCAATGGGCCGAATGGCCTCTTTCTGTGCTGTAGGGATTCTAAGATAGTTGATCAAACAACTGTAGCACAAATGAGTTTTAAATTCTTCCATTCATAAATACAATAAGTTTGATTAGGGGAGCAAGTATTTGTGCTCAGTTAGCTTTATTAATGCATCCTCTCTCGGGATCTAGTTGTTAACAGTCCAGTATAGCAGCACAAGGCAAAACAATCTCCAGTATTAACATGGTGACGGTAATGAGGTTTCAGTGAAGAATCATATTCAACAGAATGTGAAACAGATACTGGCGAAATATCCACATTTAGGTCACAGGTTATGCTAAAGCCAGCAGGAAATGTATTCTTCCTCCCCATCTTCTCACAAAGCCACTGAGTCTTGTTAGACTGTGGATTGATGGGCTGGCCCTCAGGTAATTTATAAATCCCCCATTTTTCATCCAAGCCCAGCTAGCCTATGTTGGTAACTATTCAACTTTGGTTGGCATCATAAGCTTGAGCAGCCTTCTCATGACATTCAGGGTAGGAATCACCAGCAAAAGATTTACTGGCACGTCAAGTATGATTTTTCACCAAAGAAGGTTAGAATTTTTACTTTATTTTAAAGCAATTTCCATGTTAAAAGAAAAAGCAAGACAAAGCAATCCAAAACAGCTCTGACAAAATGTTTAAAGTTTATTTATTAGTGTAACAAGTAGGCTTACATTAACACTGCAATGAAGTTACTGTGAACCCCATAGTCACCTGTTCAGGTACACTGAGGGAGAATTGAGCATGGCCAATGCACCTAACCAGCACATCTTTCAGACTGTGGGAGAAAACCGGAGCCCTGTGAGGAAACCTGCACAGACACAGGGAGAACGTGTAGACTCCACGTAGACAGTCATCCAAGTTGGGAATTGAAGCCGGGCCCCTGACGCTGTGAGGCAGCAGCGCTAGCCACTCTGCCACTGTGGCACCCATAAAGAAGCTCGAAAGGTGAACTCTGTTTCTCTCCACACAGACTGACAGACCTGTTAAATTTTTCCAGCACTTTCTCTTTTTATTTCTTCCAAATGGTGGATTGCCTTCTGCTGAAAGTTGCCCTGTTTTGCCTTTTGCAGCAGCGTATTAAAGATTGTGGCAGATTTTAAAAAGTGCAGAAATCTAATTATGTTCTTTAACTGAAACATCCTCTGTAACCATGATGTGTCAGTCTACATCTGTGATATTCCAGGATGCTGTTCTGATTGGAATAAAAAGGATTTTGAAAAAGCATTCAAATACCTCCTATTCAAGTAAACCAATATTGGGCTACAGACAACAAACCTCAAGTGGCACTCGAGCAACATTCAAACACAGATTGAAATCTGCAAGGGAAATCAGTGCTGGAATGAACTGCCTGTAGTATTGTGGAAATATCCTGTTTTTGAAGACAATCTGGAGAACCGGCTACAGTTACAGATGAAGGGTGAATCTGATGTAGATAATGGTGAAAGCATTGTGTCTGGTCAATATCAGTAGTGTACATGGCAACATAACCAGTGGGAGATACGGCAAAACACCTTTTTGAAATCTTAGTGAAACGTATGTTCCCCAATCTTTCACACTTGCCATTTTGATGCAGTGTTTACCAGATTTACTGGGCTGAAGGACTGCATATTTTCACCCGAGGGATTTGACACAATGGCTTTTTAATTCCGTAAACAAAAATAAACTAATGGGGGTGGGGTGAAATATTATTGTACCGTCATCTGTGATAATCATTAGTATACAGGTTGCATGTTTGACCTCAGGGTAGAAATAGCTGAAAGTTCCTTTAGTGTACAGATATGCAGAATCTGAGCCATCGGAAACTGAATAAAGAATGAAGAATTTGTGGCCGGCGGGGGGGGAGGGTGGGGGGGGGGGAGTCCTTATTGATTGTGAATACTTTCATATGAACAAAATATAATATGTGGAAGTTGTTTCTAAATCCTTTCTCACTTTGAATCTAGAAGTAAGTGACAATACTAATCATGGACAGCAAAAATGACTATTTATTTACTTATCTATAGAGCTGAAATCACTGGATGAGTTTTAAAAGACTGCGTTTCATTAATTTAGAACAGCAGCTTCTAAGATGGCCAGACATTTGCTTAACTTGACGTTACAAATTCCAAAGCCACTAAAGTGGTGTCAGGCTGTATCAAAGAACTCATCAGGGGCAATCACCTCAGAGAAATGTAAATGACCCCCATCTCCAGACTGATTCACAAAACATCCAATCACATGTGTATTCAACTGGGTGTGGAACAAGCCATTAAAGGAAATCATTTAGGACAATGGACCCTGGCTGACAAAGACATTCCTCCGGCCAAAATCTAAACATGTCCAAACCAGGGACCTGGAATCAATTTGATATGAACATGTTTACGTAACTGGTCAGTTGGTGAGAAGGGATCATGTGATGAACCAACAAACCCTCTCTATGTTTAAGAAATTATTTTTCCTTAGGCCAGAGTACAGAAAAAGAGAGAAACAAGAAGAAGGGTTTCCCTGGAAGAATACTATGGGTGAGATTTTCCGGCCACCCTCACCCTGAAACCGGATAATCCCGCCCAAGGTCGATGGGCCTTTCCATGGTCTGCCCCTCGCCCGCTCCGATTCCCGTGGCGGGCGGGATAGTAAAATTCACCCCTGTATCTCTCTCTCTCAATTTGTCTCCCTCCATTCAACCTGCCTGCTGTTTGACCAGCTATACACTGTGGGCAGTATCTAAAAAACACATTAGCTGCTGATTCCAGGAGACCAAATGTCCATCAATATCTTTAAATTATCTCTTCACAGAATTTGGAAAGACCCCTGGGTCCAGTATGAGACCATTCAAGGTGCTAATCTACCAAATCAAATGGAACTGAGTCTTTTGACTTTTAAAAATGGCTTTATCTATCCTCCCACTTTGCAATTTACTTGGGTGTGTGTGAACTTTGGAATATTGGTGTGTGTGTGAGGGTCGCCTCCAACGGAACCGGAAGTACCCGCCAGTGTGAACGGATGGAAAATCTCTCCCTCTGTGTTGTTCTTGGAAAGAAAAAAAGATTTTAATCTTTTGGGTCAATTGTTAAGCCTCGAGTTTGCATATTGATAACTAGAATGGGATAACAACCTGTCGTCCCACCATCGGAGCTAAAATACACAAAAGTCAGTTTTGAGGACTTTACATTGTGTTGCTGATTGTTTTCTAATTATTTTTGAAAGCTATCAATGAATTATATGTCCAAGGAGCAAGATGGAATGTTTAAAACAAGCGAACATACAAACATACAAGCAGGAGCAGGCCACTCTGCCCCTCAAACCTGCTCTGCCATTCTGTAAGAACATGGCTGACCTGATTGTAACCTCAATGCTCCTTCATCAGGTGAGTGACTGTTGTGGAGGTTGCCTCACTATAAATTATAATATTCTATTAACTTTCCTAATTACTTGCTGTGCCTGTATCCCAGCCTTTTGTGATTCATGCACTTGGACACCCAGATCCCTCTGCACTTCAGAGCTCTACAATCACTCTCCATTTGGATAAGAAGCTTATTTTTTATCCTTCTTGCCAAAATGGACAATATCACATTTGCCAACATTATACTACATTTGCCAGATCTCTGACCATTGATTTAACCTGTCAATGTCTAAATTACTTTCCTACTTATCTTTGTGTCATGAGCAATTTATCAACCATACCTTCAGTCCCTTCATCCAAGTTATTTATACAAATTGTGAGAAAATTGATGCCCCATGACACAGCTCTAGTTACGTCCTGCCAACCACAAAAAATATCAATTTATGCCAACTTTCTGGCTGAAATCTTACCAAAAATGGCAGTGTTGAGAAACACATCGGTTTTCTCTTCAGATCTTAACACATTTTCTCACAAAAAAAACTGGTGGACATGTTTCATGCCGTCATGTGGAGGATGGGGCCGCAACCTGCCGGCAGAGCCTGGCAAGACTGAGATTAGGGCGCCTTGTTTAAAGGGAGCCCTGATCAAGCCCAAAACGTAACCTCCCCCGCACCCCACCACAGATGTGTCAGGGATTCCCCTCCATCACCCACCCCCTCCACTCCCGATCAGAACCGGCATTCACTCCCCCTGCAACCTCCACAACAGTCAGTGCCAGCACCCATTCCCCCCTCCTCCCCCTGAATATCGGACCCCTTCCTCCTAACCCTTCACCCACACAGTCAATGCTGGCACCCACCCACCCTCCCCACTCAAACAGCCATTGCTGGCATCCCTAGCTCCCACATCAGCTTACCCCACCATCACAAATAAATGAATCCTTTCCATACCCCATGAAGCTTCCATTGGAGTCTGCCTCAGCACAGATTGGCAGTGTCAGGTTGGCATGGGCATGGGGACCAATTTGACAGTGCCAACCGTTGAAAGGGGGCAGTGTCAGGGGGCATTTCCAGGCCACTGCCTGGCCATGTTCCTCTCGGCCACTCACCTTTGCTCCGAGGGCAATCCCCATGGCTGGTTCACATGTGAACCTGTTGTAAACCGTGCTGACATGACAGCACATTGACATGGTTTGAAAATACATTTCAGACTCAATATATGAGGAGGGGGGTCTTGAATAATATGTAAATATATTAAAATGTATTTGTGAACCTGATTACATTGCCAGTGAGGGGTGGTGAAAATCAGAAGATGCGATCTCGCTAGGCGAGATTCGCGACTGCCAGGTTTTGTCGGATCTTGAGCCCCGCCCCTATTCCCGCAGACGGTAAGCTCCCTCTGTTTCCTATCAACTAGCCAATTTTCAATCCATGCCAATATGTTTGCCCCGAAACCATAAATTTTTATTTTCCACAAAAACCTTTGATGTGGCACCTTATCAAATGCTTTCTGGAAATCTAAATGCAGTTCATTCACCGGTTCCCTTTTATCCACAGCACATGTGACTCCTTCAAATAACTCTAATACATTAGTTAAGTATGATTATCCAACTATGTTGACTCTGCTAATTGCCTGGGATTTTTTTCAATAACATCTTTTTTACAGTAACTTCATTGCAGTGTTAATGTAAGCCTACTTGTGACACGAATAAATCAACTTTTAAAAAATTTAGTAATAGCTTGTAGCATTTTCCCTATGACAGGTGTTAAACTAACTGGTCTATAGTTTTCTGCATTCAATTTTCCTCCCTATTTGAATAAAGGAGTTACATTCCAATGTAATGGCACCTTCCCCGAATCTAGGGAATTTTAGAAAATTAAAACCATTGCATCACCTATCTCATTAACCACTTCTTTCAAGACCTTGTGGTGAAGTCCATCTGGTCCTGGGGATTTGTCAGCCCACAGACCCAAGAATTTGCTCAATACCGCTTCATTGCTGATTGTAATTTTCCTGAGTTCATGTTTCTTCCATTGTCTGATCTACAGCCATTTCTGGGATGATATTTGTTTCCTCTCTTGTAAAGACAGATGCAAAATACTTGTCTAGTTCATCCACCATAACTCCACTTTCCATTATCATTTCCCCAGACATACTTTATATCGGACCAACACTGACTTTGTTAACTCTTATTTAACTATCTATAGAAACTCTTATTATCCATCTTTATGTTACTGGCCACCTTCCTGGTTTTTCCTTCTTGATCAATCTTTTTGTCATTCTTTGATGTTCTGTATATTCTTTCCTATCTTCTGATCTGCCACTTGACTTTGCGCAAATGTATGCTTATTTCTTTAATTGAATGCTATCTCTAAGGATCTTAGTTAGCCGTGAATGATGCCTCCCACTTGGAATTTTTCTTTTTCATTGGAATATGTCTATTCTGTGTTATCTGAAATATGCCTTTAAGAGACTGCCACTGAACATCTGTCGACCTATCCCTTTAAGCACATTTGCCAGTTCACTTTAGCTAGCTCCACTTTTGTGCCCTCATAAATGCCCTTATTTTAGTTTAAAATACTAGGCCAAGAGTCTCCGATTTTGTTTGCTCCCACCAGCACTGCCAGCGAGAACGGAGAATCTGGCGCTTGGTCGGGACTCCATTCACTGCAGTTGAAGCGAAGAATCCCAGCCGCGGACGAGGTCGGAGATTTCCATCCTTAGTCTTGGATGCACTCTTCTCTTCCTCAAACTGAATGTAAAATTCACTCATTATTTGATCACTGCTACCTAGGAGTGCCTTCAAGAAGAGGTCGTTAATTAATCCTATGCATAGCTTTACATCCATAAATTTGTTTGATGTTTTCTACTTTTTGTGGACAGGCAGAATTAAGACACTTGGCAATTGCTCCAATTTTTAATTAAAAGAGCTTACGTAAAGTAGAACAAGTATGAAAGGTTGTTTTGACTGTGTTGAATATAAATGACAGTCAATTGAGTTTGGTTTCAATCAGAAAGAAATTAAGAAAAATGGTACTTCACTGAGACATTGGGATAACTATGACTTTGGATGATAGTGTGACATGGACGACAATGGCTTGACAGGCTGTTTTATAACTCACCAATGTTATTTCCATTCAATAAGAAGTCTCACAACACCAGGTTAAAGTCCAACAGGTTTATTTGGTAGCAAAAACCACAAGCGTTCGGAACGCTGCCCCTTCATCAGGTGAGTGGGAGTTCTGTTCACAAACAGGGCATATAAAGACACAAACTCAATTTACAAAATAATGTTGAAATGTGAGCCTTTACAGGTAATCAAGTCTTAAAGGTACAGACAATGTGAGCAGAGAGAGCGTTAAGCACAGGTTAAAGAGATGTGTATTGTCTCCAACCAGGACATGAAGGGACAGCGCTCCGAAAGCTAGTGGCTTGTGCTACCAAATAAACCTGTTGGACTTTAACCTGGTGTTGTGAGACTTCTTACTGTGTTTATCCCAGTCCAAGGCCAGCATCTCCACATCATGATTTCCATTCAACTCAGGGATGTAAAATGAGCTGTCAACTCAGTCACTTACAATGTTGCACAAAGTCAGGATTACTTCCATTAGAGATCACTAATCCTTACAAAAGCAAGAGCTGACGCTGAATGCATTCTATGCCTTTGCCATTCACTGTGCTTCTTCCAAGTAGAGTTCAACATGGAGGAGTACTGATTCATCAGCTGAGAGTGGTAGGTGGGAAGCTGCAGGAGATGCCATGAGACTTTATGGCGTCTGGAGACAATTTTATCATCAGGTTGCGCCCGTTTTCAGGCACAAAAACTTGGTAAAGTCGGGCATGAGGTGAGTACTGTGATCTGTGCCCGCCCTCGCGCCGGTTCCCCCTTTACCAAAGCCCGAAAATGGCTGCGATCGGGACCGTGCCCGAAGTGGGCACGACAGGCATTTAAATACATTTGAATGCATTTAAATTGAATTAATGGGCTGCACTTAACCAGCACTTCCCCCTTTACCACCGCGTGCACCAATCCTGAATCGGTGCGAAACAGACTCTGATTTAATATGATTTATTATTGTCACATGTATTAGTATACAGTGAAAAGTATCGTTTCTTTATCACGCTATGATACAACCAGAAAGAATGCTTTCTGTGGTGCATCTGTAAAAGTTGGTGAGAGTCACAGCTGGCTTGCCAAATTTCCTTAGTCTTCTGAGAAAGTAGAGGTGTTGGTGGGCTTTTTTAACTAAAGTGTCGGCATGGGGGGAACCAAGTTGTTGGTGATCTGGACACCTAAAAACGTGAACCTCTCGACCCTTTCTACTTCATCCCCATTGATGTAGACAGGGGCATGTTCTCCTCTACGCTTCCTGAAGTTGATGACAATCTCCCTCGTTTTGTTGACATTGAGGGAGAGATTATTGTCACCGCACCAGTTCACCAGATTCTCTATCTCTGTCTCATCATTGTTTGTGACCTGTCCCAGTACAGTGGTGTTGTCAGCAAACTTGAAAATTGAATTGGAGGGGAATTTAGCCACACAGTCATAGGTGTATAGTAGGGGACTGAGAACACAGCCTTGTGGAGCACCGGTGTTGAGGATGATGGTGGAGGAGGTGTTGTTGCCTATCCTTACTGATTGTGATCTGTGAGTTTGGAAGTTCAGGATCCAGTCGCAGAGGGAGGAGCCGAGGCCCAGGCCACGGAGTGTGGAGATGAGTTTCGTAGGAATAATGGTGTTGAAGGCTGAGCTGTAGTCAATAAATTGGAGTCTGACATCAGTGTCTTTATTATCTAGGTGTTCCAGAGTTGAGTGCAGGGCCAGGGAGATGGCATCTGCTGTGGATCTGTTGAGGTGATAGGCAAACTGTACTGGATCCAGGTAGTCCAGGAGGCTGGAATTGATTCATGCCATGACTAGCCTTTCAAAGCATTTCATTGTGATGGATGTCAGAGACTCTAGACGATAGTCATTGAGGCACGCTGCCCAGACATGTCCCATAAAAGTCCGATTCGGCCACTCCATCAGTCAGGGTTATTGAGGAGGTAAGAGTATAGCATCTGGCGGCTCTCTGCTGCTCACGGGTGTCCTTTCGTTGTGGCAATTTTCTGTCTCGGGTCGATGGCAACTCTGTGAGTGTGTGGGGGGTGGGGGGGGGGCTGTTGCTCTGCAAGGCCTCCGATGTCCGACTTGCAGCACGGACCCGGGTCTCAGCACTGACCTCGGGTCTTGCAGTGCTGCTGGGTCCCAGCACACACAGCTCACTTCCAGCTGAAGGATGTGCACAAAGCCTTTGCAAATTGCACTGCTGCAGCCTCCCAACTTTGCAAGGAGCTGTGATTGTGGGGAGCATGTGGCTGGAGGAATTGGGGGGAGCTGTGACTGTTGATGTGCTAGGTGCAAGCAGCATTCCTTAACCTCTACATGTGTTCCTCTCCATCTCCTCCCCCAGCCCCCATCCCCTTCGGAGTGACAAGATGGCTTTTGTGATGCAACCAATCGATCTTGCTGTTCTTTTGATCGCTGCTGGAGCTGAGGAGGAGGAGCAGGATGAAGAATTGCGGACACAGGAGGCCCGGGCCTTACCACTTGCAGGAGTAGAAGAAGGCAACCACCAGAGGCAGAAGGTGGCCGCCATTCACCCAGAGTGGCCGGGGAGGGTGACGAGTGTCATTTGAACAGATGTTGGACACTGTGTGCCGCCGACGTCTCCACCTCCAAAGGCAGACAGTGCAACACCTGTGCAGTCTGTTGCAGGACCTGTCACCTAGAGGTGAAGGAGGGGAGGGTGGGGCGGGGGGGGGGGGGGGGGGGGGGGGAGCGGGGAAGGGGGGCAGGGGGTAGGAGGGGGGACTTAGAATGAGAATGGTAAAATAGGGTCCAATGTTGAGGACTCCCAAGCCCTCTACCTCCTGTACACCACTGTAGCCATATCTCTGCTGCCCCTGTCAGTTCTCTCATTTGTTCGTGAGGAGGACTTTGCAGGGTCAACTAAGCTGAGTATGCTTTTGTTGTATACAGTGCCTAGGTAAATGCTTTGGATTCCATCCAATTTTATTCTTAGTATACTCAAAATACTTTTATTAGGAAAGGTTGAGTAGTTTGGTACTCATTGGCTTTTAGAACAATAAGAAGAGACCTTATTGAGATATTTAGGATTTTTAGGTGGCTTGCCAGGGTAGATACTCAGAGATTGTTCCCCCTTGTGGGAGGGTATGGAGGGCATAATCTCAGAGTTAAGGGGGTCACCCATTTAAGAAAGCGACGAGGAGGAATTTCTTCTCTCAGAGGGTAGTGAATCTGTGGAATTATTTACTGCAGAGGTTTGGGGTGTTAAGCATGTTCAAGGCTCAGACAGACAGATTTTCAATCAGTAAGGGAATCAAGGGTTATGGGGATAAGACTGGAAAGTGGAGTTGAGGACGATCATATTAGATCAGTCATGATCTCACTGAATGGCAGAGAAGACTCATTGGGCCAAATGGCCTTGGTTTTGCTCTTACATCTTAAGTCTTACATTTTCTTACAACAGTTTGACACAATTAAATGGCTTCCTCGGTCTTCAGAGAGCAGCTAAGAGTCAAACACATTACTGCGAAGTTGGACATGTGTAGGTCAGAATGGATTTGGATGACAGAATTCCTTCCCTGAAGGACATTAGTGAATCAGATGAATCAAGTGATTCACTTCCAGATAAGAATAGAACCAGGCAACGGCACTTCCACCCACAATGGAAGAAATGGCAGGCCAATTTGGAGGAGGGTGTTGTGGTGAACTGTGTTGATCACTGTAGACAGGTTGAGAAAGATGAGGAGAGACAGCTTACCACAGCCACAGACACAGAGAATGTGATTTGTGACTTTTGTAAGGGCTGTTCCGGTATTCTAGCACAGACATAAACCTGATGGGAAGAAATCAAACATGCAATTATAGGAAAGATGGTCATGGATGCACATTCAAGGACTTCGGAGAGGAAAGGGAAGTTGTGTCTTCCCTTTCCTCTCCAAAGAGGCAGCACAGAGGGAACAAGGACAGGCGCTTTTGGGAGAAGAGTGATCATGGCAGATTTTAATGGGAGGGGTACAGTCCCCGAGGAAAGGGAACCATTAACTACATCAGCTAACGTTGGAACCAGGAAGGGAAATTGGGTTGTCAGTAGTGTAGTGAGAATAGGATTGAGAGAGCAGAAGGTGGGCCTCATAAATAAGATGAGCACAGAGAAAGCACAGCAGGAGATGGGATAAAAGCTAGAGAGAAAGATCTGAGCTCAGGGCTAGGATAGCAAGTCACATTACAAGATGGCTAGCCTGGTGAACATTTAGGACGGAGGGAAATGATAGAGGCAGCTGTATGGATTGTGTCAATCTTTGTGACAAAAAATCAAATCAAAATAGGCCTGGTTGTTTAGATAATGTGACAAGAGGAAACAGCATGTCAAAATATCAATGAAATAATGCTGTTGAAAGTATTCTGCTGCACAGCTTAATATTATATTCATATGGACATGTTTACAACTTAGACAATGGTACGCTAAATGTGTTCCAACATTTTTCCATCAACAGTTTACTTTCCTCAAGCGAGGTTGTGTTCTCCTGCTAATAGGAAAACCCGAATCTATGGCAATTAAAGACGGATACCTTAGTAATCAGAATCTAAAACCTGGAGAAGATTAATGTAATCCTGATTCACAAAATGAATGTAGAAGATACATTGATCCTCCAGTTACTATCAAATTAGAATTTCCAATAAATAATGGGTATTCTAACAACAGATTATTTGCCTTGTCAATATCTCATTGCATTTTCCAATTTTTGTACGCATGATGGAACCATTATTTGTGGCTAGCTGGTGAGTCAGAAAAATTGATTTGACAACAATAGGTTGTAATGTGTCATGTGATAGCAAGCTTCAGTTGACCAAATACCTCACCCTTTTCAAAAGGGGGAATATCGTGAACATTTACCAGCACTCTGGTACTAAACAGCTGCAGTTTTCAAAATTTAAACCACTCCTTTTTGAGCAAACTCTTGTGAAACCACTTCTTTTGCCAGCTAATGTTGGTGCTTAGTGTTTTCTAACTGTAATGTGGTATTGCAGATAATCATTTGCTCAATTTTTGTTTTTGCAAATCATTCAACATTTGAAAAATACCAAGATTTTTTCTGGCGGTTCTTTTTATTTCATTGACAAACGTCATAAAAGAGAAGTGTAAGAAATATTAATGAACCATTTGGATTCCTTCCATAAATATACATTCAGTGTAACTTTGCTATGAATGAGGGTTTGTGTCATATGAGGAAATACTACCAAAAGATTACAATAGTTTGTGAATGTCTGTGGCTAGGGTTTCACATTCATTCTCTATACAATATCACAGATACCGCAATGTGGAATGAGTTTGACATTATGTGTTCCATCTTTAATCGCTCTTTAATAACATTAGCATTGTTATTGCTCAGAAATTGCAGTAACAGCCCTATCAAGCAGTTATTATTTAATATTAGTAGACTGGGGTAATGCTTTATGACCCTGCTCATTGAAATATGTTGCCTGCTATGATCTGTCCCCTGGAATGCAATTTGACTGTGATGGTGTTTGCAACAAGAGTACTCACTACAGTCATTGACATGTACCTGTGCACTCAATCAAGCCAGTGTGCCTTGTGAAATGTACTTTCCTATCCCAGCAGGTACACTTAACAAAGGCTGAACCTTAGCCTTGAAGCAATATTTGGAATTATCAGTAAATAGGTTCTGAATCCTGCTCTAAGACTGATGCATAACAGATGGAGCACCAGTGTTGCAACAGAGATCAGAAATGGGATATTCTGCTCTGTGTATTCATACCCCTAATTTACTTCAATGGGTCCATGCTTAAGTTCCAAAAGAGAAATTCACAAAATGCTCTCTTGGTTGAAGAAAATTAACTGATTAAAAGTAGAGGCTTTATTATTACTCAATATATAAGGCCCACAGCTCACCACCATCTTCCCAAAGGCAATTAGGGATGAGCAATAAAAAACTTTGACCCAGCCATCATCACCCACATCTCGTGAAATAATATTATAAATGAAAGATGAGACAGATGGGTAATTTAAACCGAACTCATGAGTGGAAAACTTATGGGGGGGGTCGATTCTCCCATCCCACTGCACTAATCTTTTAGCGCAGTGGACTGGGAGAATCACGCGGGGAGGTGGTGCGCGGAATTCGCGCGAGAGTTCGCGCCCCGCTGGAGTTCCCCAGTGTTGGATTCCCAGCATGGTCTGGAAAGCGGCGGGGAGGGGGAGCTAGCATTTAAATGACAATTTAAGTATCATTTAAATGCTATTAGCAGGTCCGGGACTGAATTCTCCGGGCCTGCTACCCTCTTCCACCCTGCCAGAGTGTTTCACTCCAGCAAGGTTTAGAATAGCTACCCAGACCAATTGGAACCCCCTTGCTCCCGTTCCTTCCCGCCACCGATCGCACGCAGAGTGGCAGCGAACCCCCCCTTACCCACCACCGATTGCACATAGAGTGGCAGCGGACTCCCCCTTCCCATCCGCTGATCACATGCAGAGAGGCAGCGGAACCCCCCTGCCCCCTCCCCCCCCCCCCCACTAGAGAGCCATCTGACCTGCCTCCCTTCCCCCCTTCCCCCCAACCCCCACCACCGATCTGAGTCAGAGCCGCCGGGAGCTCTGAATTTACCAACTCAGAAGCTGGAGCTGAATCGGACCTTTGCGGACCATGTCTGTTTCGCGCCGAATCTGGATGAGCAAACTCGGTGGTAAAGGGGGAAGTGCTGGTAAGTTTGGGCGTGCAGCCCATTAAGTCCTGTCGTGCCCGTTTCGGGCGCAGTCCAGACGGCGGCCATTTGTGGCGATTGGTAAAGAGGGAATGGTCACGGAGACGGGTGCGGATCGCACTACTTGCCTCATGCCCGACTTTACCAAGTTTTCACGCCCGAAAACTGGCACAACTTGATGGTAAAATCGGGCCCACAGAAGTTTTTTTAAGAGAATTCGCCCATGGAATCAAGGGGGAATACTGTTTTTCCTGCCCTAGCTACTAACATTAATTGCCACTGGCTGCAGTGGAGAATCCAATTGGGCACAGTGTAAAAGTAGCGTTGCACCCAATCCCATTCAAATTGCCTCTTGGTTATCTTTACTCCACTCTCACGGTTTGTTGTTTGAATATTGGGCATCAAACAGCTGAACCTCTAACATGTTCATTCTGCTGGGAGTGTGACAGTTGCAGGATTGGTCTACCACAATTTAACATTCATTTCCTTCATACCCTATCTGATCTATCAATGTTAAAATGCTTCTGCTTACACTCGTTCGAAACCAATTTCATTGAGCTGCTGCCATCCTATCACTGCCAGTGCCACTGTTATGGAACCAGGTCTCCAAATATTAACCATCTCATCATGCATTTAGATATTGCACCGTGAGAACTTTAAGAAGAATTTTTTATAGTGATTTTTTAATATAATTGCTGAAAAGAAAATGAATGGTGCAACTTAAAACGTTGAAGATAAACAGGCAGCACGGTGGCACAGTGGTTAGCACTGCTGCCTCACAGCACCAGGGACCCAGATTCAATTCTGGCCTTCGGTCACTGTCTGTGTGGGGTTTGCACATTCACCCCATGTCTGCATGGGTTTCCTCCCACACTCCAAAGATGTGCAGGTTAGGTCGATTGGTCATGCTAAATTGCCATTTCGTGTCAGGGAGTTAGCAGGGTAAATATGTGGGGTTATAGGGATAGGGCCTGGGTGGGATTGTGGTTGGTGCACTCAATGGGTCAAATGGCCTCCTTCTGCATGCAGGGATTCTATGATTCTATGATAGTTTTAGCTCACTCTTAGCTTTTGAAGTTGAAATTAGGAAACTGAAAGACGCAGAGCACTGAAACATTTTACCAGAATTGAAAAAGGATTGGCAACTTACTACTCACCCTCCATCCTAGGCTCATTTGAATAATAATACATAGACATAGAACAGTACAGCACAGAACAGGCCCTTCGGCCCACGATGTTGTGCCAAGGTTTATCTGAAACCAAGATCAAGCTATCCCACTCCCTATCATTCTGGTGTGCTCCATGTGCCTATCCAATAACCGCTTAAATGTTCCTAAAGTGTCTGACTCCACTATCACTGCAGTTATATTTAAAACTGTTTCTGAGAGCATCTTTGCAGTCAAGTGTACAGAAGCTTCTGGACAGGACCATTTAACCATTTATTGGGCTTAAACATCTTGAATCTTAAATTCCATTTTTCTTTTTCTTTATATGTTCACCTTCATAATGCTGAACATTTGGTATTTGAAAGCACCAAGGTCACTGCCACAGAGTAAGTGCAGTCCTCAAAGATTGAATGAGGTGAGAAGAATTCAAAGTGAAATATATAAGCATGGTGTTGTAAAAGTGCAAATTTAAATGGTGCATTTTGTATTATAGTGGAGAAAGCAGAGATATTATGAACACATCTAGTACTGATGGCCTAATTACCATGGAGTACATTCAGAAACCATTTCCATTATTGGAAACATTATGGATCCTGTGTATCTAGTGCCTTTATTATCTGACATAAGGCTCCAAACAAAAAAAAATTCAGATAATAGTAACTCAGAGATTTGTTGGAAGTATTACTCCTCTTAAGGATCAAGTACTCCACATTTCATGCCTCATTGCAGTAGAGGTTGATGAATTGCTGTCACCAAGGGAAAATTATTTCTCTCTTTGTTAAGATAGAATTACTCAGGATAGACAGTGGTTATGATTTTGGCTTCACTCTCAGCGCATGCTTCAGGCCTAGATTTCACCATGATGGCAGGAAGATGAAAATCGCTGAGACTTTTTCAATACTGGAGTTTGGGATTTTCCATTTACTTCAGTGTGGCACTTTGTTATTTTAACACAGGTGTCAGCCAGTCAACCACTGGAACCTTTTTCCATCGTTCAATCAGTATTTCATCAGTACCTCATCTCCATTTATCGATCTCTGAACCATGCCCACACCTGGTAAAAATATATCGCTCTCAGTGCTGAATATGACAATCGACCCAGCATCCATGGCTTTCTGGGAGTGTGTCACATCTATCCTATCCTTTGTGCAAAAGTACTCCCTGATTTCACACCTTCATGTCAGAAATGTGGAAGTTTACCAAAGGCTGTAAAGTCTTCAGATCCATTTGCAATTCATCACATAATGAAGAAGTCTGTGTTCATGTGTAACATCAATCTGGATAATCCAAGCTTGTAGCCAGTAATATTCATGCCATCCCTGGGTACTTTCCTCACCAAGAGAGATCCTGACTACATTCTCTTGACATTCTATGACATTTCCATTGGTGACTTCTCAGCTTTCAACAAACTGGAGGATCACAATTGACTAGAAGCTTAACTGGAACCAGTCACATAAATATTGTGGCTACAAGAGTAGTTCAAATCAGGGTGTTCTGCAGTGAGTGACTCATCTCCTGTCTCCCCAAAACATCTCCAGCAGCTTTGAGGCACAAGTCCTGAATGTGAAAGAGTATTTCTCATTTGCCTGGGTGCGGGGAGCTGCAACAGCACTCAAGGAGCTTTACTCCATTCAGAATAAAGCAGTCTGCTTGACCAGTACCCCATCCACTGCCCTAAACATTCACTCCATCCATTACTGGTGCAGGTTTTTGAATATGTATAATCTACAAGATGCTGTCCACGGGGATGGTGCCAGAGGACTGGAGAATGGCGAATGTTGTTCCTCTGTTTAAGAAAGGGAATAGAAATGACCCTGGTAATTATAGACCGGTTAGTCTTACTTCGGTGGTTGGTAAATTGATGGAAAAGGTCCTTAGGAATGGGATTTACGACCATTTAGAAAGATGCGGATTAATCCGGGATAGTCAGCACGGATTCGTGAAGGGCAAGTCGTGCCTCACAAATTTGATTGAATTTTTTGAGGAGGTAACTAAGTATGTTGATGAAGGTAGGGCAGTTGATGTCATATACATGGATTTTAGTAAGGCGTTTGATAAGGTCCCCCATGGTCGGCTTATGATGAAAGTGCGGAGGTGTGGGATAGAGGGAAAGTTGGCCGATTGGATAGGTAACTGGCTGTCTGATCGAAGACAGAGGGTGGTGGTGGATGGAAAATTTTCAGATTGGAGGCAGGTAGCTAGCGGAGTGCCACAGGGATCAGTGCTTGGTCCTCTGCTCTTTGTGATTTTTATTAATGACTTGGAGGAGGGGGCTGAAGGGTGGATCAGAAAATTTGCTGATGACACCAAGATTGGTGGAGTAGTGGATGAGGTGGAGGGCTGTTGTAGGCTGCAAAGAGACATAGATAGGATGCAAAGCTGGGCTGAAAAATGGCAAATGGAGTTTAACCCTGATAAATGTGAGGTGATTCATTTTGGTAGGACTAATTTAAATGTGGATTACAGGGTCAAAGGTAGGGTTCTGAAGACTGTGGAGGAACAGAGAGATCTTGGTGTCCATATCCACAGATCTCTAAAGGTTGCCACTCAAGTGGATAGAGCTGTGAAGAAGGCCTATAGTGTGTTAGCTTTTATTAACAGGGGGTTGGAGTTTAAGAGCCGTGGGGTTATGCTGCAACGGTACAGGACCTTGGTGAGACCACATTTGGAATATTGTGTGCAGTTCTGGTCGCCTCACTATAAGAAGGATGTGGAAGCGCTGGAAAGAGTGCAGAGGAGATTTACCAGGATGCTGCCTGGTTTGGAGGGTAGGTCTTATGAGGAAAGGTTGAGGGAGCTAGGGCTGTTCTCTCTGGAGCGGAGGAGGCTGAGGGGAGACTTAATAGAGGTTTATAAAATGATGAAGGGGATAGATAGAGTGAACGTTCAAAGACTATTTCCTCGGGTGGATGGAGCTATTACAAGGGGGCATAACTATAGGGTTCGTGGTGGGAGATATAGGAAGGATATCAGAGGTAGGTTATTTACGCAGAGAGTGGTTGGGGTGTGGAATGGACTGCCTGCAGTGATAGTGGAGTCAGACACTTTAGGAACATTTAAGCGGTTATTGGATAGGCACATGGAGCACACCAGGATGATAGGGAGTGGGATAGCTTGATCTTGGTTTCAGATAAAGCTCGGCACAACATCGTGGGCTGAAGGGCCTGTTCTGTGCTGTACTGTTCTATGTTCTATGTTCTATGTTCTATGCACCATAGTAACTTGCAAGGTTACTTCCATCATCTCGAAGCACAATGGGATCAAATCATGGAATCACCACTCAAATCACTCACCACTCTGACTTGGAAATACATTGCTATTCCTTAATCATTACTGCATCAAGATCCTGAATTTCTCTGCCTAACAACACTTTGTGAATGCCTTCACAATACAATTTGTAGTGATTCAAGAAAGTGGCTCACCATTAGCTTCTCACTGGATATTAGGAATCAGACAGTGGCATCCACATTCAGTGAATCAATAAACAAAATGAAAACAAAACTTCTGAATAGCTTAGTTCCAATATTAAGATTGCACCCCATTGTTCCATATATCACCACCAGATATATTTACATGGATGCATTTCTTAATTCCACCTCTGCCATCTAGACCATATTAACCGCATCTAATTAGAGGGTCAAACTTGGCCCTCCCCAGCACAGATCTGGATGCTCAGTTTGAACATGACATAACTTGTGGTATGACTGCAGAAAACAGAATTGTTCAAACTGGGATGGTAAGATTGGATTTTTGCTATTGGTCAAGAACAGCTTAATTGTGCTATTGATAATACCAAGTTGAAGATTCCATAATCAACTGGCTATGTCACAGGAAAAGAACAGAATTACCTTTCCGTAGTGTGTATTGAGAACACACTGCCTTTATGGTTCATCATTACTCTGATCCAGTCAATGCTAATTGCCACACAAACCAAATCCCAAAGGGAATCTGCATAGCACAACACTTTTGTTTACATTTTGATGACAAGAAGATTTAGTTTGCTGAATCCAGAAGCCACAAATTCCAGTCACACTTTTAAACATTAAATTTAAACATTTATTAACAAAAGAAAACTTAATCACACAAAATTATATATACATAGTGAAAATTAGTCTTCAAAACATTCCTCCAAAAGACTTCCTACTTGGTTTGACTCACAAATAAACACCCTTTTAGGCAACAATCTGATATGGACGTTAGTCTATAAAATAGAGTAATATTACAAGACAAACCCACTGCTGCTGTAGGGAGATATATAGAACAAAGAACAAAGAACAAAGAACAGTACAGCACAGGAAACAGGCCCTTCGGCCCTCCAAGCCTGTGCCGCTCCTTGGTCCAACTAGACCAATCGTTTGTATCCCTCCATTCCCAGGCTGCTCATGTGACTATCCAGGTAAGTCTTAAACGATGTCAACGTGCCTGCCTCCACCACCCTACTTGGCAGCGCATTCCCCCACCACCCTCTGTGTAAAAAACGTCCCTCTGATATCTGAGTTATACTTCGCCCCTCTCAGCTTCAGCCCGTGACCCCTCGTGATCGTCACCTCCGACCTGGGAAAAAGCTTCCCACTGTTCACCCTATCTATACCCTTCATAATCTTGTTCACCTCTATTAGATCTCCCCTCATTCTCCGTCTTTCCAAGGAGAACAACCCCAGTCTACCCAATCTCTCCTCATAGCTAAGACCCTCCATACCAGGCAACATCCTGGTAAACCTTCTCTGCACTCTCTCTAATGCCTCCACGTCCTTCTGGTAGTGCGGCGACCAGAACTGGACGCAGTATCACATGCCTTCTCAGTGTTTCTCACTCTGCTGCGGAAATTCAAGAAACTTGAAAACAAATCCCTACTTTCTATAAAATAGACACTTTTCTGTGTTAGCTAGAAATCTGCCTTACCTTGCCTCTTCAAAACTCTTTTCCAGCACAGAGCATCACCCCAGGCCTCAAAAGGTCACTCCCAAACACAGCTCCCAACCTCTCCTTACGTGTTGTTTTTTGTTCTTCTTGATTCCATTATCCTTAGCCCTCTTTGAAACTTAACTTCCACAGGATACAAAATCATTTATTCTTTCCCTATTGCTGCCACTTTTGGTCAAATAAAAATAACAACATTGGCTTATTTATTTTTGAGTTTTTCCAAATTGTAAACTCTTTTTATAATCTTTTGACATTTAACAGATAACACAGCAACCTTCTTTATCTTCCAATTTCTATCTATGGCTTATTTTATAATAGAACATTCAACCTGACCATACTTAATTCAAGTGTATGGGCAGGATTTTCCAGCCACGCTTGCCCAAGAAAATAAATCAGGAGCTAGAAAAGGCAAGTAAGAAAGGCAGTATTACAGTAATCATGGTGGATTTCAATATGCAAGTGGACTGGGAAAATCAAGTTTGTAGCGGATCTCAAGATAAAGAATTTGTGTAATGTCTACAGGATGGTTTTTTGGAGCACCTTGTGCCAGAGCTCACTAGGGAACAGGCACTTCTGGATCTGGATCTGGTGATATGTAATGATGTGGAGCAACTATATGATGACATCAACAAGTTCCATTCCACCATCAGACTCACCATGGACTACTCTACGGAATCGGTTGCATTCTTGGACATACGCATCTCCATCAAGGACGGTCACCTCAGCACTTCACTGTACCGAAAGCCCACAGATAACCTCACGATGCCCCACTTCTCCAGCTTCCACCCTAAACACGTTGAAGAAGCCATCCCCTACAGACAAGCCAACAGACACCTAAAGATGCTGAAAGACGCCCTCTTAATAACAGGAAATGGCGCTTGACTCATCGATCGACAGTTCCGACGCGTCACAGCGAAAAACTGCACCAACCTCCTCAGAAGACAAACGCGGGACACGGTGGACAGATTACCCTTCGCCGTCCAGTACTTCCCCGGAGCGGAGAAGCTACAACATCTTCTCCAGAGCCTTCAACATGTCATCGATGAAGACGAACATCTCGCCAAGGCCATCCCCACACCCCCACTTCTTGCCTTCAAACAGCCGCGCAACTTCAAACAGACTATTGTCTGCAGCAAACTACCCAGCCTTCAGGAGAACAGTGACCACGACACCACACAACCCTGCCACAGCAACTCTGCAAAACGTGCCAGATCATTAACATGGATGTCATCATCTCACGTGAGAACACCATCCACCAGATACATGGTACATACTCTTGCGACTCGGCCAACGTTGTCTACCTGATACGTTGCAGGAAAGGATGTCCAGAGGCATGGTACATTGGGGAAACCATGCAGACACTACGACAACAGATGAATGAACACCGCTCGACAATCACCAGGCAGGAGTGTTCCCTTCCTGTCGGGGAACACTTCAGCAGTCAAGGGCATTCAGCCTCTGATCTTCGGGTAAGCGTTCTCCAAGGCGGCCTTTACGACACACAACAACACAGAATCACCAAGCAAAAACTGATAGCCAAGTTCTGCACACATGAGGACGGCCTCAGCTGGGATTTTAGGTTCATGTCACACTATCTGTAACCCTCATGATTTGCCTGGGCTTGCAAAATCTCACTAACTGCCCTGGCTTGAGACAATTCACACCTCTTTAACCTGTGTTTAACCCTCTCTCCACGCACATTGTCTGTACCTGTAAAGACTTGATTACCTGTAAAGACTCGCATTCCAACCATTATCTTGTAAATTGTGTCTATGTATGCCCTATTTGTGAACACAACTCTTCACTCACCTGATGAAGGAGCAGCGCTCTAAAAGCTTGTGCTACCAAATAAACCTGTTGGACTTTAACCTGGTGTTGTGAGACTTCTTACGGTATGTAATGAGGCAGACTTGATCAGGGAACTTAAGGTGAAGGAACCCCTAGGGGGCAGTAGCCACAATATGATAGAATTTACCCTGCAGTTTGAGAGGGAGGCATTGAAATTGGATATAATGGTGCTACAATTGAATAAAGGAAACTACAAGGCCATGAGGGAGAAGCTGGCCAGGTTTGATTGGAAAGGGAGTCTAGCAGGAGAGACTGGAACAACAGTGGCAGTTTTTGGGAATAATTCAGAAAGCACAACATAAATTCATTCCAAGGAAGAGGAAGCATGGTAAGGGGAGGATAAGGCAACCATGGCTGACAAGGGAAGTCAAGGATAGCATAAAAGCAAAGGAAAGAACCTACCGTAAGGCGAGGAATAGTGGGAAGCCAGAGGATTGGGAAGCCTTTAAAAGCAAGCAGAGGACAACTAAAAAAACAATAAGGATGGAGAAGATGAAATATGAGGGTAAGCTAGCCAGTTTTTTAAAAGAAGATTTCAAGAGTTTTTTCGATATATAAAAGGTAAGAGAGAGGCAAGAATGGACATTGGACCATTGGAAAATGAGGCTAGAGAAGTAGTAATGGGGGCAATGAAATGGCAGAGGAACTGAATGGGTACTTTGTATCAGTCTTTACGGTGGAAGACACAAGTAACATGCCAGAACTTCAAGAAAGTCAGGGGCAGAGGTAAATGTCGTGGCCATCACTAAGGAGAAGGTGCTAGGGAAGCTGAAATGTCTCAATGTGGATAAATCGCCTGGACCAGATGAACTACTCCCCAGGGTTTTGAAGGAGATAGCTGAGGAAATTGTGGAGGCATTGGTGGTGATCTTTCAGGAATCATTGGAGTGAGGGAAGGTCCCAGAGGACTGGGAAAAGGCTAATGTAACACCCCTGTTTAAGAAGAGAGGGAGGCAGAAGATGGGAAATTATAGGCCAGTTAGCCTGACCTAGGTCGTGGGTAAGATCTTGGAGACCATTATTAAGGATGAAATTGTGGGGCACTTGGAAATGCATGGTAAAATAGGGCTGAGTCAGCATGGCTTTATCAAAAGGAAGTCATGTCTGACAAATCTGTTATAATTCTTTGAGGAGTTAACAAAGAAATTAGACAAAGGAGAGCCAGTGGACATGATTTATTTGGATGTCCAGAAAGCTTTTGACAAGGTGCCTTGCAGGAGGCTGCTAAATAAGCTAAAAGCCAATGGTGTTCGAGGCAAGGTACTGGCATGGAGAGAAGATTGGCTGACAGACAGAAGGCAGAGAGTGGGGATAAGAGGGTCCTTTTCAGGATGGCAACTGGTGACAACTGGTGTTCCACATGGGTCAGCGTTGGGACCACAACTTTTCACTATATATATTAATGATCTGGAAGATGGAACTGAGGGCATGGTTGCTAAATTTGCAGATGATACGAATATATATATATAGAGGGCCAGGTAGTGTCGAGGAAGTGGGGAGGCTGCAGAATGACCTGGACAGATTAGAAGAATGGGCAAAGAAGTGGCAAATGGAATACAACGTAGGAAAGTATGAGGCTATGCATTTTAGTAGGAAGAATAGAGGCATAGACTATTTTCTAAATGGGGAAAGGCTTCGGAAATCTGAAGCACAAAGGGATCTGGAAGTCCTGGTTCAGGACTCTCTTAAGGTTAACATGCAGGTTCAGTTGGCAGTTAGGAAGTGTTACAATGCAGAGGTTGTCCCCCTTTTGCGACGTGACACCGAATCCATCCAAAGCAGAATACCTCGCCTCTGTTAAAAGTGTGTGGAAAGGTGAACTGTCCTTCAGTAACGTTTAGTGGTTAACTAACAGAAATACCTGACACTCACTTTAGATGAACACTTAACAATTTATTTATTTAACTAACAGGGAACTTTAAACAAGTAACATACCGGATAAAATAAGATTCGACTGGAATACTGTTCAAATAAGTACAATATCCATTCGTTAACCAAACAAGTAATAATAGAATTTAGCCATTCTCAAAAAAAAATATCGTCAGGCTGTGTGTCTTTCAGAAACTTCTGGAGTTTCTCGGTTGATTTCTCTGTCTGTAAGTTATTTTTTATTTGGTACCTTTCGCTGGTTAGATGGTGCATCCTCTTAAGAAGTATATAAAGCTGGAAAATAAGGCAGGAGAATGGGGATGATAATCGTATCAGCCATGTTTGAATGGCAGAACAGACTCAATGGGCCAAACAGTCTAATTCTGCTCCTATGTCTTATGGTCTTATGGTCACAGACCAGAAAACCAGGTCCGAGGTCAACGGACCTTTGCACGGTCTGCCCAAGCCCGCTACGATTCCCGTGATGGGTGGGAAAATTCCACCCCATGTCTCACATCTATACCCTTTTGATGGTCTCAACCTTGTAGGCACTCAGTGCCCAGCTTAATTAAGCAATGTTCATTCATAGACACGCATGTATACAAAACCAAAAGCCTGCTTCATAGAATACCACAGTGGACCCAAATATATTAAAAATCGTAACATATTTCTCCATACCAGAGTGAAGAGCATAATCTAAAAATGTCCTTAAAGTTTGATATAACGTTTGGTTTTTATGGCCAGAATTTTATGCTCTCTTCCCACCACAGGTAGGAAGGGTTGGGGGAGGGCACCTCCATCAGAAAACCCCTGCTGACTGGGGGTGCCCTCCTCTTAAGGCCTACACCCCACCCTGGTCTACCCCCTGAGACACCAATAACCCCTGCCCCCCCGCCACCCACCATTTGCAGCCCACCCAGGCCTAACCTACTCTCACTGGGACCCCTTACACTTACCTGGGTCTCTTGTTCCCAGCACTTAGTCTCACACAACTCCTTGCTGTTCCTTTTCCAACCACCCATGCTGCTAATGGAAGGACCGGAGGGCATCGACCAGTCAGAGTGGCTGGCAGACCTTAAAGGCAGGACATCCTCCCGAGTGAAGGGTGGAAGTCCCACCTAATGCCAATTGATCATAGAGTATAAAATAGCAGCGGGGCATTTGGAGCTGGTGGGGTTACATTCTCTGCTAATTCTGTGGATGAAGAAGGGGTGTTCAGGCCTATGTTTCAGTTTGATATACATGAATGTGATGTGTAAAAATAAAACAGATATACATATGATATAACATGAATATTTTTTATTGTCATTTTTCCAAATATTTAAAAATTTTGTGTAATTATTTTAAACTGTTACACCATTCTGCCAAAACATAAACCCATTGTCACTTATTGAGACAAAACAATGTTCTTTAGTTTCTTATGCTAATATTGTGTAACAATACACTTTCATTAAGCCCTTGACTATCACCTTGTAATCATAATCACGCAAACATCAGCAATGACTCTCTCAAGTGAAAAAATAAAATACTCAGCAGCTGTGGCCATGACCATCTCAGTGAGGACAATGATAAACGTGAAAATCATAACAACAGCTATTCAGTAAGCTATGAGATTCATACAGTAGGTAATAGGCTTGAGGAGATTGAACCCTCTTTAGTTTGGTTGAAAGCTGCATTTTAACATTCTCAGAAATGAAACAAACTTTGTTGAGGATCTCTGGTCTGTCCTGTAAAATAGTTAATCCCTACAACACATGCAATCCACCCCATAAGATTGTGTACATTTTAGGACTGATTAATATTACAAAGTGTGTCGGAAATGTGGCAACTATCAAACAGATTAGATTATGATAGTTGCCTGTGCCATTTTGAAAAAGAAATTAGAACTGTTTGTTTCCATTATTAAATCTGAAATGTATTTAACAACATCCAGCTGCCCTTTGATGATAACTTTAAAAAAGTTAAAATATCCTCCTTCATTAAGAAATATCCTTTTTCCTAAGTTGGTGTTTAGCTTTTAAACATAAATGTTGCCTGATTTCTTGTTTCAACCTAAAATCCTTTTTTTAAATATATATGTGTTTCTTGAAGTACATTCTGATAATGATGCATGCTTAAGGTTATGGCATTCAGAGGGTAAGAACATCCTGTCACAAACATTGGGTGGGATTTTTCTCCCACTCCGCAGTGTGTTTTGCGGCAGTGGGAGGCGGATGGCGCTCCCTGGCGGTGGGACCTTATGGTCCCGCTGTGGTCAATGGGGTTTCCTCTTGAATGCACCCCTCACTGCCTGGGAACCCGTGGTGGGGGTGCGAGTCTGCAGGACCGTAAGTTCCCACTGGCATGAATGGTAGCAAGATTCCGGCGATGGAAGTCGATGAATTATTTCAGGTAATTGTTTGATAGGAAAGGAAATTAGTAGGTGATGAACAATTGATTGGGATTAGATAAGATGTGCAGAAAAACACTGCAGACTTAATGGGCTAAGGCAACCATTTCAGTGCTGTAACATTATATGATTTGAGGAATAGATTCAGATACCATTTTTACATTTACAAATTCTAAAATTGATTCAAAGAAAGTATAAAGGATCCCGTTTTAAAGGATCAGTTTTAAAGTGGGGTGACCAACAATGTATTTTGATATATGTTAAACAACTGCCCAGCCTTCAAAATGTTCCATGCCAGCTTTTCCTTAAAGGAATTCAGAGTTTCTTCTCTTCTTCACCCCATGAATGTCAGGAAGTCAGATCCTCCATCTAGTTTCCAAGTCCTGTTTAAATTGTTGAAAAGCATGGCACATGGACAGCAGAACTTAACTCTATTTGTAATAGTTAATATCAACCACACACTACACAAATCAAGGACATGATACTGGTTTGTTACCAGAAAAAAGCAGAATGCAAAAGAAAGACATACATTTATAGAGCACTTTTCATGATCACTGGGCATCTCAAAGTGCTTTACAGCCAATGAAGTAAATAAAGTAATTTTCTTGTTCTGTTACTATTTTTACTACCCAAGCAATAAATACACCAAAACTTCACAAATCATATTTACAGCAAAAAACAAAGTTACACTACTTGATTACTATTTTATTTTCCAGCATTATGACATTCAAAAATTCAATACTGCAAGATAGTTATGTAAATGTTTTCTTATACGTTAATTATAAGAGCTTGCTTTATATAAAATATAGAAAATGTAAAACTGATATATCATTAGGGCAGTGAACTTAAACCCTGAGGGAATGTTTAGAAGATTTTTTTTTTCTCTTCACCAGTGAAAGTTACACCACACGCAGAGATTAGAACTGGTTAGTTGTATAACAATATAGGTTGAGTATCCTTTATCTGTAAATCCGAAAACCAAACACATCCAAAACCTGAAATCAAAGCAAAATGCTGTGGATGCTGGAATCTGAAACAAAGGGTCCAATTCTCCTATTGCGACCCGCAACTTTTCTGGCGGGTCGGGTAGGGAGATGTGCGTGTCAGCCATTTTGCGGGTTCCTCGTGAGTGTTTATGACCCGCACGCATCTTCCAACCGGAAGAAAATGGCGCCGCCGGGAAGTGAGGTAAGTCATTGATTATGTTTTACATATATTTTAAATGTATTTTAAATGTGATTATCAGGCCCAGCACAGAACTTGCCAGGCCCAATAGCATCTCCACCCCACCGGGAGTACTTCATTCCGGCGGGGTTTAGAATAGCTCCCCATGTTCAGGGAATGAGCAGGAGACCCCGCCAGAGTAAAGGGGGGGCAATTGGGGCCCCCAGAGGGGTGGGGGGGTGGTGCTCCCTGGGCATAGGCACCCTGGCAGTGCCAGCCTGTGCCCCTGGCACTGCCCAAGGGCAAAGTGCCATGCCCAGGGGGCACCTTGCCACTGTCTATTAGGCATCAGGCAGCGGCCTATTGTGGGCAGGGCCTAGGGGGCGATTGGTGGGGTTGAGGGGTCCCACTGCCACTCTGCATTGGGATCGGTCTGGGCTGGAGGGAGGCCAGTGATCAGGGTTGGCTGGGGGACGGGAGGTGGTGGTCTGCTGCGGGGAATGGGGGGGGGGGGGGGGGCGGGGGGGCGGGGGGCCTGCCTCCTGGGGAGGGAGGGAGTCTGACCTCGGAGGGGGGGGGGAATCAGCGGGGGAGGGTCTGCCAGAGTGATGGGAGTGGGGGGATCGCCACTGCTGGGGCCGGGGGGGGGGGGTGGGCTGGACATCGAGGCGCTTTGGGACGGGGTGGGGTCAGGGCTGGCCCGGGAATCGTTGTGCGTGCCGCGATCGGGCCATGGGGGGTAGGGGGGGAGTGGGGCTGGAGGGGCAGCACTGCAGGCGTCCCGGGCTGGCTAACCATCAAGCTGGTCAGCAAACGGGAAGACTGACAGATCGGGGCCACTGCACATGCACAGAGTTCCAGAACTGTCAGACTCCAGCGTGAATAGGCCCCTCCTCCCCTGGGTTTTTAATAATATTCACGGTTGTGACCTCTGCACTGCACAGGGTGTGGGAGATTCAGGTCTGAATCTGCACTGAAAAAGCAGTTGTGATCTAGAACAGTTTTCCCATCAATTCAGCACTTTTGGGGGAATTGCCCCAAAAATCTGAAACGCTCTGAAGGGTCAGGCAGTCTCGAAATGTTAACTCTGTTTCCTCTCCCCTTGCAGATGTTGCATTTTTGCAGCTTTCTCTGTCTTATATCTAAAACCTGCCTTTTTATGAATCTCGCTGACTTTTAGCATAGGAAGTCTAGAATCATAGAATCCCTACAGTGCAGAAAGAGGCCATTCAGCCCATCGAGTCTGCACCGACAGCAACACAACCCAGGCCCTATCCATGTCACGCCACATAGTTACCCTGCTAATCTGTCTAACCTACGCATCCCGGGACACTAAGGGGCAATTTAGCATGGCCAATCAACGTAACCCGCACATCTTTGGAGTGTAGGAGGAAACCGGAGCACCTGGAGGAAACCCACACAGAAACACCGGGAGAACATGCAAACTCTGCACAGATAATGACCAAAGCTGGGAATCAAACCCAGGTCCCTGGAGCTGTGAGGCAGCAGTGCTAGCCACTGTGCCATCCTGCCGAGTCTAGTTGGGTGTTTGCACTTAGCACCAATTTTGCAGAATTGCTGATGACACTACAGGTACCCCGTATTTATTGTTCAGTGATATTTACTTTAAACTATAGCTAGCCTAGGCTTAGGCTGTTGTAATGTATGCAGGCTTCATCCTACATGCGGTGTCCAAAAACCAAAATGATCTGAAATCTGAAAACACGATCGGCCCCGAGGATTTTGGATAAAGGATACTCGACTTCCATTGGCACAAGTGAGTGATTGTACAGTAACCAGGATATTAGTTTATCAAAATGACAAAAACGATCTTCCTGTGGAATTAGAGTCTATTGCACCTACCTTCACTGCCTGACAGCATGTGAGACAGTGATCTGAAGACCAGAAATACAAGAATATTTCCAAGTCTCCTGTTTCAGTGGAGGTTACTTTCTTCCAACTGTGTCACAGGCCACGGATATATTTGTCATGTCCTTCACTTCATCTCATGTGAAATAAGTGATTGGGAAGTAACAGAGTGGCGTTTGACGATGAAAATAACTTTCAGTGCAGACTCAGCTGAACTCTTCCATCGAAATGAAAGGAGGAAGTTCACTGTCATTGAAATCTTCAACAATAGCAGGCTCTCCTGGCAGTTCCCTAGGTGCAGAAGTCTCCTGTTTTCAGACTGATAATTTCAATGTCATGAAAACTTTTCCCGTTTACATATTCATTATTGGGCTCATGGTTATACAGACCTCCGTGCACTTCTGTAATAGACGTTCCGGTGCAAGAGGTAGAACGCAGACCCTCTGAGTGAGTCAGACTGTTTCCAAACTGAATGTTGTATTGCATCCAGTGACGTCTTAAAATAGCTTGAACCTGTTAGAAGAAGAGAGAGAGAAAGTGAGAGAGAGTTTCACATTATAGTCTGTCACATTAGCTTTTTATTGGTCATGCCATCATTTTTACAAGATAAATTCCATAGAAATTGGTGCGTCTATTTATTTCTGATTGGAACAGACCAGTTCAGATGCTGAATTCAATCCACAGTTCGGGAAATTATGGCTTAGTGGTATTATTGCTAGACTATTAATCAAGAAGATCAGCTAATGTTCTGGGGACCTCGGTTCGAATCCCACCACAGCAGTAGGGGGAATTTGAATTCAAAGAAAAATATCTGGAATTAAGAATCTACTGATGACCATGAAACCATTGTGGATTGTCGGAAAAACCCATCTGGTTCACTAATCTTTAGAGAAGGAAATCTGCTGTCCTTACCTCGCCTGGCCTACATGTGACTCCAGAGCCACAGCAATGTGGTTGACTCTCAACTGTCCTCCAAAAGCAACTATGGATGGGCAATAAATGCTGGCCAGCCAGCGACACTCATGTTCCATGAAAGAATAAAAAAATGTTCCTGCTAACAATTTTATTTCAAGAAGTGTCCTCTAATATTAAGAAGTCATTGCACCATGAGGACACCTTGAATCTCCATTAACAGCTGTTAACAAAACTACTCCCACATTTGATTACACTGCCAGATATAGTAACTGAGGGTAATATGTAAGCCAAATGCTTAAACAATAGAAGTGGAAATTAAAATTTATATTATGATTCTAGTTGACAAAATTATAGTTCTTTCATAAAGAAAATGGGCTTGATCTATTTACAATCGCTTTAGGATTACTTCATCTAATAACATTGAGGGGGTTCTCTCTGAAGTTTGTGAGGGGAATGATGTCATTTTCCCCAATATTTCTGCTCCTCCAAGTGATAGATTTACAAGCACATTCCAATGACAAATTTGAAACACTCACAGGCCAGCTACAGTATATGCAAATTTATGCTCCCTTCACTGGATCAAGTCCATCAAAAGCGAAGCTCAAATTGACGCTGTTTAGATAGAACCTGTTCAATTACTTCTAACCAATCCAAATTATCCACCAGTTTGATAATGCCATGGGTAATACTTTCCTTCAGGAGAATGGCATTCTAATAAATGTTTTTTGTCAGAACAGCTTAATCTTTGCAGAAATTTCATCACAGGAATAAGTGGTTTAAACGGAATTACAACGGAATAGATATACAAGATCTGTGGAATGAAAGGACCAGATCAGCCCAATATCTTTCCCCAATTATGCTCCCTAAAATGGCTTTTGATTGAGTATCACATGTAACAGCATCACAACGTGAGAAACACTATTACCTCTCCATTGAAGAAGCAGAATATTGTTGCCACCAATAGGCCCTACAAAAGAAAGACAGAATTATCAGTAAAACATAGCCTGGTGTTTTATCAATAGATGCCAGTGCCAAGTCAAAGGGTGGGATTTTCTGACCCTGGAGCAGCAGGTTTCACGATAGTGGATGTGGCAGGTCATCCCAACCTACCTTGACTTTAGTGGGACTGGCAAATCCCACCAGGCAGGAGGAGTAAATGAAGATATAGAAGGCTGAGAAGGTGCTAAAAAGTGTCCATTCAGTGATCAGAATACGTGAATGGCAGAACAGTGGTGCACATTGTCAAAGGACTGCCTGAGGAATGTGGCAGTTGTCTGGGGAGGGGCGGGGGGGGAGGAGGGGGGGCAAGAAGGAGAGCTGGAATAGAAAGTGGAAAAATGGAGGTGAGAAGGATGATAAAATGGATGAATAGGATGAAACAAAATAAAATAAAAGGAAATGGAGTGAAGATGGAGGAGAGAGATCACGATCTGAAGTTATTGAACTCAATGTTCAGTCCAGAAGGCTGTAAAGTGCCTAATTGGAAGATGAAGTTCCTCCAGTTTACATTGGGGTTCACTAGAACATTGCAAAAGGCCAAGGACGGACATATCGCAATCCAATCAGCACCTCTGTTCTGCCATTCACGTATTCTGATCACCTTCTAGCACCTTCTCAGCCTTCTGTTTCCTCATTTACATTCCCTTTGTCCCATTCCGCCCCCCCCCCCGCCCCCCCATTCCATAGTATAAATCTCCGCTGATTCTCTTTGCTTTCAACTCACGAAAAGTTATCTAGACTCAAAAAATTGGCTCTATTCTCTCCCCACAGATGCTGTCAGACCTGCTAAGATTTTCCAGCATTTTCTATTTCTGTTCCTCCTTCAATACCTTGGTCAGGTACTCCAGTATTCTGAAAGGCGTACGGAAAATTGATGTAAATTAGGGAAATACGTTCTTCAAATGGACTTCCCAGCAATTGCATCAGTTGGTCACAACTGGTCTGTGTCAGACTTAGTATTTGCTACTCAGCAGAGACAACAGCTGGAATTTTACCATCCTGCCCGTCACGGGAATCGGAGCGGGCGAGGGGCGGACAATGGAAAGGTCCTTTGACCTTGGGTGGGATTTTATGGTTTCGGGATGCGCGAGGCTGTAAAATATTCACAAAGTGAGGTTATAAAGGAGGGTGGTGATCATCTAGATTCACACAAAAAGAATGCATAGTTAAATATGTAACTAAATGGTAGCTCGTAATCAAGTAACTGTACATCAGCAACTTAGAACAAAATGAGTGATTGGCACTCTTAATGAACTACACTTGTCAGTTTTTAATCGACAAGAACTGTACAGAATATCACTGTTAGTGATAAATTCAACAAAACAAATAAAATATTTACAAGGTAACATAATCTTACTAGTAAACTCAATCAGAAAAAACAAAATCTGAGGTCTTTAAAACTTTTCTAAAATTGTGCTCACCTGCATCAAAGTGGGGGATTATTTGCTGATGAAAGATAGAAGTTCCAAATTAGGACTGCCCATAACCAAATTGAAATTCTGGCTGAACCAGTCGGAAATTTTCCTGTTTACACACTGTGATTTAGTAGCCCTTTAAGGGGAGGTGCCCAAAAAGAGTCATGTGACCTATTGGTCCAATCAGGAGCCTAGTTGGGGACTTATTCAGACTTTGTTCCAGGAGTAGAAGTTTTGGGCCTGTGGAGTTTAAGACCTTTTTCCTTGCTCTGTCACGTGTATAGTTATTCTGTTAATAAACCTTTGTTAATTCACTGACCAGAGTTCGAGCCTTACCTCACTATGCTACACGAGTACAGATCAATGCTTGATAGAAATCAATTGTACCATATGATGATAAAATATGGTGAGAAAATTTCCAATGAAATTATCCAACTGTTAGAGACAATGGCAACATAATAAGTGCAATGCCAACATTACCCATGTTTTCCTTCCCCCCCACCCCTCATCTTTATGTTTAGGATATATTGCAACATTGGCCAGAATTATCCAGCTGTTCACGCCAGCGGGATTCACCAGTCCCGCTGCAGTGAGCGGAGACTTGTTTGAGCACCAAATTCTCCACATAGTTGATTAATTAAAGACCAAAAGAGAAAATGCTGGAAAATCTCAGCAGGTCTGGTAGCATCTGTAAGGAGAGAAAAGAGCTGACGTTTCGAGATTATTTTATTTAATTTTTATTGTTCTCTACCTTTTATTTCTTTATTGTCTTTCTTCATTTTTCTTCCCACTATTTTCCCCTACTTTATATCCCTTCCTTTCCCTTTTCTCCCCCTTTGCTTCTCCTTTTCTAAATCTTACCTCTGTCCCATCCATTTTCCTCCCCCCCACACCCCCCCGCACCCCCCCCCCCCCCCCCACCCCCCCCAGCCCCCCAACATCTTCATTTTAGCTTCTCTGCCGTTTGGTCATTCACACCCTTTACTCTATCTGTGGACAGCTATTAACTGGTTTCCCTGGTTTCTGTGGCTATGACTCATCTTTCATTCCCTCACCCTGCAGTATAAATATCTCCCACTTTCTATGCCTTTTAGCTTTGACAAAGGATCTTCTGGACTCGTAACGTCAGCTCTTTTCTCTCCTTACAGATGCTGCCAGACCTGCTGAGATTTTCCAGCATTTTCTCTTTTGCTTTCATGGATTAATTAAAGAGTTTGATCAATCTTTTTCATTTGAAAATGTGGTAGACATTGATGAACAGCTCATAAATGAAGATAGCTAGAGCTTACCTTAAAAGTCTACCTCTAAATCAGCAATATTAAAGGATAAAATAGTAATGCTTGCACTGTGCTCAAATGCTCCTCAAATGGTTGCATTATTTAATTGGAAATTTATCCATTTCACAACCTGCTTGTGTGCCACACAAGTTAAAAATAAACTTTACCTGATAATGCATTAAAATATGCATCACATAGTCATAGACCTCTTCAGCTACTCGGCCTTCTGGCTTCCATGGGACCAGCACAAACTGGATCCCAAGCAATGGAACTAATATCAGGGTAGCCCTGACCGCCTTCATGTAAAGGTTTGACTCCGTTCTGTGTGTGACTTTTAACTTTGTTATAAGGACACGGACAATATTCAGTAAGAAAAACAAGTTTACCTATGGAAATAAAAAACAGGTGTCAGTTCAGCTTTTGTAAACAAGTTATCAGGCTGACAGTTACTCAATATATGTGATAGTCAAGCTCCTTTATTTTGCTCAATCCATTTAAATAGAGTGTACTTAAATGTAATTTAAACTTACCAGTAAGGCAGCGCAAATAGGGCCATGAATTATGTACAGCAGATGTGTTTCAGAACTAATCCAGCAACTGTGTAGAAAAGACAATATTTAGGAGGTAAGTTCACTGTTACTTTAAAGAATAATAATGTATAGTAATTTTGCTGAAATATATATACTTTATTTATATAATATATAAAAAGAGAGAGGGGGAGAGAAAGAGAGGTTCACACAAACAAACCACTTACTTATCATTGTAATATAAGCTTCTGGCTATTGCATGTATTGTGGCAGGAATAAGTGGGAATCCTGTAAAATAAAACATTAATTAGGATAAGTGGTCATTGCTTCCCACATTGTTGATATTTGGCTGAACCCAGATTGTTTTTGCTAATACTGTTCTGTGCAAGTTGTATTTGGCAGACAGCTGTTTCCTATGCGTAATGTAAAGTTAATAGAGCACTGTCCAACTCATTAACCTTCAGAAATGCCACTGGATACAATGACAGAGTTCCCATAGAAACGGCTCATGACCCATTTCCTCGAATGTAGAATGGACATCAATGAGGAAAGTGAACATTTGCTTGAATAGGCTTTGCTGTCTTGTTCCTCAGAGTCTCAGTCAGCTTTGATTCCAGGTACAACTGACAAACGCAGGTGTGGTGGCAACTGATCAAAGGTGATGCCATAGCAAGTACCAAGTGGATTTATGCCTTTCAGAGAAGCAGCAGTATTGGTCAGGAAATTATGGATAAAGACATACAGCCCAATTCCTGACATTTCTGTGTCCATGATGTGGAGATGCCGGCATTGGACTGGGGTGAACACAGTAAGAGTTTTAACAACACCAGGTTAAAGTCCAACAGGTTTATTCGGTAGCAAACATTTCCACTCCATCTGACGAAGGAGCAGCGCTCCGAAAGCAAATGGTATTTGCGACCAAATAAACCTGTTGGACTTTAACCTGGTGTTGTTAAAACTCTTACTGATTTCTGTGTCCCCCAGCCCTAACAAACACCAGCCTGTCTCAGGCATTAGGTCCTTTAAAATGCTAATCCAGATCCTAGGACATACATTGGGCCCTGTTTGTCACTTCAGTATAATATTGGGCAGAACATGTGCCCAACAATAGGTGGCAATCCAACTAAAGTGGGGCTGCTCTCTGCCCCTCACACCAGGTGAGATTCACTGGTATCCACTAGTCCAATCAATCTGAGCGCTGCCACTCTGGGTTCCACCAACACTCTGTCCTTTCCTCCACCTCCAAAAACTCCCACCCTAAGAGCAATTCCTCTCATGAACCAACTTCTTCCAGCATGGGTGCTGACTCATCCACCCAATATTATGGCTGCTGAAAGCTGAAGTGTTCCTCTGGGATACCTGTTTTCCAGCCATTGCTGACTAACAAGGCCTGGCCCATGGATGGGCTTCCTGTCGGGAACATGGGGCATCGGGCCAGGGCACTCTGTCAATCAAAATCCATCCAGGGTGAAAATTTTCCTTGCTGTGACTGCCTGGTAACTTTAACCAAACATTTTTAACTCACCCTTTGAACTAAGTCTGAACAATTTGGCAGCCAGATAAAATAATGAATTCATGAGTTGAGACAATCAGGTAATCACTCCCTACTGTTGAAAGCTTGAAATTTTCTGCCACTTATCTTCATTGTTTTTTCTCTGGAATAATCTCCACTCCTTCGCATGCATAGAAATGAGAAGGCCTTCAACCAAAACATAAATTTTGAACTATCACTTCCCCTTGCTTACGATCTTAATTTATGCTTCGTAATTTGGTTATTACTAGCATTAAGTGAGTTGGTATCTAATTTCAATTCAACATGATCATTCTCAAAATGGCAGGATTTGTCTTAATACTACTGGTACTCAACCAAAATTTGCAAACACATTCCACAAACATTCCTACAATGCAAAAATGAATTGCTGCATTTGAAATATTATAAGGGGCCAACACTGAATGAGTCACTTCAACACAGTGCTGTGCTTTATAAAATACATACCCCATCCAAGAAGATAATACCACAGCAAGTGTTGTTTCTCAGCAAACACAGCAACAACAATCAGCGTATGAAGATAAATGCCTTCGCACAACATCCAGAAGTAATTGCAGCCCATCAAGTACAATTGAAGAAACTGGGATACTTTACAGCTGATCTGAAAAAAACAAGGGATAAAATTTGCAGTGAGACTGCAGGGGTGCCTCAGAGTGCACAATATCCAGACTTGGGCTGACAAGTGCAAAGTAACATTCGCGCCACACAAATGCCAGGCGATGACCATCACCAATAAGAAACACTCTAACCACCGCCCCTTGACGTTTAATGACATTACCATCACTGAATCCCCCACTGTCAACATCCTTGGGGTTACCATTGACCAGAAAGTCAACTGGACTCACCACAGTGGTTCCAAGAGCAGGTCAGAGGAATACTGTGGCAAGTAACCCATCTCCTGAGTTCCCAAAGGCTGCTCACCATTTACAAGGCACAAGTCAGGAGTGTGATGGAATACTCTCCACTTGCCTGGATGGGTGCAGCTCCAACAACAGTCAAGAAGCTTGACACCATCCAGGACAAAGCAGCCCGCTTGATTGGCACCACATCCACAAACATCCACTCCTTCCACCACTGATGCTCAGTGGTAGCAGTGTGTACTATCTACAAGATGCACTGCAGAAATTCACCAAAGATCCTTAGACAGCGCTGTCCAAACCCACAACCCCTTCCATCGAGAAGGACAAGGGCACATGGGAACACTACCACCTGCAAGTTCCCCTCTAAGCCACTCACCATCCTGACCTGGAAGAATATCACTGTTCCTTTGCAGTCGCTGGGTCAAAATCCTGGAATTCCTTCCCTAATGGCATTGTGGGTCAACCCACAGCATGTGGACTGCAGTGTTTCAAGAAGGCAGCTCAACCTTCTCAAGGGCAACTAGGAATGGGCAATAAATGCTGGGCAGCCAGAGCTGGTTCTGAAACGATGAGAACTTTGAGGACCAAAGTCAGGTTTCACTCTGGCACTAAATATAGAAGTTTGCAGTGTGTCATTTTATTCAGAGAAAGCTGCGAGGATAGGAACCATCCAGTGCTATTCAGGCAATAATTCTTGATTTATAATTAGGTAATGTAATGCAGTGGGTCATAGTTCATTACATGGCGCCAAAATCAGAAAATGTTATGTAATTAACTGTGCAGCTCAATTAGATGAAGAGGACAACCTGAGCAAACAGCAGGTAAATGTATCCCACTGCTTCTCCACATTTCCCTGCAGCCTCGAAACACGTCAAAGCAATTCTTGATTAGGTTGAATGAAGTTAACCATGGATCATGGAAAAAATGGAAGTATCGTTTCCAGTAATGGCATTTATAAATGTGGCTTGTGCGCACTTAAAAATAATGCTCCACCAAAAATACACAGAATATAATATTTATTTATATTATAAAAGGAAATAAAAATATGTGGTATTTAAAGAACTACAAATAATATATACTATAAATAGATCAAGCACCGTTATCAGTCCATGACCACATTAATAAGTAGAGTGCCAATAACGACAGAAAACAGGCCTATGCCAAAGATGTAAAAGTTCATGTTCTCAAGAAATGATCTCTCCCTATGCGCAACAGAACACTGCACAAGCACATCGATTTTTCTTTCTGGAAGAGGAAATATTGTTTGGAGAATAACACTGAGAAAGCATTTTAAATCCAATGTTTCCATCAAAATCAGTCATTTCTTGACTGGATTTGAATTTATTGCCTTCCTATCTTTGTCCTGCATTGTGCCAAAATTGCTGATTCAATATTAACCCTTTAATAACATGTTACAAAACTGTTTGTGCTGGTTTTAATGAAAGAATATATATAAATATGTTCAGCAGATACTCCCTTGGGTAAATCGGGCCTAGATTTTCATGGAGTCATGGAGACTTTGAGAAACATTTGAAATGACTCAGATCCTGAAGTGCAACCACCATTTCCAACAACTCCTATTTTCATTGGTGGGAGGAAGGGATCTGACCTGACTCCCATGTATGGGAATCCTGAACTCAGCGGGGCCATTTTAACTGAATTCAAACAGACCCCATTTTTTCGACAGCAAGCGCCTTATGCTGCACTCGATGGATTATTAATTTTTAGAACAGCAAATTCTCAGGAAGTGCAGCCAAGGTCTGTAGACTGTAAAGCTGTAAAGCTATTTAAATAGTTTGCCCTTTGAAACTGAAAAATATGCCTTCTGTCTATGAGTTGTTAAAAATCTGTGCTTGCAATTTTAACAGCTGTTTGTTGACATAACCCTAAAAGCTATCATTAAAACTTGACTTGTTCCACAAACTATCATTATCATAGTAGGGGTGGAAATGAGGGGGGCTCTAAGTTCACAGTGTGACTGACAGCTTCACAAGATTGTTAAAGGACTATCTGTCTTTTATGTGGGGTTATGAATATAAATGTTATTGGGGATTAGGCACTTCAGGGGAGTCAGATGTATCAAATGGGCAGTGATGAATGACTTTTTCTTTACTATAGTGAAGATATTAAGAACTTGGTTTCATTTCATCACAGCATGGCTCCTGAGGTCTACCCATACTGGGTGAGTTGGGATAGAGAATATAATGGCATAGGGTGGTGTGTAGGAATTATGAGTTGGTATTAAATTGGTACAGAGATTATAAGGGACCTTGACACTGAGGGGTTATGGTTTGGCATGAATTGGCATATATGGGCATATGGACTGGGTTGGCGAACGTCTGAGGGGGTAGTGAAGGATAGAGGGCCTAATATTTAACAAAATAACTTGGACAAAGTTTCAAATAACTGATGTGGGCCTTTTAACCAGTCTACCCCCAAATGGCAGTCCTTGTGCCCTCCTCTGATATGTGTGTGGAGGCACACTCCATCAGACACCTCCGCCCCATACCCTGCCCCTCCTCCCCCTCTCCTCTCCAACCACCCCCACCACCCCCCCCCCCCCCCCGCCCCCCCGCCCTCCCCCACTCTCCCCCCACCTCCTCACCAGTCCCAATATCACCACCGGGAATGACGGTCCCACTACTGGTGGCACCTTCACCAAGGCAGGTGTGAGGAGCCAGGAGATTGCCCTACTCTATGCATCCATTTAGGAAGATAAGATCCAGCCCCATTGACTCATTCAGACACAGTTTACAACCCTGAATAAAAAACAGTAAACTGAAATTTCTCAAGCAATTGGTAATGAGATAACTGGTGAAACAACCACAGGGAAGATGAGGAAAACTAATTTTACTATGTAAGTTGTTCTGATCTGTTGCCTGTAAGGGTGTTGGAAATAAGTTCAACGTTACATAGAAATTTTCAATTAGGGCATTTAGCCCAACAGGTCAGTGCTGTTGTCTATGCTCCACACGAGCCTTCTCCCATCTTGCCGTGATTCTCCCAAAAGTGTTGAATTGGTGGGTGAACTGTTCTAAATCCCGACTGTTTTGTCAGTTCAGCTTCTCACCTGAATCTCTGCACTCTGTGCAATGCGGAGGTCCCAGTCATGAATGTCATTAAAAACCTAGGGGGTGGGGCCTATTCGCGCCGGAGTTTGACAGTTCTGGAACTCTGCACATGCGCAGTGGTCCCGATCTGTCAGTCTCCCCATTTGTTGGCCAGCCCGATCGCTGGCCAGCCCGGGACCCCCGCAGTGCTGCCCCTCCAGCTGCCCCCACAGCCCGATTGCGGCACCAACAGCAATTCCCGGGACAGCCCTGACCCCCCTGCCCTGGAGCACCCCGATGTCCAGCCCACCACCCCCAGCAGTGGCGATCCCCCCACCCCCTCACCCTGGCAGACCCCACTCTGCTGACCCCCCCCCCTCCCGGGTCAGACCCCACCCAGGAGGCAGGCCCTCCCAGCAGACCACCGCCCCCCCCCCTCCCCCAGTCTGTCCCAATCGCAGGCCTCCCTCCAGCCCAGACCGATCCTGATTGCAGAGTGGCAGCGGGACCCCTCACCCCCACTGATCACCCCTAGGCCCTGCCCACAATAAGCCCCACCCCCTTGGCACTGCCCAATGCCCGAAGTGCCAAGGTGCCCCCTGGGCATGGGCACTTTGCGCCTTGGGCAATGTCAGGGGGCACAGGCTAGCACTGACAAGGTGCCCATGCCCAGGGGGCACGACCCCCACCACCCGACCCCCTGGGGGGCCCGGATTGCACCCCCTTCATTCCGGCGGGGTCCCCTGCTTGTTCCCCAAACGTGGCGAGCTAGTCTAAATCCCGCTGGAATGAAGTACTCCTGGCGGGATGGGAGATTCAATCGGGACCTGAAAGGTCCTGATAATTAACTCATATACATATTTAAAACATATTAAAAAAAGATTTAAATGAATTACCTGCCTTCCTACCGGTTTCCAGCATGGTCTGACCGGCGACTGTTCGTCAGCTCTGGGAGATGCGCATGCATTCCCAGCGCATGCGCAAATCCCTGGACAAGGCCGGAGACGCGCATCTCCCACCCCAACCCAACAGAAAGGTTGCGGGTCATGATGGGAGAATCGCGGCCCTTATTTCTATTCATCAACATAACATTCCATTATTTCTCCCCTGTATTTTTTGAGATTCCCCTTAAATTCATTTATGTAATTTGCACCACCTATCCCATGTGGTGGCAAATTTCATATTCTCATCACTCTCGGGTAAAAATGTTTCTGAGGAACTCTTTGTTGGATTTATCAATGATGCTTTTATGGTTCCTACTTTTGGTCTCCCAACCCATGCACTTGAACAGAATTAAATTCGAGCCCATCTTCATCTTCCCTACCCTGGGGCCCATCAAATTTGAAAGTCTCATATCAGATCAACTCTCAGCCTCTGATGTTCTCAAGAAAAGAGTCACAGCCTGCTCAGACCTGCTTTCCTTCACTTAACTGGCAAGCATTGTTCTTGGACCCGCTGTCAGCTTTAGGGTGACATTTCATAGAATCTCAACTGTGCCCGGAATTACTGAAGTTAAAATGCTGTTATTAGTCTTGACCTCTAACCAGCAATTTAAAGGCTGCGTGAGGATTTTTGAAAAAACATGAAACAAACGACTCTGCTGTAGTAACCTTTTTAAGAGATATGGACACGTTCGAGAAGAGGAAAGCATGGTTTTCTGGAAGGAGCAAGGGAGTGGGACTAATTAAGTAGCTTTTTTAAAGAGCCAACACAGGTCTAGTGGGTTGAATGGTCATTTATAATGTCCTATTAATGTCATTTGATGTGACGCAGCTTGCAGACTGTTCTTATGTAATTTGGATGTGCTAATTTCAGATTGGGACCACAAGATGAACATTACTACAAGTATAAAAGCCTCGGAAAACATTTACTTAAAAGAGAATCTTATTTTCTGAGAAAGGAATTCTATCTGTCAGCACAATGAAGATGACTATTCATTTCCAATGCAAAGTGCAGTGGCTGATGAAAGGAATTCCGTGAATAATTGCTGATAAACTGAGGAAAATCTGAAATAATTTTTGTACTAGAGCTGAAATAGCTTTAGTTGGCTGAAAATTTGTTTGAATGCATTTTCAGTAGACAATCTACAAAAGAGGCTAGATATCAAAACAGTTGTTTGACCCAGTGGAGTAAATCTAGAATTGTACCAAAGGTAGTTAATAGTATATTAATTCACTACTTTGCATGGAGTAAAACGGATGAAAAATAATAAGGATGGGTACAGCTACCGATGATCAAATCATCTATCACATTGAATCATAGAATCCCTACAGTGCAGAAGGAGGCCATTCGGCCCATTGAGCCTGCACCAACCACAAACCCACCCACGCCCTATTCCTGTAACCCCACATATTTACCCTAACTAATCCCCTGACACTAAGAGGTGATTTAGCATGGCCAATCAACCTAACCCACATATCTTTGGACTGTGGGAGGAAACCCACGCAGACACAGGGAGAACATGCAAACTCTGCACAGTGACCCAAGGCCGGAATTAAACCTGGGTCCCTGGTGCTGTGAGGCAGCAGTGTTAACCACTGTGCCACCATGCCGTCCAAACTTGCTCTGCAGTTTTCAGTCAACTAATTTTTTAAAAACTGTGATATCCTTATTCTTGCTCTGTTTATCAGCACCATATTCAAAGAACGTTTCATCAGCATGATAATGAAAGCTGATCTTAACCTTGCTGCAGATACGATTCCCTTTAAAAGTAAATATTCTCTCCATAAGTAAATTAGTTGGATGTGCTTTTTGTGATATCTGTCTTGCTCCAAAATGAAATTAGCAACTTCAGAATAGACAAACATGTTTGCAGACTGAATCGCATTGAAGGACCCAATCACACAGTATAGCAACAGGCTAGTCACTGCGGAACTTTTCAAATCATAGGTTAGGTCTTAGCCGAAGTATTGTGGAGAAATCTGGGCAGTACACTTCAGATAATATGGCAAGGCCTTAGGAACAGTACGCACGACATTCGCAGGAATGTTACCAGCGTGGAGGAATTTCAATTCTGAGAAAAAGCTGGAAATTCCATAGAATCCATAGAATCCCTATAGTGAAGAAGGAGGCCATTCAGCCCATCGAGTCTGCACCGACAACAATCCCATCCAGGTTCTATCCCTGTAACCCCATGTATTTACTCTGCTAATCCCTCTGACACTAAGAGAAAGTTTAGCATGGCCAATCAACATAACCCTCACAACTTTGGAGCATGGGAAAAAACCGGATCACTGGAGGAAACCTACACAGACAAAGGGAGAACGTGCAAACTCTGCACAGACAGTGGCCGAAGGACGGAATTGAACCCGGGCCCCTGGTGCTGTGAGGCAGCAGTGTTAACCACTGTTCTCCTTAAAGAGTTGAGCTAATCGAGATTTTTCAAGATGATGAAGCGTTTTGATGGAGTCAATAGGGAAAAAAATATTTAGCTCGCCTCTGGTGACTGGGTCAATAACTCGAGGTCATAGATTCAAAACCACTGGAAAAGGTTCTAGAGGAAGGCTGAGGAGGAGTGCTTTAATTCAGAGCTGTGGAATCTGGGAGGCTCTGTCTGAAAAGATGGTGGAAGCTGCTTCCATAAATAATTTTAAAAGGTACTTGAAAATGAGGAATTTACGGGATTTTGGTGGGATGTGGGACTAAGCTTGTCTGTCCTTTCAAAGACCCACATAGGTGTGACGTGCTGAGTGGCCTCATTCTGTGCTGTAAGTTAATGCTCCACCACCTCCTACCCCACCCTCAAAAATGGGTTGGGAGGTGGAGGGAATGTAATGGGGTGGGAAGAGAAGGGATGGAAGCCATGTCACCATCCCAACGCTCCCCAGTTTAAGTCCACAGTGGATGGATTCAGGATGGCCTTCCCGTCCAAAGGCCAACTGAGGCTTTACATCCCACCAATGTAAAGGGCTATGTCATGTAAAACGTGGTGGGTATGCCTGCTAACCGATTGAGGAGGATGGGGTGAGTGTTCTTCCTTCTTGGCCATCCTGAACCCAATGGAAGGACCCAGCAGCAAGAGAGGGACCCTCAGGAAGCCATCACCCTGTCCTTGACAGTGACTCTTTCTATCCCCATTGCCAGGACATCCCTCACCAAGGCAAGCCCCCCCCCACTCACCTTGATACAGGGCTCCAGTGACAATCCTTCTACTAGGCCCCACTGCAGAACTGTTCCCAGTGTAACTGCCAGCACCGGAGAGCTGCCAACTTCTCACAGGCTAGCTGCTAATGAAGGTGGAACATCTGCTCTGCACTAAGAGGTCCAATGGGAAATTAACCCAATGAAGCCAGCAACCCCAAATGCAGCCTGTAGACTGCCTAATTGGGACTTAATCCCAATGGGACTCCCAGAAATAGCCACAGTCATCAAAGTGTTGAATGGTCCAACCAGCTGTCCCCCAAGGATGGCTGCAGGCTGATCAAAATTGGTAAGGTAAAACTGCTGAATCATTTTTTTATTGGTGGGGGAGCCGGCTTTAATGCTCCTTCTGATCCCACGATAAACCTCCCCCGTGATACATGCTCCTCACAATCCTGCTCCAGAATCCCTTCTCTGCTGTTTAACTACCTGCGGTGGCTGGTCTCCACAATGGAGCCACCGGACCTCTGTTCCTCACAATCAGTGAGCAGGTATAGCTATCTGAGCAGCTCACCAGAGTCTGAAAGTGTGGCCTAGCCATGAAAACAGTACTGCCTACCATCTGCCCAATGGCATCAGTCTCATGGAAATCCACTCTTTAATCTTCCTCTGAGGCACCAATGCCTTAATGAAAAGCTAAAGCAGTTGAATGCTCTATGTGGTTGTCTTACAAGCACTTTGCAGGCTGTCCCCTTCACCCAGGTATTAAATTTATTTGTACACCAGGAATAACTGTAATTCACAGCAATAGTCAAATGAATACTCACTGGATCACTTGCGACAAGTTTCTGATTTTTTGCCACAGCTGTTAGCCAGATGATGGTGATGATGGAGTTGCAAACAAATGAGAAGAATAGATTTTTATGAAGCGTTATCCTCTGGCAACTTAAACTCCTATAAAAGAACAAAAAGGAAATAAATTACTTCCCTAGATGATAAAGAAATCATTTCAAATAATGCTGTTGTGCTATGAGTGCTGGTAATAAAATAAAATTGTTCATTTTGCACTCAAGCTAACAACAGCCGACATATACCTGACAGCCCTGATGATTCTATCTAAGTTTATTTTCCATCAAAAGGACTTATCTATACTTCTCAGTTCTGTTAAGAACACCACATCCTAGCCTCTGAATGTATCTCCTGCGCAGTATTTCCTCATGTTCAATCCATTGGTGAGCAGCCTCAGTAATGTGTTCGATCTGACACTAAGGGATGTACTGTGGGGCGATTCTCTGACCTCGCCACGCCTGGAGCAGATCACGCCGATTCCAGAGAATAGCATGCACCCGGCGCCAAACGGTTTGTGATTCTCCCAGCCCCTTTCTAATGATTCTCCTGGCCCCTTCACCATCTATAAATGAGAACTCATTTGTAACCCCACACCTATGTCCTGTTCCACACAAAATGAAGATCCCCTGTTACTCCTCCCTCGATCTTCATTAGTTCCTTGCCCATGGACTGAATTCAAAATCTGTGTCCTCATGTGTCGCTGACCTTGTCTCTACCTACCTCAAACACTATCAAAAGCTGCCTATTTGCTAAAACTGCTTTACCTTACTCAAAAACCTGTGGTTTTTATCCTTGTGGCACTCTGCTAAATATGCATAAAAGACAGTTTAAGGACCAAACCAAAATTAATGGTAAAATAATTAAGTCAAGCCCTATCAGCCAAACTCACAGGGTTCCTCTTGTTGAGGGTTAAGCTTGCTTAATGGTTATAAGAGGGTCAGCTAGGACTAGAGTAAAATGTGCTAAGATCACAATTTGCAATAACGGAGTCTGCAATAAAGAGCAGAACATTTATATTGCTGAGATAGTGTTTCTTTCCTTCAATGCTAGGGGCCACAATGGGATCTAAGTCATCATCTGAAAATATATTTTGTTTCAACTCAGCAGACAACAGAAAACAAATCAATTTCATAAGTCTGTCAGAATTTTACAAATTATTTTCTGCTCCGCTTCCTCTGAAAATCGAGTTGAAGGAAATGGTGTCTCCAGATAAATCTAAGATAAACAACATCATTGTTTTCAATGGGAGTGAGTGGTGACTTCTGACCCTTAATTGAGATGTGATTATTAAAAAAATAAATGTGGGTCTTGGCCTGTCATCTTTTCCCATCTATATATTTCTTTTTAATTTAGTGACAAGTGCAAAGTTCCAGCACTCGTCACTGCCTGTTCTTAATGACATGCATGTAAACTCAACAAGATGGTTTATATTTTTGTGTATAGCACCATTTCCTCTGCAGGACTAACTGGAATACTGGGCAGATTTATTAGCTCCATTAGAGGTGGATTGAGAGGCAAGTAGAGAGCATAAAATTGGGTGTAATGCCTATCTCCCTGCCCTGACCTACCGTAATTTTACACATGTTGCCTTGTGGCTGACCCACTCGTGGGCCAATTTAGGCCCCTAAATGGCCGATTAATGCCCATTTGAGGCCACTTCTGATCCCGCCATAATTTTTCCCAAGGCAGGTGGAGTCCTGACCCAAGTTTGAGGCCTGCCAAGTTTCACCACTAAGGCTATTGACAGGAAAGTTCCTGCTTTATGCCCACAGCCCCCGCCCCCTCCCCCCCCCCCCCGCCCCCCCGCCACCCCCACCCCAACAATCCCCCATGGCTCATTGGCAGCCCCCTGCAATGTTTGTCCTGTAACCTTTGGTTTCCCTTCCCCACCTGGCCTGTACCCCCCGACCCCAACACCCCCCCATTGCCTCCCACTTCAGGGTCTCCCAGCTTGGTTCTGTTGAAAGCACCCCAGCTTAGCTCTCCATCCAGCTCCAATGACATCTCCATTAGGGAGATGAGCACCACTCATTGTGGCTACTCTACTGCTCAAGGTGGTGGACCAGAGAATTGCTAGTCATTTGAAGGGTCAGCAGCTCTCCAAGGCAGGACTTTCTCAGCAGATGGAGGCAGAAGTCTTGCCCTGAGCCAATTAATGGCCCTCCAAATAAATGACCTGCTCACTGTTGTCAAGTTTTATTAAATAGTTTATGTCTTATTTAATGATAGCTGCTAATTTAAGTTGTTCTAACACACTTCTGACTCTTTACAGACCTCATATAGGAATGTGGATTCCTTATAGATCTGAAGCAACATTTCTGAATCCTTACAAATCTTAACAGCAGGCCATTTTGTAGGGACCATGAAAGGACAAACTGGCATTTTTTTGTGCAGTAACGTTAATTATAGTTCACTTTATTGTACAAATGATTTTTTTAAACTTCTGTATCTGTATTACACATATTGCTACTTAAATAATTGCAAAATAGAACAATGGCATACATTGTTACACTTCATGCTACATAGAAAAGTTAACTATTTTTGAATAGTACCAATATTACACTAGATGATCCTCTGCTTTATCGATTTATATGGAATGCTTGGATATATAAACAAATTCTGTCATTTGTATACATTATATTATTGTGTGTTCTGACTTCAACCTCAATTAGCATCCATATAAGGCACATTTTGTCAGTAACATGAAACAATAAGCATTCAGTAGAGCGCATGCCTCTATGTTAACTGAAATATACAATTAGTTTTTCCTTCGAGTTTTTCTCTGCCTGATTGGTTTTCTGTAACTATAAAGCTGAAATACAGCGATCTTTTTAAGACCTTCCATCTCACTGAGGAGACTTCAGGCCAATCCACATCCAACAACCTGCTCTGAAAGCTCTGCTCACATTTTGACAGCAATGACAAATACCACTACAGCAATTGAAATAATCCATAACATTCTAAAACAAAAAACAACATCCTAATCATTCCAAATAAAACAACACACAACATTCTAACAAAAAAAGTCAATTTTCTCAATCTACCAATATTAACGGATCCTTTTAAAAAAATCCAGGATCCAGATTTGTAACTTTGCCAATTAATTTTTCTTTGGGCCATAAATCTATGTACCAAGATTTGTTAAAATTGCCCATTCGCTTTTTGAAATATATTGTTTACAAACAAACTAACAAATGGGTGAAAACCTTGCCTCCACTGACCTTCAGTGGAGCAGGTAATGATTGTTCAATACTTACTTGAAATAAAAGAATATGCCAAGAGAAATCAGCAATGAAGCCACTGACAATCCATGCCCAATCACTGCCAAGTATAATAAGTTCAACGCTGTCTGTTTTAGGGAGAAAACAGGAATTTGAAATTATTGATTGTCAACTAGGAATAAGATTGGCTGATATGTATTTTGTAGTTGCACTGTTAACAAATTGTAATCATAAATTATACCTTTAACTTTTCCTTTGTATATGCATTACAATAAGTGTAGTTTGTCCATGTCCTGTTACTCAGTGGGTGGCGAAACCAATTTCCACTTTCATCGCATATCTTTACAGCTTTTTCTATTTTTAAAAAAACAGAATAAATACTTTTCAACAAAGTAAGAAAGGTCATACATAACAAAACCTTTTGCAGGACCACATTGAGCATACAAATAATTTTACCAGGATGGAGGGCTGGGATCTAATCTTAATCAACATGCAAGCCTACAGCATGAGGGACTGTTTACAGCTAAAATGAGGATGTGCAGTTTGTTAAAGTCAACTTATAAAAATAGATTACATCCACATTTATTCTCCCCAGATGCAGGATACTCCCGCCGGCACAGAGGGACCTATATTAATCGTCCAACAATGGCCCAAAGTCACAGAACACATGCCTTGGCATGAGTCACAGCCTATTCACAAAAAGTGAAAATGAACAGATCATAATCTAAATGGCTATAATTGTCCCAATTTCCAACCAATCCTTAATAATGTTGCAGTGGCTGCATTTATATAGCACCATCTCATGTTGAAGCACATCAAAGCACTTCACTAAATGATCTACATTTAAATGTAGTGACTTTTGCTAAGTTGGAAATCTGTTGTTATAGACATTTTTAAAGAACCGATTTTTTTTGTGCGTATTGATTTTACAATTTATTCCAAGTAGCAGTTCTACTCAACTGTTCCACTCTTTAAAAAAAGCTTTTTACTCGTATTTTAAAAACAGGAGCCCAAAAGTTGAATTTCTAGTAAGCATGATTTCTTGTTGGCCAGTTGAAGTTGACTGTGAACAGGGGGGCACCAATAACACAGCTCAATTATAACAAAAACACAAATATGAGGAAACTAACATTATTCCTGTATAAATTTGTTTTCAGGCTCAGATGATGCTCTTATATAATCAGGGATAGTATGGTCATTCAGTAACCTGTCTGCCCTAGACTACTTTAAGTTCATATCTCGTTAACTGATAATTCTGAGTTGTATTATTACCTCTTTTAGGACTTACCAAATGTTCCTAGTTAGAAATAAAATCAATAGTCTTAGATTACAGATGTGTTAAAGTAATTCAAACTTGACTTTCAATTGTCATCATGTTATATTTTCTGCCACAGTGCAACTTTTGTTGTAGTATTAAAAGAACAGTATAATCATCAAGGTGAGTACACTCATAACTAGCAACATGGGTTTAAATAAACAAACTATGATTGCTTGGATGGTGTTCTTCCTCTGGATAAGTCTTTGAAAATCTAACACTGAATGTATGCGAAACTTGCATAAAACACACATCATAATTATTTATTTAGCTTGAATTCGATGTTAATCATAGATTCAATCTGAATTTCTAAATACACTCAAGGAAAGAGTCACCAGTGTTGAATGGTCTTTGTTTCCATCTTCCCATATTTGTTTTGTTTCCTAATGGTATTTAATCAATGAAGAAGTTTTGTCCCTTTGACCTTCCTACAGCAAGCAGCATTTGTGGTTCTAATTAATATTTACTGAGTTCCAACTTCTCAACAGTTAACTAAGATATGGAGGATAGGAGGGATTTTCTGGCCACCCCGCAGTGTGTTTCTCGTGGCAGGAGGTGGCACACCGTTTGCTGGTGATGGGATATTCTGATCCTGCCACTGTCGGTAGGATTTCTCATTGACTGCACCCCCATGCTGCTGGAAAACCCGTAGCGAGCGCCAGCTATCAGCGAGACCAATCAATCCCGTCAGTGTGAACAGTCAGAAAATTCCAGCCTCGGAAATTATGTCCTGGCACACTTTGTATAGTTTTTTTGAGTAGCTTTCAAATGTACAATATATTTTATTTCCCTTTTTGGAGGTGAGTGAACCAGGCCTATGCTCCGTAGAGTTTAATAAAAATGAGATCTAGCTCAATGAAACACAAAAAAATTCTTACGTGGCTTGACAGTGTAGATGCTGAGAAAATATTTCCCCTGTTTGAGGAACATAGCACTAGGAACATAGGAATTAGATGCAGGAGTTGGCCACTCAACCCCTCAAACCTGCTTCGCCATTCAATAAGATCATGGTTGATCTGCTTGTATCTTCAATCCCACATTTCCACTTACCGATAACCTTTCACTCTCTTGTTAATCAACTAAGAGAAACAATTTCAGAATAAGAGTTTGGCTATTTAGGACTGAGACAAAAACTAATTTCTTCATTCAAAAGGGCTGTGAATCTATGGAATTTTTCGAACACAGAGAGCTCTGAATTCCCAATCACATAATTTTATACATAAATATGTTAACAGAACTTTGGCTACTATGGAAATCAAGGAATAATGGTGTTAGTTAGACAAATGGAGGTCAAACATCATCTTATTGAATTAAATAACAAGTTTGGATGGCTAATCCTGTTCCTATTTATCTCCTTATGAGCATGAATTGGACTTGTGTTGAGAATTCTTAAATGTTACCTCTCGTAACGTTATTAGAGTATACTTGGCAAGTAACAATAAGGTGGCAATGCACCAGTTTTACAATTATAGGCTCGACTTCAGTCAGCTATGATTCTAAGTATCCAGAACAACATTTGTCAGCAAATAACTATTTATGACTGAAATGTTCAGGAAATTGGATCACTTCCTCTGGTGCACGCTTCTTTGCTCCTCTAGTTTCAATGTGATGTGCAAGAATTACATTGTAGCTGACCACGGCGGTATGACCTCGGATGCAAATCAAAACTTGTAAATCATTCTGGCCCACTTTAGAGGTATTTAATTACCGGAAAAGTGTATTTAATTACAGATATTTTAGGTGAAAGAAGGGTAAAGAACAACAACTTGTATTTCTATTAGCACGCTTGACATAGTAAAGGTATCTCAAGGCACTTCACAGGAACGGCACCAAACAAAGTTTGGCACCAAGTCACATAAAAGTATTAGAATAACATTACCAGAAGCTTGGCCAAAGGGGTCAAAATGTTGTTGTAATATATTGCCTTTAAGGGATAGCAGTACACCATCATGAGAGAAAAAGAATGAAGTGTGATCGAGCCTATGAGCAGAACACAGCAGCCCTGCTTCTGATGTCTTCAAGTTTTTTATCCATATGTATGTGTTCTCATGTGTCTTGTCTTAATAAATTGACCCAAAACACATTTACACAGTTCCTTTTGAGTGATTGATGCCTTCATGATCATTAAAGAATGACAAATGGAACGAGGATAGTGGGGTGGCAAGGCAGAGAGATTTAGAGAGGGAATTCCAGAGTTTAGGGTCTAAATTACTGAAGCAGTGTAATGGAACACTGAAAATTGGATTTGTGCAAGGGGCTGGAACTGGAAGAGCACTAGAGGATTGTAGGCTAGAGGAGAATACAGGGCTAGAGAATGGGCAAGGACACAGAGTGCCAACGTTCAGTACCTGCACAGCTCTAAAAGATATTTGCTCACTGAAGAGTTTAATTTGCTCTTAGCATGCTAACTGTACAGCATTTGAGTGTTCACTTGCCTCAGAGGGAGAGAGAGAGACACATTGACTCAGGCTAGGTGTGCTATGGCTAGGTGTGCTATGATAATGACAAAGTTTTCCCCAAGTGGCAGAGACCACAATGCTGGTGGTGGGAATTGGGAAACTATAAACCTTGTAGATTGAGTGTCGTTTGTTGGATTTGTGAACTAGGTCAGTCATCCTGCTGTACACGGGAAGATAAGAGAATGACAGGCTTGGCTAACATTGCAAAAATCAGTGCAGCCCTAACCCCAAATGCACATTCAATTTTTCCTACATCAGAAAATTAAGGTTGCTGGAAAATTCAGGCCAGCAATGAAGTGTGGCCTGTTCAAATTTGACTAACCATACAGGGAGTGATGAGAGTCTGAAAAGACTACTTCACTGAAGTGCCCCTGGAAGCTGCTGTGGACTGTGAAATGCCAGGCCTCATCTTGTTTTAGAAGGGCATCTCAATAATAAATGGTGAGTCCTGCAATCACACCAGAGGCCAACATGTGGGTCACAAAACTCTGCTATAGTGTCTTATGATATTTCTGCACTTGTGGCTCAATTGGTTGCACACTTGTTTCTGAGTTACAAGGTTCCAGATTCAAGTTCCATTCTAGCGCTTGAGCACAATAATCTGCACTGATTCTGCAGTACTGAGGGAGTGCTGCATTGTCAGCGAAATTGCCGGAATCCTCCGACCTTGCCTGCAGCTGGGATTCTCCAGTCCCGCTGCAGTGAATGGCATTTTGGCTGAGCGCCTAATTCTCCATTCTTGCTGGCAGCCAGGGTTGAACATACGACAGCAAATTTTAGCCACCATCTTTCAAATGTGTCATTCATCTGGTTCACTAATGGTCCTTTAGAGAAGAAAATCTGCTGTCCTTACCTGGTCTGGCCTACATGTGACTCCAAAGCCACAGCAATGTGGTTAACTCTCAACAGCCCTCTGAAATAGCCTAGCAAGCCACTCAGTTCAAGGGCAACTAGGGATGGGCAATAAAATACTGGCCAGCCAACGACACCCGTGTCCCATGAATAAAACAAACATTAAAGAAGGGCCCATCAAGCTGCTTAGGTGGATGTAAAAAAATCCTGTGGCACTATCTTGAAAAAATGCAGGGAGTTATGTCGGGTTCCAATTCCTATTCTCAATCAACATCCCAAAATCAGATAATCTGGTCATTATCATAATGCCGCTACTGAGAGATTCCTGTGCATAAATTAGCTGTCATGTTTCCTACATTATTATAGTGACCACACTTCAGAAAGTATTGAATTCGCTGTAAAGCACTTTGACATGTCTGGCAGTGGTGAAAAGTGTGACATAAATGCAAGTCTGGGTGGCACAGTGATTAGCACTGCTCCTTTACAGCACCAGGGACCCTGGTTCGATCCCTGGCTTGGGTCACTGTCTGTGTGGAGTTTGCACATTCTCCCCATGTCTGCATGGGTTTTCCTCCGGGTGTTCCAGTTTCCTCCCACAGTCCAAAAATGTGCAAGTTAGGTTGATTGGCCATGCTAAATTGCCCCTCAGTGTCTAGGGGCTAGCTAGGGTAAATGCATGGGGTTATGGGGATAGGGTCTGGGTGGGATGGTAGTCGGTGCAGACTCGATGGGCCAAATGGTCTCCTTCTGCACTTCCAAATTGAGCCAACTGGATTCCTCAACATGATTTGGTCTTTTCCGTGATTCGCTCAGTGATTTAAAAATACTTCAATCAGGTCAAATATGTCGCAGCACCGAATTTCTAGGGATACGTTTGTAAGGGAAATATACGGTGCAACTGTTGCGAACATCAGCGAAGACAAGCATAGGTGAGGAGTCTTTGAACCGGATGATTGCTTGAAGTTTTGAGCCAGGATTACTGCAGCTAGGAAAGACAAAGCAATATATTGCCCATACCTGATGGATCAAAGTCTTGGAAATAGTCTGGGCAATGCTGGATGGCCACTGTCCCTGGAGGAGTATCTTCCCAGCATAGCCACCCATCCCAAGTACTATCACAGCTGTTGCTTGTCTCTGAGAAAAGAAAGGAATGTTTAAAATGCTGTAAGAAATATGGTAATCCATTGCGATTATTTGCTGCCATTTTTCCCAAGTTTAGTACTGTGACAAGTATAATTTCATTCCCGTTTTTTAAAAAAATAGTGCACTATCTTTATGACTATAAGTTTGGTTAACCTTGGTTAGTTTACAGGGAATCAATATTTACATCACAGAAACATGTCATTCGACCAGTCTGTGTTGAGGCATGTTCAGCATGAGCTTCCTCCCACCTTACTTCATGGTTGGAATTTTCCCCCAAACTTTCTAAGTGTCCTAACCGTGATAAAAATGGGGTGAACTGCGCTGCTCTCTCAGGCACACTCTGCATCACCGTCTTTCAACACTCAGTTATTTCTTTGGAGAGTTGGGAACTGAGCGCTGGTCGTGGGGCTGTGGGGCCTAAACACGCTGGTGAAACCGGCTTCAGGATGCTTGGCCATTTCGCAACGGTGCCCCAATCTCATGGTGCACTGGGAGACCTCCTCCCATCCCACACATCAGTACCCACTTCATCAGCAACCTTTTCTCCCCCCAGCCCTGACACGGGTCGTCTGCATCTGGGCATCATGGCCCTCCCGATGGGTCCCCTGGCTGACCCCGACATGCCAGCCCCCGTCATGACTCCCTTCGCGATCCACTTCTGCATGACCCCCTGTATAGCCCCGCTGCATACCCCCACCCCCGTCATTGCCCCACCCAGGCCTCACCCTCCTGGCATTGTCTTAGAACACCAGCAGTGCCTGATGTCCACTGCCAGGGTGCCTGATGTCGACTTTTGGGGTGTCTGGTGGGCACTAGCAGGGGGTACATTTCAGTGCACCCTGCTAGTGCTGTGCTGTTGACCAGCCACTTCAATGGCCTCCGAGCCCCCCAGTGTGACCAGCTCGCCAGTGATGATTCGCGCCAACATGACGTATCGCCGGAGAGGTGGGAAGTTTCCTGCATGGGGGAAGCGTGCACGCTGAGCTTGCTAATGATATTGAAATCCAGTCAATTTCATGCTCATGAGTCTCGAGCCCTTTCTGGGTGCAAAATGCTTCGCATCACTCGGAAGCGGCTGGGAAGATCGGAAACCATTTGGCGCCGGGCGTGAATTGGATTTTTAGCATTGCACGCTAGTTTCGCGGCACGCTGTGCTGTTTGTCGGGTGCAGTGAGATGGTAAAATCGAGTCCCATATCAACATATTGGACCAGATTCTCCAACCTCATCTGCAACTAGGATTCTCCAGTCCCACTGCAGTGAATGGAGAGTGCAAAATTCTCTGTTCTTGCTAGCAGCGGCAGTGGGGCATGAATGGCCAGTGAATTCCGGCCACCATTCTATTCCTTTCATATTATTACTTAAATTTCTCTTAAGAAAGACAAGGGCAAATTGTTGTGAGCCCTGGTAGCAGTGTGGGAACTCCTGGAATTTAACTTAGACAGTGTCGGTGTACATCACTTTGAAACATCATAGTGACAAAATGACTTGGTTTTCCTCAGTGTTATACTTCCCCAATCAAAAGCCTGATCAAAGCCCCTCATGAGAGTAAATAAAGAGAAACCCAACAGGAAGATCAGCAACCAGAAAGTACAGGTTTAAGACGATTGTCAAAATTGCTAGATGGGAAACAAGCAAAATATTTTTTTTTACCGCGCCACTTTAAAGGGTAATGGAAGAAGATTCAACAGTAAGAAAAATTTGAAAAGGAAAAATAATGTAGGCATAATGGAAAAGGAAGGGAAGTGGGATGATTTGGATAGCTCTGTGAAATACCCGGCATAAGTACGATGGGCCGAATTATACCCTACTGTATAATCCCATAATTTGAACATTTCTTTCACAAATTTGAGAATTATCTAACTTTCCATTACTTCATCACACCACATTATGTTAATCCAAAGACAATGCATAGACATGAATACTGAGTTCCAAATCCCAGCAATGATTCATTTTTTTTAAACAAAGCTCATTTTTAAACATTAAAATTACTCCAAAATATTAATATAACTTTTCAGCTGTAACAAAATAAGAACTACAATCTCTAAAGTTACATCTTCTGCTGAGTCAGATTGCATCATCATATTTGAGAATCACAAAATAAACAAGAAAATGGGTGGTGGAATTCTCCCACCCTGGATCCTGGGAATATTGGAGCGTCTTGTTAGATACGGTTATCAAGGGAATCATCTGCCACCAGCAACTCTAAATAGCATACTTTATCAACATTGTCCTGCCAATTGCAGCAATGCTGAGATGATTTTATTTTTGTACATAAACTGATTTTCCAAATCTGTTTCAGGTTTCGAAGGGGTTATGGACAGGGTCCGGTTTTCTGCTGTTGACCAAACGTCCTTTGGCTAAATATGTTGACGAGAGACCCAGCAAAATTTCAGACCAACATACAGCCAAGCACAACAGCAGAAAACACAAAGAAAATGCCATTCATAGTATATGTATTCCCTGTGGATTCCTTAATTATAACCAAGATCATTAATGCCAATAAAACACTAAGAAAAGACAATGGATTAAAATGTAAATTGCCTAAACAAAAAAATAAGAAATATTTAAATATTATTTAATATTATAAAGAATAAATGGCATTTGTCCTTTAAAACAAAACATTTTTCTGAGTTCTGATGAAGGGTTCGTACCCAAAACGTAATAGCATATCTTTACATATGTGAACTGATCTATTCTGTATTTCCAGCAAATTCTGTTTTGTTTCTGATTTCTGACATTTGCAGGTTTTTTTCCCTATCGTGGGAACATAGGAAGAGAGAGAAGCAGCTTAGCCCACTCCATTATTCAATCAGATCTTATTGAGTGGTTCCACTTAGCTCCGATTCCCTTGATAACTGTATCTAACAAGACGCTCCAATATTCCCAGGATCCAGGGTGGGAGAATTCCACCACCCATCTTCTTGTTTATTTTGTGATTCTCAAATATGATGATGTAATCTGACTCAGCAGAAGATGTAACTTTAGAGATTGTAGTTCTTATTTTGTTACAGCTGAAAAGTTAAATTAATATTTTGGAGTAATTTTAATGTTTAAAAATGAGCTTTGTTTAAAAAAAAGGAATCATTGCTGGGATTTGGAACTCAGTATTCATGCTTATCACTCATCATTAAAACATTCGTGGTGAATGTCTTCGTGAACTCCTGCAGCCACTGTGGCACGGTGGCACAGTGGTTGGGGCGGCACAGTGGCATAGTGATTAGCACTGCTACCTCACAGCGCCAGGGACCCAGGTTCGATCCCTGGCTTGGGAAACTGTCTGTGCAGAGTTTGCACATTCTCCCCATGTCTGCGTGGGTTTCCTCCAGGTACTCCGGTTTCCTCCCACAGTCTAAAGATGTGCAGGTTAGGTTGATCGGCCAGAATAAATTGACCCTAGTGTCAGGGGGATTAGCGGGGTAAAGGTAAATGTGTGGGGTTACGGGAATAGGGCCTGGGTGGGACTGTGTTCGATGTGGATTTGATGGGCTGAGTGGCCTCCTTCTGTACTGTAGGGATTCTATGAAAGACATGCCCACACTGCTGTGAGGCAGGGTGGTTCCATGTCAATGAAGGAACAGCAATCTCTGTCCAAGGCAGGATGGTGTGTGAGTGTAGGGCTGGGGGGCAAGGTGCTTTTGCAGGTGATGGTATGCCCCTGTGCCCATACAATCTTTATCATTTTAGATGGTAGTGGTTAGGTGCTTGAGAGCAGCTGGTGAAGAAATGAGTAGCAGATAGAAGTTACTGATCACTCTAACTTCACCAGAGGCACAGTGGCAATCTCCTTTCTGTGGGTAAACGTAATCTCTGACACACTTTGGTTGAATCAACCTCAGTGAAAGGGAAACATCTCCCAGGAAGTTCCCAGCTAGTCTTTGGAATTGCAATAACCGTGTCAGAGTGCCAGTCATCCTGACAACTCCAGCATGACTTCAGTCAAAACAGATTTCACATTTAGGCTAACAATCTCATAGAGGTGGGAATCACCCTGCACACTTGGATCCACCACTGCGCAGCACCCTTCCACACAAGCACACTTTCTGCGGCCTTTGAACACGACAGTAACCAGAACTGAGAGACGCATGGGTAAGCATTGCTCTAATAAGAGTTTCCAGTTTGAAACCAATGGCTGTGCTGTGCTGTCGGCTTCTCTGTCAGTCTCTGATCAGGGCAATCAGAGGTCTGTGGAAGCTTGGGCAGCACTCCATTCAATGGCATCCTCATGCCAGTTGGAAGTTTTAATGACTCCTTACTAAAAATAAAAATGAAGGTTAAAAGGTTTTCTTTCCGCCAATGATAACTGTACAAGCCGCTGCTGCAAAGCCTAAACTATGTGAGACTACCTCCCTAAACTGGCCTCCCACCTGTTCCCTAGATCTGACTTGGGCAGCACCACTGAGGAGTTACATAACGTAACAGAAAGCACTCCATATTGATGCTAATTGTACAGCAGGAATGACCTGCTATATTAATATTTCCTCCTCAACCATGCCTCATCCTGTAAATGTTGAACGCAACGCCAACTGATCAGCTTAAATTGCAGTCGCCTCCCTTTATGTTATCACCAAAAAATGGATTGCTTTAGCACCAGTGTAAAATCGAGCAGTGTCAATTTGAGCAATGAATTCGATAGAATGTGCTGCTGGTGCTGAGACAGAATAGAAAAGCCATTGCTCACACATTAACATTGTGTGCAAAACAGTCACTGTTACTTTACCATTTTCTTTGAGCACAGGAGCCTTCATAATCTTCTGGTAACACTCATACTGCGCAGTCATTATTTTTTGCCTGGTGAAGCCAAGGACATGGGACAGTTCCACCGGTGAATTTCCCGTACTGTTCTCGGTCATGGCCAATGCAAACTGCTGCAAGACAAATATATTGTTCTAGACATAAATGTGGAGGTAAACTGTACGGCCATCAAGCTGTCATGCATCTCTTTGTCAGCAACATTTAAATTATGCTCGATCATTCACATTGTTTGGAGAAGCATTTTTCTGTAAGTGCCAAGAAATGAGCTTATTGGTTTGTCCTTTCAGATCCCAGACTGTCACCCCTCATCACCACCTCCTTCACCTCCCCAACCGTGCCAAATTCCTCCCCGCCATCAGTATTGCTGGCATTTAGAGATCACTGTGCAAAACTGAGGAAATTCTACGTGTCATACCTTTAAGTTTAAGTTTATTTATTAGTGTCACAAGTAGGCTTACATTAACACTGCAATGAAGTTACTGTGAAAATCCCCCAGTCACCACACTCCGGCACCTGTTCGGGTGCACTGAGGGAGAATTTAGCATGGCTAATGCGCCCTAACCAGCACATCCTTCGGACTGTGGGTGGAAACCGGAGCACCTGGAGGAAACCCACGCAGACACGGGGAGAATGTGCAAACTCCACACAGACAGTGACCCAAGCCAGGAATCGAACTCGGGTTCCTGACGCTGTGAGGCAGCAGTGATAACCACTGTGCCATTGTGCCAGCCTACAACTTCAGATATGCACTGACGTAAACATGGCCATTAAAACTGAATTACTGGCTGGCCTTTCCTGATGAGGTACATATGTAGCTATTATATTATGCAGCGTTTATTATAACAAAAGTGCTGATATTTGCAGGCAGCTTAAGCTGGGGTTCTGGGATTCTTTGCATGTTATCAGAATAAAACTGGCACATAAACAGTGTATGCCATCAATATAAACAATGTGTCCCATCATTATAACTCATGCAAATCTGCCTTATCTCTGACATAAAAATTACTGTCCATATTCAAATGTTGCACAGCACAGTAGAATTAATGAAGATCAAACGAGAAAGGCAAAATAGGTTTTAATATATTTGAAAATGGGGTTATCTGCAGGAACAAAGGCCCTACCTGTGAAATGGCAAGGAAGAACAAAAAGTGAAACATCCGATTCCCTTGCATCGACGACATTGTCCAGGATAGTTCACTATTGAATACGACAGCCTGTCAAAGTGATTTAAAAAAATAGCCTGAGTGACAAACAGCAACTGGGACACATTAAAATAACACATCTCAGAATAGGGATTGTACACTTTTCCCGCTTGATATCAGATATCATAGGGATTCTACATTTTCCTGTTTAATATCATATATCATAGGGATTCTGCATCTTGCCTGTTGAATATCATATATCACAGGAATACTACATTGTTCCTGCCATGATGTGCATGCAAGCACCATGAGGTCCGAAGTGCAGTTTGAACTTTTGAAAGTGCCTAAATAACCCAGATCACTTTTGAATTTAGGTAACGTTAAACTTGCTACAATTTGTTTATTTAAGTATCCATTTATACGAATGTAAACTGCTTCACAGCAATAAAAAGTGACAGTATAACTCAATGTTGGATCCCGATCTGGCCCCAGACAGGAACTAGTCTCACACCACCTGGTTTTGTCATTTGATGGAGTGTATAAGTGCCCTATGGCAGAGTCGATCTGGATTTTAAAGTTGCTCCCTTGGATCGCGAGGTATTTTTAAAATTCATTCATAATTTTCAAATTTTTAAGAAACAAGGCATTCACATCACTACAAAATTTTAAGCTTGTACAGTCAGGCATATAAGGATCCAGCAGGTGAAAGCTATATCAACACTTAATGTCTGGCAGGAACCCATACACAATTATTGTTCTTGTGTTGATATAAATACACTCACAGAGAATCCTAGTACAGCAGCAGGGCATGCCATACATTCTCATGGTAGATTACTGTCAAATATAGTTAGTTTGGAAATAACTTTTCTCGATAGCTTGGGCAGTACAGCGAAATAGTACAGATTCAACCCATGGCAGTTAATCTGGTAATCTAATACTGGTTATCCCCTATAGCACATACATCTGTTTTTGTTTTTTGCGAAGTTAAATCCCAAATACTCAAACATTAAACTTAATGTTCACATAAGACCACAAGTTTGCCAGAGTTCCTTTGTTTCTTAGCAGCAAAAAAACAAACACTTTAATTTAAGTTACATGCTAAATACATACACACATGCTGGCTGCTTACCCAAAAACATTTTGCAAATCTAAAGAAGAAAATTTGAAACATTCATAACTGCTTGTGCTTACTTCACACAGGTTCCTAAATTAGCCTCTATTTTTAAAAATACCTTGTGAAGCACAGGGAATTAATAGCATGTTTTTAGATAGAACTGTCATTATAGAAATGTCCTTTAAAAATGTACTTTGTAATGTGTGAGCGATGCATCAAGAGACAATCTTTTTCCCAAGCAAGTCTGCTGTAAACAAAATGATGCTCTTCATAAGACTTCCTAGAACTGGCTAGTGTTTCTCTGCCTTGTTGCATTTGTAGCATTCCTGTTTCTGAATTAGAAGTTCGTGGGTTCAAGTTCATTCTCTTCCGCCATTCCAGGAGCTGAGCACATACCCGTGCAGTGCTGAGGAAGCACTGCATTGTCGACCATAGGATATTTTGGGATGTTTACTATTTTGAAGAAGTTGTTTCTTTACTATCATTGATATATTCCAATTTAGATTTTTTTTAAGCATGACATTGCCATGAATTTGAGCACACTGTTCTGCCAGATGGTGCTGCCACCTCAACTGTCTATAAGCTACAAGCAGCATGAAGAAGAAGTTTCCAATAAAAGATTTTGCATTCAGAAGCTTGAGAAATTGTTTGTTCTTGAATCTAAAGTCTGAATTCCAGTTCCTTATTAGGTGTGAGCGTTGGATCTGGTTTGCAATATTATTCCGACGAGGGTAAATTCCCATGATGCCATGCCCCCACTAGAAATGTGGCATCTCCACATCATGCCCACTAGAAATGCCATGCTCCAAGGAATGCTGGGTCAGAGATAGGGGAATGATCCTGCAGCCCTTATTCTTGGATGATCACCCCCAGTCTCTCCAGGAACCATAAGTATAAAATTCACTCTAATCAAATACCCCGGGCGCAATTGTCCAGGGGGTATGGACATTAAAGTGACCAGGCCACTTCAAAAGTTTCACAGTACACAGACAAGAATGAAGATTTGGAACAGAAAGTGGCCTGAGATCACCATGCCAAGAGTGATCTCCACTTTTCCCAGGTCAAGAAGGGGCAATCCACCCATGAGAACACATCCCAGGGGAGAATCCTGAGGTCCAGCCCTTTCCTCAGCTCGAGCCACTCAACCCCCATGTCCCTTGGGGGACCCTCCCTCAGCAGCTTGGCAGCAGCAGAGGGGCAAAGGGGCAAAAAACTACCTCGTTGCCTCCCTTTGGAGTCCAAGGTGCCAGGTCCATGCTCATCAGGACCTGCACAAAATCCTGCCTGGTGGACTTCCTGCTGAGTGGAGTGGGTGTATCGCGGGAGAGCTTTGAATCGGGCTTCCAGCTCAGTAATGACATTTAAAAGACCAATTATGATTATTCATCAGGTTCCTTCCCACTCTGGTCGGCAACCAGATTGAGGCCGGCGCAGCGGGCAGGGAGACTCACAATGGCCAGAATCTGCTCGATTCAATGGGCCATCATGATTCCCACCAGGGGTTATTGGCCCTGGAGAATCCTCTGCTCTGATCCCATTTTAGAATAAGACAGTTTAATGATCTTTAAAACTCAGTCAGATATCACACATTGTACTATGCCAATTGATACTAAAAACAACAAGTATTGATAAAACACTTTTAACATTGTAAAACATTCCAAAGCCATTTACAGGAGTGCTAACATACAAAATCTGAGACCAAACCAAAGAGAAGACATTAAAATAGAAGATCAAAACTTTGGGGTGGAATTTTCTCAAAGAAATTCCAAATGTCGAATTCACGTAAAAACTGGAGTAAATCCCACTGGCTTTTTCAGCAGGAGTTTCAAAATAATTCTCCCACACTCTGCACTGCAGAGTGCCCTCACGTGAATCCCGTTAAAAATTCGGGAGCGGGGCCTATTCCCACTGGAGAAGCTGGCAGCATAGTGCTGGGCGGGCCACTGCGCAAGTGCCAATCAGTCAGCACTGAGATTGGCACATGCACAGTAGCCCTGCATCGCCAGCCTCCTGATCACTGGCCAGCTTAATCACTGGTCAGCACAGCAACCCTGCATCGCTCGCCCTCTGACTCCCCCCACGGCCCAATTGCTGGCCTCCCAGATGTCTCTGGGCCAGCCCCGACTGCCCCCCTAGCCCGCCTCGATTCCCCTCCACTCTGAGAGTCCCGATTTCCCCCACGGCAGCCCCGAACCCCCCAGGCTGTCTGACCCCAACCCCCAACCTCCCCGATGGCCAGCCCGATTATTGGCCTCTCTCCCTCTGTCACTGCTGAGTGCAGAGTGGCAGCAGGATATCCCACCCCCATCGATCTCACCCGCAGCCCCAACCGTATTTGACCCCACCCCCTCTGGTGCCACCCCCTCTGGCCCCACCCCTTGGCACTGCCTGATGCCCGGTGGGCTGTGCCAAAGTGTTCCCTGAGCATTGCCACTTTGTCCCTTAGGCAGTGCCAGTGGGCCAGGCTGGCACTGCCAGGCTGGCAATGCTCAGGGTGCACCCCATTTACCCCAATATCCTGGGGGGCCTCCATGTCCCCCTTCACTCCAGCGGGATTGGGCCACCAGCTCTCCACAAGTGGGGAGCTATTGTAAATCCCGCTGGAGTGAAATACTCCTGGCAGGGTTGGGAGGAAGACTGTAGCGGGCCCAGAGACTTCAGTCCCAGGCCGGCGAATGATATATAAATTTGAATTTGAATAATTTATACGGCTCCGTACCAATTTCTGGCGTGGAGCTGATGGCGGCGGATATCCAGCGACCAGATTCTTGCAGAGACGTGACGCCCAGCGGGAAGCCCACTAAACAGCCTCTGCTTGAGTCTCCCAGCACGCTGCGCTAATTGCCCCCATGATTTTTGAGTCCGAGCTCAATAAGAACTTTTGCTCCAAAGTGTATGTCTTTGGATCAATTATTATCTTGTAAATTCTGTTACCTTCAGAGCCCATTCCTCACACCCAAGGTGCATTTGACTGGTTAAATAATTTGGAATTTATTTGATTGTTTATAGTTTTGCTTTCAAATGCACGTACAATTATCCAGTCTTTTACAATCTCACATTTGGCAACGTACACAAATGGCTTTGGAATAACAATTATTTCCCGGTCTTATCTGGAAACTTGTTTTTCAGGCTCTAAACCACTTACTGCTTCATGCAAACAACACGGAGGCTTTTGCAGTCTCCATATCACATTAATGTTTTCTTCATGTGTTCAAAGACGGATTAAATATTTCTGCGCCTACAAGCGAAGTCCAACTTTGAATTCATAAGAATGTTTTGGATCTCCCAGACTGTCATTCATCGATGGGAGTCAGTTGTATCTGAGCAATGGCTCGGTGAATAGTTGAAACCTTCAGATCAGGTAGTCTCAGGTTCAATCTCTCATTTGTGCTGAGTTAGCAAATCTCGGCTAATATCATTGCGACTTGCTGTCCCTAGGAACAAGCACGGTCATGAAAAGCAAAGCTGAAATAGTACTTAACAGAGCAGGAGGTTGGAACACTGCCAAGTGCAGTGCAGGGTGTGGAAAAATCTTATTTAATATCTCCACCTTGTCATTTTTGACACTCATGGTGGCACAAGTGTAGCTGGCACCTTTAGTGGTATGCCAGCAGAATGCCCATGCAGCCAACTGTTCACAAGAGCAAGGGTAATGCACAAGAAGGGAAGATTGAGAGGAAAATGGTACACTTTCTCAATGAAGGTTAGTGTATCCTCTAAAAGCTGTTAGTGCAATTAAGGAAAACTTCATACTCAGAGTAAGTTGTGCACTAAGTTTGTTCCAATATTTACGAGGAAAGAATAGTTTACAAGAAACTAGCTTAACTTACTTTTCAATTTGAAGAGTTATAACATCATAATAAAAGCACAAGAAATAAGAGCAGGAGTAGGCTATTTGGCCCCTCAAGCCTGCTCCATCATTCAATAAAATCATGGCTGACCTGATTGTGGCTTTAAATTCTCTTTTCTGCCTGCCTCTTCCATAACCCTTGACTCCCTTGTGGCAACAAAATCTGTCCAACTCAACCTTGAGCACATTCAATGGTCCAGCCTCCACTGCGCTCTGGAGTAGCAAAGTCCAAAGATTAACAACTCTCTTAGAGAAGAAGATCCTCCTCATCTCTGTCTTAAATTGGAGACCCCTTATTTTTAAACTGTGCCCCCTAGTTTCAAATACTTCCACAAGGGGTAGCATCCTCTTAGCATCTATCCTGTGAAATTCCCTCAGAATCATATGTTATTCAATCAGATCATCTCTCATTCTTTTAAACTACAGTGAATTTCCTCATAACAACTCCTTCATTCTGGGAATCAACCCAGTGCACGTTGCCTGCATTATTTCGAGTGCAAATATATCCTTCCTTAGGTAAGGCGACCAAAATTGTACACAGTACTCTAGATGCAGTTGCAGCAAGACTTCCCCACTTCTATACTTCCTCTCTCTTACAATGAAAGCAATTCTATTTGCCTTCCTAATTACATACTGTACCTGAATGCCAACCTTTTATGATTCATGTACAAGGATACCCAGGTCCCTCTGCACTGTAACATTCTGCAGTCTCTCTCCATTTAAATAATCTACTTTTCTATTCTTCCTCCCAACGTGGACAACCTCAGATTTTTCACATTATAATCTAGCTTCAAATGTTTGCCCTCTCACATAAACATCTCTAACACTTTACAGACTCTTTGGATCCTTCCAACAACTTACTTTCCAACCTTTCAGAGGGCGGCATGGTGGCACAATGGTTAGCACTGCTGCCTCACAACAATCTCAAGGGATCGACACTTAATTTAGCTGTTGTTTTCTTTTTATATACTTGTTTTAGCTTCACTGTTTGTCTTATTTTATGCTAATTTTCTCTCATACTCCAATTTCTCCCACTTTTTTTTGTCATCCTTTGCTGGTTTCTAAAACTTTACAATCTTCTGGCCTATCACCAGTCTTTGCAGCATTATCCTGCTCATTTTGGGTGTGGTTCAATCTCCAGGTCCCTGACTTTTGTCAGGGACAAAATGTCAGTTTTCTTGGCTGAGGGTTAAGCTTGTTTGTCTGTTCTCTTTAGATTAACTTTGGATTTTTACCATTGCCGTAAGTACAGCACCAATCACATTCAATTAGAAGGATGTTATATGAAATAATAGAAATTATTAGGTGTCAATTGATTTTATTAAGAAAATAATCAAGGAAGCGGAACTTGGGCTGAAATTTTCTAGGCACCCTCCCCCTCCCCCCCACCACCCCCAACTCGGCAGGTTTTCCCATGGCGCGGGTAGCTCGCCATTGACTGCTGGCAGGATCTTCCTGTCCCATCAAATTCTAAGGCGGTTTGCATGGCTCACCCATTCCACCGCCAGGGAACCCTCAGTGGGGGGGTTGACTTCAGTGGGACTGAAACATCCCACTGGCGGGAAGGGCTGGAAAAATCCCACAATTGGTAAATAGGGATTGTTCCTTTATGATAACCGATTGAAAAATAGCATGATAAGTTAAGCAGAATTAAGTGAATGATGTGATAAGCACAAGAGTATTTTGCAGTGAGGCCCACTTGTCCCGAAGCTTTTGTTGTAATTATCAAAAGAGAGTGTTCTGTATTATTGACCTTTTTTTTGTTAATGTGGGATTCGAGTGAAAATTACAGCGTAGGTTCATTTGGTGTAACAGGTTACTCCTTCATAGGTCATGAGAATGAGCTCTTCATTTCTGCTGTGACACATTAAGGAGAGGCTTGTTGCTTCCCACAGGAAGGGAGGGATAATTACAAAGATGGATCGTACTGAATGAGATTCATACAATCCCTGGCAATTGATTCAGGAGCGGCATTAGCAGAAGCCTAGATGCAAATTGCCTGCCCACGAGAACAGCTTGGGGATACAAGGAACAAAGAACAAATAACAATACAGCGCAGGAACAGGCCCTTTGGCCCTCCAAGCCTGCGCTGTTCATGTGCCCACTAGACCATTCTTTTGTATCCCTCTATTCCCAGTCTGTTCATGTGGTTATCCAGATAAATCTTAAACGATACCAGCGTGTCCGCCTCAGTCACCTTGCTTGGCAGTGCATTCCAGGCCCCCACCACCCTCTGTGTAAAATACGTCCCCCTGAGATCTGTGTTGAACCTTGCCCCCCTCACCTTGAACCCATGACCCCTTGTGTTCGTCACCTCCGACCCGGGAAAAAGCTTCCCACTGTTCACTCTATCTATGCCCTTCATAATCTTATACACCTCTATTAGGTCGCCCCTCATCCTCCGTCTTTCCAGGGAGAACAACCTCAGTTTACCCAATCTCTCCTCATAGCTAAGACCCTCCATACCAGGCAACATCCTCGTAAACCTTCTCTGTACTCTCTCCAAAGCTTCCATGTCCTTCTGGTAGTGTGGCGACCAGCAGTATTCCAAATGTGGCCCAACCATCGTTCTATACAGCTGCAACATCATATGCCAACTTTTATATTCTATGCCCTGTCCAATAAAGGCAAGCATGCCATATGCCTTCTTCACCACCCTCTCCACCTGTGCTACCACCTTTAAGGATCTGTGGACTTGTACACCCAGGTCCCTCTGTGTGTCTATACTCCTGATGGTTCTGCCATTTATTGTATAGCTCCCCCTTACATTAGATCTACCGAAATGCATCACTTCGCATTTATCTGGATTAAATTCCATCTGCCATTTCTCCGCCCAATGTTCCAGCCTATCTATATCCTGCTGTATTCTCTGGCAATGTTCATCCCTATCCGCAACTCCAGCAATCTTCGTGATCACACCAGCTACATCTTCCTCCAAATCATTTATATATATCACAAACAGCAGAGGTCCCAGTACAGAGCCCTGCAGAACACCACTAGTCACAGACCTCCAACCGGAAAAAGACCCCTCCACTGCTACCCTCTGTCTTCTATGGCTAAGCTAGTTCTCCACCCATCTAGCTAGCTCACCTTTTATCCCGTGAGATTTGACTTTTTGCACCAGCCTGCCATGAGGGACCTTGTCAAGCGCTTTACTAAAATCCATATAGACGACATCCACAGCCCTTCCTTCGTCAATCGTTTTTGTCACCTCCTCAAAAAACTCAACCAAATTTGTGAGGCATGACCTCCCTCGTACAAAACCATGCTGTCTATCGCTAATGAGATTATTCAGTTCTAAATGCGCATATATTCTATCTCTAAGAATCTTCTCCAACAACTTCCTTACCACGGACATCAAGCTCACCGGCCTATAATTACCCGGGTTATCCTTGCTACCCTTCTTAAATAACGGGACCACATTTGCTATCCTCCAATCCTCTGGGACCTCACCTGTGTCCAGTGAAGAGACAAAGATTTCTGTTAGAGGCCCAGCAATTGCATCTCTCGCCTCCCTGAGTATGTAATGAGGTTACATTCACAATAGACAAGATTGAAATCAAGAAAGTTGTTTATAAACATGCTTGAATATAACACTGTAATCTATACAAAGCTGGTGCTTGTGAAGATTTGTTTATGCAACAGTTCAAAAAGGCAGCTCACCATCACCTTCTCAGGGGCAGTTAGGGATGGGCAATAAATGCTGTTCGAGCCAGCAACACCCACACCCCTTGAATGAATATAAATGAAAATAAAATTAAAATACGTTAATATGAGGGATAACATAAAAATACATTAATATGAGGAATGAAGTTAAGTATAACGGAATCATTCATTCTGATATAACTTACATTCTAATCAGAAGCAGGAATACTTTATAGGGACAACTCTGAACCAATCTTTTCCAGTGAACTTGAAGATGGCACTAATGTTGGCGATTGCCTAGATAGCACTGATGGACTAATCTGAATTAGAATATTTAACTAAAACATATATATTAAGCGTAATGTAATAAGATTAAATGATATTCAATGTCGACACAAAAAAACAAAATGGTAGAAATTGATTCATGGATTTTATATATATCCAATCTTTACAAATAACTGTTGCACAGAACTTTGTTCTTTACAGTTTTCTGTGAAATCCAAGCACTTTAGGCCAGATCTTCACTGACACTATTATTATTGGCTATACATGCTCCATAAGCCCAAAAATGGCAGGTGAGGCCAATTTGGGATGTACAGACTTTATGGCACTACAATATCTGTTAATGGAGAAACAGGAGGGGAAGTTGGTGATCAAAAGTTCAGGGGGAATATGACTAAGGGAAAAGATGATTTTATGGTCAAAATATGTTCAGGGATGGCATTTTGGGAGATGTCAGAGAAAATATCAAAAGATGCAAGTTTGGACTAGGCAGGAGGGAGCATTAAAGAAAGTTTGGCTAGATGCCTAGTGGAAGCAGGGGGAAGAACATAAGAAGTAGGCAAAGTTGTTCAGCTTCTCGATCCTGCTCTGCCACTCAATAACATCATGGCTGACATGATTGTGACCTTAAACAAGGAGACCATAGCTGCACACAATACTCTGGTGTGGTCTCACTAATACACTGTACAGTTAAAGCAAGGTTTCCTTTGTTTTATGCTTGATCCCCTTGGAATAAAGATCATTTCTCCATTTGTCCTCCTAACTACTTGCTGTACCTGCATGCTAACTTCTTGAACAAGGTAGAATTCTGCAATCTCCCTTCATTTAAATAATATTATGTTTTTTTATTCTTCCTGCCAAAATCAACCTCACATTTTCCCACATCAGCTTCCAAATTTTTGCTGACTTATTTAACCTATCTATATCATTTTATAGATTCTTTGAATCCTCCTCGCAAGTTATGTTCCTAGGTATTTTTCTTCCATTAACAAAGTTGGCTGCAATACATTCAGTTTCCTCATCCAAGTCATTTATATGAATTGTAAATAGTTGAGGCTCCAGCAATCACTCCTGCAGCACTCCAGTAATCACTGTTTGCCAAATTGAAAATGAGCCAATTATTACAAATCTCTGTTTGCTGTTAGTAGCCAATCTTCTACCCATACAAATATATTGCTCCCAATACTATGAGCTCTTATCTTGTGTAGTAACCTTTTATGTGGCACCTTAGAGTTCTGCCTTTTAGAAATCCAAATGCACCACATCTACTGGTTCCCCATTATTCGCTCTGCCTGGGTTACATCCTGAAACAAGGTTAATACATTTGTCAAACACAATTTGCCTTTTACAAAACTATGTGGACTCCACCAGATTGTATTATGTTTTTTCTAAATATCCTCCGATTCCTTTCTTAATATGGATTATAATAACATTTTCCCAATGACAGATGTTATACTAACTGGTCTATAGTTTCTTACTTTTTGTCTCCATCCTTTCTTGAATACAGGTGTTACATTTGTGGTTTTCCAATCCACTTTGACCTTCTCCAGAATCTAGGAATTTTGGAAGATTACCACCACTGTATCTATTATCTCTACAGCCACTTCTAATGGTATTAAAGGCTGACATGTCCCCTGGACCTGATTCTAGAATCAGGCTTTAATACCATTAGTTTACACGGTACTTTTCCTCTCATGAACTTGACTGTTCTAAATTACTTCCCTTCATTATCTTTAGATTTTCTACTATTTCTGGGATGCTTTTTGAGCCTTCCACTGTGAAGACAGGTGCAAAATACTTGTTCAAGTTCTCTGCCATTCATCCGATTCTCATTATGAATTCTCCAGTCTCATTCTATAAGGAATTGACACTTACTTAACAGCTCTTTTCCTTTTTATATACTTACAGAGGCAGCTGTTCGGAAGTCTTTTTAAATTCTTACACTGGGTGTGGGCATCACTGGCTAGGCCAGCACTTTTATTGCCCATCCCTAGTTTCCCTCGAGAAGGTGGTTTTGAACCACCACAGTCCATGTGGTGTAGGTACACCCACTGTGCTGTTAGGCAGGGAGTTCCAGCGTTTTGATCGAGTGACAGTGAAAGAATGGCAATATAGTTCCAATTGAGATGATATGTGACTTAGACAGGAACTTGCGGGTGGTGGTGTTCCAATGCATCTGCTCTACTTGGGAGGGATTTTCCACGCGACGCTCCATGTGTTTTGTGGTGGCCCAAGTAGCTCATCAATGGCCGGTGGTAGGGTCTTCTGGTCCTATCATTATAATGGGGTTTCCTGTTGAATACACCCCTCACCATCATGAAATCCGCAGCGGGGATGCACTGTTGGTGGGACCAGAAGATCCCGCAGATGTGAATGGCCAGTAACTTCCAACCCTTGTCTTTCTAGGTTGTAGAGTTCATGGGTTTGGAAGAAACTGTCAAAGGAGCCTTGGTGAGTTGCTGCATTGCTTCTTGTCTATGGTATATGCTGCTGCTATGTGCATGAGTAGTGGAAGGAGTGAATGTTAAATGTGGTGGATAAGTTGTCAATCAGCCAAGCTGCTTTGTCCTGGATGGTGTTGGACTTCTTGAGTGTCATTGGAGATGCACTCATCCAGACAAGTGGAGAGTATTCCATCACACGTCTGACTTGTGCCTTGTAGATGGTGGGTAGGCTTTGGGGGGTCAGGAGGTGAGTTACTCTCAGCAGAATTCCCAACCTCAGACTTATTTTTGCAGTCATAGTATTTATATGGGAAGTCCAGTTTAGCTTCCAGTAAATGGTCACCCCCAAGATGTTGATAGTTGGGACTCAGGGATGGCAATGCCATTGAATGTCAAGAGGAAAAAAAAGGAGTCTCTCTCTCTTGTTGAAGATGGTCATTGCCTGGAATTTGAGTAGCACAAACTTTACTTGTCACCTATCAGCCCAACCACGAATGGTCAGGTCTTATTACATATGGGCACAAGCTGTTTCAATTTCTAAGGAGTAGTGAATGGTGCTGAATATTGTGCAATCATCAGTGAAGATCCCCACTGCTGATCTAATGATAAAAGGAAGGTAATTGATGAAGCAACTGAAGATAGTTGGCCCTTAGACACTACCCCGAGGAACAACTGTAGTGATGTCCTGGAACTGAGATGATTGATCTCCAACCACCACAACCATCTTCCTTTATGCTAAATACGACTCCCTGGTTCCAGTTGACTCCAATTTTGCTTGGACTCCTTGATGCAACGTTCAATCAAATGCTCTTGATGTCAATGGCAGTCACTCTTATCTCATATTTTGAGTTCAGCTTTTTTGTCCATGTTTGGACTAAGGCTGTATTGAGGTCAGGAGCTGAGTGACCCTGGCCGAACCCAAACTGAGCATCAGTGAGCAGGTTATTGCTGAGTAAGTATTACTCGATAGCACTGTTGATGACCCCTTGCATCACTTTACTGATGATCGAGAGTAGACTGATGGGGCCTTAATTGGCTGGATTGGATATGTCCTGCTTTTTGTGGACAGGACATACCTAAGCAGTTTTCTACATTGCCGAGTAGATGCCAGTGTTGTCACTGCACTGGAACAGCTTGGCTAAGAGTGCAGCTAGTTGTGGAGCACAAGTCTTCGGAACTATTGCTGGAATGTTGTCAGGGCCCATAGGTTGCCTTTGCAGTATCCAGCACCAGGAATTGTTTCTTTACATCATGTGGAGTAAATCCTGCACCCTTCATTGAAGCAGGGTTTGATCCCTAGGCTAGATGGTAATGGTAGATTGGGGGATATGAAGTTACAGATTATGGCTGCATAGAATTCTGCTGTTGTTGATGGCCCACAATGCCTCATGGACGCCAGATTTGAGTTGCTATATCTGTTCAAAATCTATGCCATTTAATATGGTGTTGGTGCCACACAACATGGTGGGAGGTATCCTTAATGTGAAGACGGACCTTTATGTCCACAAGGACTGTGCAGTGGTCACTCCTGCTGATACTTTTAAAAAAGATTTTACTCAATTTTTAAAATTACAAAACCAATGTGCAGAGTGGACAAGGCAAGCCCTTAATCCATTGCTTTGCTTGTTCCAAAAAACAATTCAAATTCAAATTGAATCCAATTCATGGTCCCTGCAAACAAGATCCAAGCTGACAAGAAAAGGCATTGCACTCCATCTTGGGCTTGACCTGACACACTCCTACTGATTCTGTCATTGGCTGAATGAAACTGGCAGATTGGTGAGGATGAGATCAAGTAGGTTTTTCCCTCTTGTTGGTGCCCTCACTCCTTGATGTGAGTGACAAAGGCATCCAGGAGAATCTTGCACTTCATGTGGAGCTGTGGATGGAAGGGGCAGGGGAGCTGGGATGAAGGGTTGAAGCCGACTGTTTGCAGCAGAGATTATTTTTGCATTCCAGGATGATCCTGGAATAAGAGCAATTTTAATGACAAAGCAGAACCCGGCTGTGTTTCCACTGACACAGCCAGATCTGTTGGCCGACACCGACACCTCGAGTGGGCGAATAACAGGTTCACCTTTCATGCACAGACTGAAATATGACTACATATTTAAGCTTGAGCCAGTCTCTCTCTTAAAAGAGACATGCTTCCTCCTTGCCACACTCAGCAACCTCTGCTGGAACTGACCTTAAACAAATGTTTTCCTCTCTTTTGTTTCTGGTGTATGCAGGAAATGGTGGGGATCTCAACCTCGAACTCTTCCCCTGTCCAGCAGTGGAGCTGCCAATTAAACAGTTTCCCAACTTCTCTGCTGATGTGTGATATTTGAAAACAAACTCCTGTTTTCAGAATGAACATTTCTATCCCAAGACAATGATCCTGACTGGTAGGGATAGTTTAATGAGCTACTCCATTGAACATCAGTAAGCATTACAGACTTAATAGGTGATCATTAACATACCAGTCCCCTCAGTTGTATACCGATCTCCTTGTTCCAGAAGCACCAGTATTTTTCTGTGTTAAAAGTCACGTCGGTGAATTAACTGAGGAAGCCTGGCCATACAGGCCTGGATTTTAGTTCCTGCTCCAGAAGCACAGAAGCGGGACATTTCCTGCCTCCGCGAGCCTGACCCTGGAAAAGGAGGCCCAGAGTGCAGGATTTTTGTTCCAGGGAGTGAGGGTTGGATTAGATGTTGGGCCAGTTCGACCCCGGAATGAGTATGGAGGCTCCCACGTGGCGAACAAGGTTACAGGGGGGAGGGGGGATTGGCTGCTTCTGTGCACTGGCACTTAGAACATAGAACATAGAACATTACAGCGCAGAACAGGCCCTTCGGCCCACGATGTTGCACCGACCAGTTAAAAAAAAAACTGTGACCCTCCAACCTAAACCAATTTCTTTTCGTCCATGAACCTATCTACGGATCTCTTAAATGCCCCCAAACTAGGCGCATTTACTACTGATGCTGGCAGGGCATTCCAATCCCTCACCACCCTCTGGGTAAAGAACCTACCCCTGACATCGGTTCTATAACTACCCCCCCTCAATTTAAAGCCATGCCCCCTCGTGCTGGATTTCTCCATCAGAGGAAAAAGGCTATCACTATCCACCCTATCTAAACCTCTAATCATCTTATATGTTTCAATAAGATCCCCTCTTAGCCGCCGCCTTTCCAGCGAAAACAATCCCAAATCCCTCAGCCTCTCCTCATAGGATCTCCCCTCCATACCAGGCAACATCCTGGTAAACCTCCTCTGCACCCTCTCCAAAGCCTCCACATCCTTCCTGTAATGTGGGGACCAGAACTGCACACAGTACTCCAAGTGCGGCCGCACCAGAGTTGTGTACAGTTGCAACATAACGCTACGACTCCTAAATTCAATCCCCCTACCAATAAACGCCAAGACACCATATGCCTTCTTAACAACCTTATCTACTTGATTCCCAACTTTCAGGGATCTATGCACACATACACCTAGATCCCTCTGCTCCTCCACACTATTCAAAGTCCTCCCGTTAGCCCTATACTCAACACATCTGTTATTCCTACCAAAGTGAATTACCTCACACTTCTCCGCATTAAACTCCATCCGCCACCTCTCGGCCCAACTTTGCAACCTGTCTAAGTCTTCCTGCAAACTACGACACCCTTCCTCACTGTCTACCACACCACCGACTTTGGTGTCATCAGCAAATTTGCTAATCCACCCAACTATACCCTCATCCAGATCATTAATAAATATTACAAACAGCAGTGGCCCCAAAACAGATCCCTGAGGTACACCACTTGTAACCGCACTCCATGATGAATATTTACTATCAACCACCACCCTCTGTTTCCTATCCGCTAGCCAATTCCTGATCCAATTTCCTAGATCACCCCCAATCCCATACATCTGCATTTTCTGCAGAAGCCTACCATGGTGAACCTTATCAAACGCCTTACTAAAATCCATATATACCACGTCCACTGCCTTGCCCCCATCCACCTCCTTGGTCACTTTCTCAAAAAACTCAATAAGGTTAGTAAGGCACGACCTACCTGCCACAAAACCATGCTGACTATCACCTATCAATTCATTACTCTCCAAATAACTATAAATCCTATCCCTTATAATTTTTTCCAACATCTTGCCGACAACAGAAGTGAGACTCACCGGTCTATAATTCCCGGGGAAGTCTCTGTTCCCCTTCTTAAACAATGGGACAACATTCGCTAACCTCCAATCTTCTGGTACTATACCAGAGGCCAACGACGACCTGAAGATCAGAGCCAGAGGCTCTGCAATCACTTCTCTTGCCTCCCAGAGAATCCTTGGATAAATCCCATCCGGACCAGGGGATTTATCTATTTTCAGACCCTCCAGAATATCCTGCACATCCTCCTTATCAACTGTAATACTGTCTATTCTACTCCCTTGCAACCCAGTGTCCTCCTCAGCTATATTCATGTCCCCTTGCGTGAACACCGAAGAGAAATATTGGTTCAATGCTTCACCAATCTCCTCCGGTTCCACACATAACTTCCCTCTGCCATCTATAACTGGCCCTAAACTTGCCCTAACCAACCTTCTGTTCTTGACATACCTATAGAACGCCTTAGGATTCTCTTTAACCCTTTCCGCCAAAGTCTTCTCATGTCCCCTTTTAGCCCTTCTAAGCTCGCTCTTCAACTCCCTCTTAGCCAATCTAAAGCTTTCTAGTGCACTACCCGAGTGCTCACGTCTCATCCGAACATAAGCCTCCTTTTTCTTTTTAACCAACAAAGAAACTTTTTTGGTGCACCACGGTTCCCTAGCCCTACCAATTCCTCCTTGCCTGACAGGGACATACCTATCACAGACTCGCAGTAGCTGCTCCTTGAAAAAACTCCACATGTCGGACGTTCCCAGTCCCTGTAATCTCCTAGTCCAACCTATGTTTCCTAATTCTCTCCTAATAGCCTCATAATTACCCTTCCCCCAGCTAAAACCACTGGCCCGAGGTTCATGCCTATCCCTTTCCATCACTAAGGTGAACGTAACCGAATTGTGGTCACTATCACCAAAATGCACACCAACTTCCAAGTCTAGCACCTGGTCTGGCTCATTTCCCAGCACCAGATCCAATATAGCCTCACCTCTAGTTGGCCTGTCTACATACTGAGTCAAAAAACCTTCCTGCACGCTTTGAACAAAACTTTGTTGACTTTATTCAAAAGGTGAAGAAAACAAAAACGTCCCTCAGCCACCCCCCACCTCTCCCCCCCCCCCCCCCCCCAAAAACACATACACACACACATATACACACACACTCACTTCCATTTCCCGAAGCCACCCTATGTCCCCCGCTCAACCCAAGGCCCCATAATAGACTCCATACTAACCCATGCCCTTTATAGCCCCTATGACAACCAGATGCCAATTCATGTCAACCTATGACCCTCACACCCACCACCCTTCACCCTTATCTTTCTATGCCAACTCACCCAGTATTTACAATGGCAAAACTCAAGAGCCATGCCGACATAAAGTAGATTTTTGTGTTTGTTGGTGACACCACTACTTTAAAGAAACATTTAATTCAATGAAAATACCTTCAACTAATCTTTCATGAAAACAAACATTTGTATTCAGTAATCTCCTGAAGTTGTCAATCAAACTGTGCTGCATGACTAATTTTGCAACCTAACATCATCACACTGGGTCGTTTGTTCAGTGAGCAGTTTGATGGTGGATACTAGGTAAATTAGAATGAAGGGGATAAGGGCATAGGGTGGTGGAAGGGGGCATAGATTGCCACTAAGTTGGCATAGAGGCTTTGGGGATGGGTGGAGAGGCAAGAATTGACATGCAGGGCATGAGGAACCATAAGGACTTGGGAGGTCATCATGGGGCGGCATATGGGAGTATGATAAGCCATAGGGGGTAAATTGAGAGTCACAGCATAGCATAAGAGGTAATGGGGTCATAGGGAATGGTGGGAAGCATGATATGCCATGGGTTGGCATGGATGGGGCATGGGGAGTGTTTTGCAATGTTAGCATGGGTGATCATCTTCCAGGCCTGGCTTTCCTAAGTTTGTGGAGTGAGGAAATGTCCTGGCTCTGTACAGCTGACCTAGGAATGAAAATCCAAGCATTAAATTCCACTCTTGACAAACATGATGATGTGCTCCACCCAGTACCATCTGATTATTTTCCTTATTACGGATTACAGACACTTGTAAAGTTACTTCTTGACAGCCTTTTGTCGGCTTTACTCTTGAGAATGTCAGGCTTACCCACAAAAAAAACATTCTGTGCAACTGCGTACTAATGTCTTGTGAATTTGACCCTGCTGGTTGATGTGAATATAAAAAGAACTTGCAGAAATTATACACAAGGACTGCAGAATGTCATGAATTTCCCATGGCCTGATGCTCTAACAACCTGAGTCAAAACCAATTATTTAAAGTAAGCAATTATCAAACAAATATCCATAAAAACCCACTCCTTCCATTTAGGTCTCTAAAAATTTGAAATACATTTCAGTTCAATGCTATTTTTTGTCTGTGCTATGTGTAATCCTTGCATGACTGAATAAGTGACAACTTTATAAAAATGCCATTAAAAAATAACATGTATCTTAACATTGAGTACATTCACTCTCTAATTTGTAAGGGTGGCACGGTGGCACAGTGGTTAGCACTGCTGCTTCACAGCGCCAGGGACCCGGGTTCAATTCCAGCCTTGGGTCACTGTCTGTGTGGAGTTTGCATGTTCCCCCCTCATCTGCATGGGTTCCCTACGGGTGCTCCGGTTTCCTCCCACAGTCCAAAGATATGCAGGTTAAGTGAATTGGCATGCTAAATTCCCCTTTAGTATCCAAAAATGTGTAGGTTAGGGAGGATTAGTGGGATAAAGAGTTATGGAGATAGAGCAGAATGTGGGCCTGGGTAAGATGCTCTGTCAGAGAGTCAATGCAGACTCAAGAGGCCAAATGGCCTCCTTCTGTACTGCAGAGATTCTATGATTCTGCATACGCAGAAATACATTCAATAACCTCTCCAAAAAAGCCTCATGCCTCACCTCGCCATGCCTTTAAAAAACTTCTCAATAATTTAACTTTCATTTAAGCTTTCAACCTTTTCTTTCCTGGCTTTGCATATATTGGCTTGTATTCTGGACTGCATCTTTTAATGAAAAGCGTTAAAGATAAAAATGCTTCAATTACAAAACATGGCCAGAATTATATGCCCCCTTGCTCTACTATCCCACATTCTGAGACCACTCTTGCCCCAATTAAAGCCCTTAAGAGGCTACCTAATGGTCATTTAAGGGCCTTTCCCATCCCAGCCTCAAACTTTAGGCTGGTGGGTGGATGACTGTTCGAAATGAAAGGCCAGGAAAAGACAAAGTTTGATTTCAGGCAGGAGGGTTTGCAGGAGAGGGTGCATCCATCAGAAGGCCCCTTCTGACTGGGGGCATCCTCCCCTTAAAACCTGGTGACATCCGGATATCCTCTCCCTGCCATCCCCCTGCCCTATCCCCTGAGACCCTGATCGCCCGCATGATGACCTCCCCAGATGGTCCCTCCCCTCCCCATCCTGGGAACCCCTGCCACTTAGCTGTCCTCCAGGTTCTTGCACTTAGTTCCAGGCAGCTCCCTGCAATGCTTCTTCCAGCAACTGCAGCATTGTGTCTGAAGATCTGCCAGCCAACTTGGGTGGCGTGGTGGCACAGTGGTTAGCACTGCTGCCTCACAGCACCAGGGACCCAGGTTCAATTCCGGTCTCGGTCACTGTCTGTGTGGAGTTTGCGCTTTCTCCCCATGTCTGTGTGGGTTTCCTCCGGGTACTCCGGTTTCCTCCCACAGTCCAAAAGATGTACGAGTTAGGTTGATTGGCCATACTAAATTGACCCTCGCGTCAGGGGGATTAGGAGGGTAAATGTGTGGCGTTACGGGAAATAGTGCCTGGGTGGGATTGTGGTTGGTACAGACTTGATGGGCCGAATGGCCTCCTTCTGCACTGTAGGGATTCTATTGTAACCTGATTGGCCAGCAGTTCCGCAAAGTAGGGCTTCCTCTTGAGTGAGGGCAGGAGTCCCACCTAATGTCAATCAACTCTCTTTCAAGCACAATCTGACATTGGGTTGACTGGGGACCGAGTTCCCGCCATCCTAAAAATTCAAGTTCATGTATTTTTTCATACTCACTATTATGTTTCGCCACAATACAGCACCTATAAAGATAATTCATGATTGCGATTAAATAATGCCAACAATAACATTGGAACACATGCGCTGGTTTCACTTGCTTCATGGTCAATGCAAGGACTTGTTTATCCCAATTCAAATGTTGCAGTCAGAAAGACATCAGTTGCACAGCTGTTCAGGCGACCAGCTGCCAAACAGGCAGTTGTCCACACGGATTGTTTAGAGTTTTTCTGCCGCACGCTTGGTTGATCTCTTTTTCTTTACTTGGAAATCGCTTGTCTGCGTGTTTCCCAAAGCTGTAGTTTAATTCTCGATTAAATCAGGTGAGAATCTGAAATGTATCATTCTGCCAGCTGCACCTGTATTGAAGCAGGGACTGAGCTGAATTTCACTGGAATCTGACGTCGCATTTAATTTTGTTTTAAATTTGCAAAAAACACTATAAGTAAGGATAACAAAGCAGCAGGATAAATAAGAAAGAAAAAGCACCAAAAATTAACATAGAAAACAAAAAGCAGAATGCTCATGGATTGGAAATCTGAAATAAAAGACAGAAAATACTAAATATATTCAGCAATTTTAGCATTGCCGGTGCAGAGAGAAACTGAGTAAACAGGTTGACTTCTACAGAAGTAGGCAGTAGAAATTCCACTTCTGGCAGGCGGGAATCAGGGCAGCATTTTTTCAAGCAATTAAGTGGCTAAGGGAGGGCTAGCCAAGGCCACCAACTCAACTGGAGAGCGAACCTGCCCTTCAGCCTCAACAGCTCCATTGCTAGCAATGTCCACTGCTGCAGTTGCACTTGGAGGGTGAGGATGCGTTGATGGTCATGTGCCCTCAAAGACAGGTACATGTGATCTGGGATGATGGGGTCAGGCACATAGGCCCAAGCGAAAGGCTGCTGAGGTAGGCAGTGATGTTGCCACAGGGACAGCCGTCGTTGCTGGTGGGTCCTTCTGTCGGTCAAAGAGTGCCAGCTAAGGAGGCTTCCCCACACTCTAGCCCACTGGGAGGCTGTGAGGGTTGGCCTGGCAGCCTCCCCAAGTGGTGGTGGGCTCCTCATCAGTTGGCAAAATATCAGGTGTGAGGAGGCCATAAATAGCTCAGTTTGACTCTGAGTGGAGCGGGTAAGGCATCTGCCACCTTTCCCACCACTGACCAAGTGTGATGGCGACAGGAAGCAGTCAGGCATGCCAGCTAATGTTATCTTATGCCATTTTGTCAGCCTTTCCGTCTTCAAACTTGTCACCAAGGGTTGGTAAAATCCAGCCCAACATTTCAGGCCAACAGCTTCCTTATGTAAACTCAAAACTGAAAGTCTTAGGCTACATTTTACTGGGCACTGGAATGCCAGCCACCTCTGCCCTGGTGAAAGATTCAGGGCTGGACTCTGGCATCTCCCTGTGCAGGCATTTATTGCTCAAAAGAGCTTTAATTGCTTTGACTTCCAGCTCCATCTGATTAGGAAGTCCTGTGTCTGGGAGCTGCTGGTCAATCTGATGTCCTAACAGTGTCATTCAAGCTGTGTCAACTGCTGGAACTGCAACAAGTCCCCAACCACAAGAAGCCAGAGTGAAAGGTAAGTGCAGAGAGGTCCAGGCAAGGATGTGAAGGCAGTGTTTGGGAGAGGGGTGCGGGGAGGGGGGGGGGGGGGGGGTGGTGCGGAGGGGGGAGCACGGCCAGGGCATACAAGCCATGGTAAAGGGACCCAGAGGAAGGTTGATAAGGATACATCCATGCCCCTTGCCTGTCATCAGCCTGCACACTGAAAGCTGCTGGCTGCACACTTGGTGTGGGCTTCTCTTGCCACTGGTGAATCCCAGAAGCAGTGGGTTTTAGCCCTTGATTGGCCATTGAAGGCCTCAAATGAGCCAAAGTCGGGGAGGCTGCCCAATGCCTCCACCCACCACTGATAAGCTTGTGATAGGGCAGCAGTGGGTAGGTGGGTAAGCTGTGGGAACAGCACCCATGGTATTTTACAAGCCCCGCCCCCTGCCTGTTATCCACCATAGGCCGACATAAAATCCAACTTGTTAACTTTGTTTCTTTCTCCACAGCTGCTGCAATACTGACTGCTTCTGTTGTGTAATGCGCCAGTTGTTGACCAAAACAAGGTGCTCTTTCCTTTCACTTCAAATAAATCAACATCGTCCCTACAGATTTTTTACGTTTGACCATGAAATGAATGGAAGCTTGGTTGGATCATTCTTCATTCTGAGACACACTTCACAGCTTTTCACCATATCTTCAAAATCTCTACCTGCCTTTGGATACCAAAAACAGCTTCTTGCCACTGCTCTCATATGGACTATCCCTGTCTGCTGTTGCTTCCTCTACCAATCTCTCTCTGAAGCTCAGCAAAATCATGACTCTTACGCCCCATTGGAAACAGTTTTGTCCCACACTCAGTTCATTTTTATGTGTGAAATACACCTCCAATTTCTCATCATCACACTCTTTAGACCAGCCAGTCATGACATAACTGAACACTTTGCTGAGAATCACATCTTTGCGAGTTTCTTCACAATTTTCCCTGGCAAACACTGGCTCAATGAGTTAGAATGAATCAGTCTTCATGGGAAATCTTGAAAGACTACCCTCATTTACTTGATCTGCTGACTTACAATATTTAATATAATGTTGCTCGGCCATTAAAATCAACATGGGTGGCATGGTGACAAAATGGTTAGCACTGCTGCCTCACGGTGCCAAGGACCCGGGTTCAATTCCAGCCTCAGGTTACTGTCTGTGTGGAGTTTGCACATTCTCCCCATGTCTGTGGGTTTCCTCTGGATGCTCTGGTTTCCTCCCACAGTCCAAAGATGTACGGGTTAGGTTGATTGGCCATGCTAAATTGACTCTGGTGTCAGGGAATTGACAGGGTAAATATGTGGGGTTACAGGAATACGGCCTGGGTGGGATTGTGGTCAGTGCAGACTTGATGGGTCAAATGGCCTCCTTCTGCACAGTAAGGATTCTATGAACATTCATCTCTGAAACCATGCTGTGGCTCGGGATAGTACTTCCTTCTTTAAACCAAAATATGTTTATACAGGCTTGATGGTCAGTCAACAAAGTGAACTTGCTTTTTATGGAACACAGTAACTTCATATATGATCACTAATGCTCTGACTTCATTAAACTGCATGAAGCATATGCTACAAGCTTCTCCACACCATCTGCCATTATGAGGTAGCACCCACACTTACCCCCATAATGAATCATCACATGTTAAAATTGTTTCTTAGGATCACAGTGAGTCTAAATAGCATCACTCATCACTACTTTCTTCACTCCTTCAAATGTTTTCTGACACTCCACAAACCACTCCCAATCTACTCTATCTTTGAACAGTTGATACAATGGAGTGAATGTATTAACTAAGTCAGCATTTCGTATAGAAAAATACACAACAAACCCTATGAATGGTTCAAGTTCTTCTTTGTTCTCTGATCTCTTTGCTTTCAAAATCTCTCAATTTTCTGCTGCATTAGGTGGATACCTTCACCATCTACTTGGTTACCCAGCTATACATCACTTTACCCTAAGAAGCAACACTTGTGCTTTTGAGCTTTGATGCCATTCTCTTGAGGTTGATCTAGGGTTTTGCTCAATTTTACAATGTGCTCTTTCTCTGCCTTACTGCTAATTAGAATGTCATCTAAGAAGGAGCACACTCCATCCATCCCAGTTAGTACCTGATCCATGATGCTTTGGAGAACTGCAGAAGCAAGTGTCACCCCAAATGGTAACTTTTCATACAGCCCTTTGTGTGTATGAATGGTAAGCAGTTTGTTCCTCTTGTCGGTTAATTAAAGTTGCAGATATGCATTTGACAAGCTTACCTAACTGAACATCTTTCCATTGGCTAAATTAAGGAGGCTGTGGTTAAGACCTTTCCTTGGTCATATATTTTACTGTTTGCTTATAATCTCCACAGACCCATTTGCTGCTCTTCATCTTCTTAACTGCCCCTGTTCTTTACAAACAATTCAACTCTTTGATTACTGCTTCTAACTGTGCTTAAGGCATTGACCTTGCCTTACAAAATATCAGCTTTATAAGCTGTCCTTTATATTGACTCCAGCCTTGTGATGTCTAAATTTAACATTTGGCCCTCCTTGTTCAAAGATTACTGTGTGCCCTCTTAGCCACTTCCTCAATATCTGACGAATTAATGATCAGTACTGTGAATAACTTGACCTAGTTTAACTGTATTTTCTTCAGCCAATTTCTTCCCATCAGAAAGACTTTGTTCTCTGCTACTGCTACCAATAAGAATTTTAACAACACCAGGTTAAAGTCCAAGAGGTTTATTTGGTAGCAAATGCCATTAGCTTTCGGAGTGCTGCTCCTTCGTCAGATGGAGTGGATATCCACTTCATGTGACGAAGGAGCAGCGCTCCGAAAGCTAATGGCATTTGCTACCAAATAAACCTCTTGGACTTTAACCTGGTGTTGTTAAAACTCTTACTGTGTTTACCCCAGTCCAACGCTGGCATCTCCACATCATGACTGCTACCAATGGCAAGTAATAGGCTGCATCATCATATTCCAACCTAACGCTAACTTGTTTCATGCCGGTTTTATGCATTCAAAATTTTCCAGACTCCATAATGAGCCTGGCATCTAGGTGACTCACTATGACCTGGACTACTACTACTTCTGCTCCTGCAAGCCATCTGGATATGACTGGCTTTCCAATAGACACAGCACTTTGACTGGAAATGGGAGAATTTAAATGTTTGGTAACAGTGGCATCTAAATTTCTGACTCTATGACTGAATTTGGCTGCTATGGCCTCGTTCTCACTGAAAACAGGTGGCCTTCCCACCTGTCACTCCAAGAAAAGAAACCCCCTTGCAATTTGCAAGAAACTCTTTCTGCCATTTTCATGGCTGTTGGCTCATTGCAGGCATCCTCCCCCATTAGCTGCCTTTATCCGAAGTGTGGCATGGATTTTATCGTTCTTTAGGCCTCCAGGGATATGTTTCTAAGCTTTTTCCTAGGTTTGTGCCACACTCAGAAAAGAGAGAGTTTCTTCAATTCGAGAATGTAATCTGTAACAGTTTCACGTGTCAATGCTTCCTTTCACAGAATTCAATGCTCAGTGCAAATGAATAATTAGTTGTGTCATAATGAGACCACATTCTCATTAATTTCAGGATAGTCCATCATACTGTGAACTTGCGGTCAACTGTTTAGACAACACTTCAAAAGCATCTGGGCGCAAAGCGGTGAGGAATACATTTACTTTCTCCTCATCTCCTATTTTATTCACTTTCAGCCACAAGTGTAACCTTTCTTCACTCTACCTCAGTTTAATTCTCCCATTGAACCCAGATATGTGTTTAGCACCATTTTTAAAATTACATACCACGTTGACACCCTGGGGCGATCTTACCAAAAGAATCCTGAGTCCGGAATGGGCGGGAAAACGGTAGAGTTTCAGATCTGTTTTTTCTCGGCTAGTCCACCAATCGAATCTTATGCACTCTGTGCAATATAAATATCCCTAGACCTGATTACTGCCTGTAGGGGAGGCCCGAAAGCCAGTTGATAGCAGCAGAGGGTGCCATGGCACATGTGCAAGTCTCTGTGCTGAGAGCAGCAGACATCTGTCATTGCCTCTGCTGCTATAGCCGTCAGGCCTCTGAGGCCCAGCACCCCCACTGAGTAAGACTAACATATGTTAATTGCAGGCAGCCATTTTTGAACTTGCTTTATTTACACCCCTCCAAAAGAGGGAACAGGAGGGAGGTCTCAGTAACAATATGCTCAGATCTTACAAGATATTAATTTCCACAATTTTCTGTTTTTATCATAAAACTGTGCACCATTTGCCTGTTTCATTCCTGATTGTGTGCATTCTCATCCTCGGTCTTTCTCATTACATTGTAATTGTTGTTGTGCAAAATTCATTATTAACGTAATTTTCCACACAATTTTGTTATCTTGTGAAGAGCCCTGCCTTTTAGCAGATTTGAAATGCTTTACGAGTTCTATTTGAATATTGAATTCAAGAACATTGGAAGATTTTTCCAGGGCGTTTTTGTCAGGTTTGCTTCTGTTTCAAGTCGAGATCCATAGAACCATAGAAAATTACAGCTCAGAAACAGGCCTTTTGGCCCTTCTTGTCTGTGCCGAACCATTTTTTGCCTAGTCCCACTGACCTGCACTTGGACCATATCCCTCCACACCCCTCTCATCCATGAACCCGTCCAAGTTTTTCTTAAATGTTAAAAGTGACCCCGCATTTACCACTTTATCCGGCAGCTCATTCCACACTCCCACCACTCTCTGTGTGAAGAAGCCCCCCCTAATATTCCCTTTAAACTTTTCTCCTTTCACCCTTAACCCATGCCCTCTGGTTTTTTTCTCCCCTAGCCTCAGCGGAAAAAGCCTGCCTGCATTCACTCTATCTATACCCATCAAAATCTTATGCATCTCTATCAAATCTCCCCTCAATCTTCTACGCTCCAGGGAATAGAGTCCCAACCTATTCAATCTCTCTCTGTAACTCAGCTTCTCAAGTCCCGGCAACATCCTTGTGAACCTTCTCTGCACTCTTTCAACCTTATTTACATCCTTCCTGTAACTAGGTGACCAAAACTGTACACAATACTCCAAATTCGGCCTCACCAATGCTTTGTATAACCTTACCATAACACTCCAACTTTTATACTCGATACTCCGATTTATAAAGGCCAATGTACCAAAGGCACTCTTTACGACCCTATCCACCTGTGACGTCACTTTTAGGGAATTCTGTACCTGTATTCCCAGATCCCTCTGTTCAACTGCACTCTTCAGAGTCCTACCATTTACCCTGTACGTTCTTCTTTGGTTTGTCCTTCCAATGTGCAATGTCTCACACTTGTCTGCGTTAAATTCCATTTGCCATTTTTCAGCCCATTTTTCTAGTTGGTCCAAATCCCTCTGCAAGCTTTGAAAACCTTCCTCACTGTCCACTACACTTCCAATCTTTGTATCATCAGCAAACTTGCTGATCCAATTTACCACATTATCATCCAGATCATTGATATAGATGACAAACAACAATGGACCCAACACCGATCCCTGCGGCACACCACTAGTCACAGGCCTCCACTCAGAGAAGCAATCCTCCACAACCACTCTCTGGCTCCTTCCATTGAGCCAGTGTCTAATCCAATTTACTACCTCCCCATGTATACCTAGCGACTGAACCTTCCTAACTAACCTCCCATGAGGGACCTTGTCAAAGGCCTTGCTGAAATCCAGGTAGACAACATCCACCGCCTTCCCTTCATCCACTTTCCTGGTATCCTGTGATATCAAATTGATGCAATCGTTATGTGACACTGAATTGATTCACACCCAATTCAAAAACTTCAGCTAAGGCTTCCAGCAACAAGTGTGACATCTCCACCCGATTTCCTCTGCAACCCTTTAAGATACTGTGCTTTTTAGATTTTAATTACTTTTGTCATGACAGAGAATTATCCAGCATTTGGATAGCACACATACGTGATTAATGGTTCTGAGAAGAGAAAGGTTGTTGTCTGCTGTGCAGTCCTCTCATCTCTAATCTATAACATTCCTAATTTCAGAGCTATAGTCCAGTAATTTAACTTTTTGCATTGTCAGTTTAATTTATTTTTCACTGATTTGCAAGTATCTATGCATTTTATCTGATAAAAATATAACATACATAAGATTTTGGATCATTTAAACAAAAACACTCAGTTTAAGTTTATTTATTAGTGTCACAAGTAGGCTTAGATTAACATTGCAATGAAGTTACTGTGAAAATTCCCTAGTCGCCACACTCCGGCACCTGTTCGGGTACACTGAGGGAGAATTTAGCATGGCCAATGCACCTAACCAGCACGTCTTTCGGTCTGTGGGGGCAAACCGGAGCACCAGAAGGAAACCCACACAGACACAGAGAGAACATGTAGACTCCACACAGACAGTGACCCAAGCCGGGACGCTAACCTGGGTTCCTGCCGCTGTGAGGCAGCAGTGCTAACCACTGTGCCACTGTGCCGCCCTAGGAGAAGAAAAGAATCACATGTAAGGATAACGGGTGGAATTCTCCCAAAAAAATTCTAAGTGCCAAAGTGACGTAAAAACCGGAGTAAATCCCGCTGTTTTTTCAGTGGGATTTTCAAAATGAATTTCCCACACTCTGAGCATCACAGAGAGCCCTAGCGTGAATCCCGTTAAAAATTTGTGGGCGGTGCCTATTCCCACTGGAGAGGCTGGCAGCATGGCTCTGAGCGGGCCACTGCACATGCGCTGATCTGTCATGCACAGAGATTGGCACATGCGCAGCAGCCCCGCACTGCCACCCTCCTGACTGCTGGCCAGTTCGATTGCTGGCCAGCCCCACGACACCCCCACTGGCCTCCCAGGCATGTGCTAGCAGCACAGTGGGCTGGGAGAATCACCCCTAACATTTAGGGTGAACATTCAGAGTCTCCACTACAGTGAGATGGCTTTCCTGCTCCCATTATTTATTCTAAATACTCGATTCTCCAACATACACTCAGCAAATTTCGATGATATGTAAGCATTTTGCTGGCACGGTACACTTTTGTGTTAATAATATGGTGGCAGCGCAACCTCTATTGTGGTGCTAATTTCAATTACTGGGGAAGAATTAGTGAACCACTCAACTGCAGCTCAGAAAGTGGGCAGTAGCTGGAGCTTTGAGAGGAAGGGGGTGGATTAAGCCTAGGAAAAGACCTTACATGGGACAGTGATGAGCACACCGAAAAAAAATAGTGGCACCATAGTTAGCACTGCTGCCTCACAGCGCCAGGGACCTGGGTTCAATTCCACCTCAGGTCACTGTCTGTATGGAGTTTGCACGCTCCACCCCCCCCCCCCCCCCCCCCCCCCGGCCATGTCTGCGTGAGTTTCCTCTGGGTGCTCCGGTTTCCTCCCACAGTCCAAAAATGTGCGCGTTAGGTTGATTGGCCATGCTAAATTGCTCCTGAGTGTTAGGGGGATGTCTGGGGAATTAGTAGGGTAAATATGTGGGGTTATGGGGATAGGGCCTGGGTGGGATTGTTGTTGGTGCAGACTCAATAGGCTGAATGGCCTCCTTTTGCACTGCAGGTATTCTATGATTCTATTTCCTGAACCTCTTTGGTGCAGCAGAGGAAGTTCAAAAGCGTGTTCTTGTGTTCATCCATTGCGGGCTGATAGCCTCCTGGCAGATTTACAGAAACGGCTATTAAATGCAGTAGGTTAATTTTTTGATAATTCTCAAAAGCCACTGATTTTTAAACCTGTAGACCTGCTTGGTTGGCATGAAATTCCAACTTATTAATATTTGTATTACTTACTAATTCAATGAAGCAATTCTATTCATTCAGTGAAATATCTTATTCAAATAAAGTATTTTTTTTACTTCCATGCATGTTCACTTCTCTTTTGAAGTTATGCTGTTTTATATTTCAGTTTCAGCAGTCAAGAATAATACTTTTAAATCTGAGTTAATTGTCAGAAGAACTGAATTTTTCAACATACAGGTTTCAATTAAATTGAAAATATAAAAATCCACAATAAGATTTTTACTGCTGTTTTATAACATGATAATCCAGGGGAGAAACATTAGTGTTTGATTTAATGAACCTATGCTTGTTCACCCAATGCAAAGAACAGCGCTGAACAGTTGTCAGAGACAGAGAAGTGGTGGACGTTTTTTTTCTCTTGGACTGGAGGAAGATTTACATTGGTGTTCCCCAAGGGTTGATGCTGGGACCATTCATTTAGTTGGTCTTTACTAATGATCTGGAATTGGCTGTGCAGGGCATAATTTCAAAACTTGCAGGCGCTGCAGAACTTGGAAGCAAACTGTGAGGACAATGAAAGACGTCGGAGGAAAATTACTGGCTGATTACTGGCGGGGCACATGGCAGATGTAATTTAACGCACAGGAGTGTGATTTAATTCATTTTGGGAGGAAGAATCAGGAAAGACAATATAAAATTGAAGGATATCATTCTAAAGGTGGCGCAGCAACAGCGAGACCTGTGGGTCCATCTGCACAGATCATTGAAGGTGGCAAGTTCAGGTTGAAAGCACGGTTAGTAAAGCATAAGGGAACTTGAGCTTTGTAAATAGAGGCATAGGCTGGAATTTTACCGCCTCACCCTCCCCGGAATCGGGGCGGGCAAGGCTCGCAGAACGGAATTCTCCGTTGGCCTAGGGCGGGATTTTATGAGTCTCGCCCGGCCATAGTGTACCAAGAGAAAGAACATCCCATGAACTTTTATAAAACACTGGTTCTGCCACAACTGGAATGTTTTGTCCATTTCTGGGCTCTGCACTTTAAGACGGGTGCGAATGCTTGAGAGCGGGATCAGCAAAGATTTATAAGAATGGTCCCAGGGATGAGGGGCTTCAGTTTCACAGATAGATTGGAGAAACTGGAGCCACTTTCCTTAGAAAAGAGAAGGTTGGGAGGAAGTTCGAAAGAAGCCTACAAAGCCATGAGGAGTATGGACAGAATACAAATGAACATATGTACGACCAGATGGAATAGGAGCAGAAGTAAACCATTTAGCCCCTCGAGCCTGCTTCACCATTCAATCAGATCAAGGCTGGCCTATTTGTGTTTCGAATATCACATTCCCATCAACCCCCGGTAACCTTTGATTCCCATGCCCAAGAAGAATTTATCTACCTCTGCCTTAAAAAATATTAAATGACTCCACTCAGTCAACCTACTTAAATCCATCTGCAAACTTCTTGGGGGCAATTCTCCCAGCCCGCTGCGCTGCTCCGGCAGACGTAAGCGGAGGCCGTGTAGAGGGTTTCTGGCTGGGTGCCACAGCCTCTGCGCGTCTCCAGCCATCAGCGTTGTCAGCTCTGCACCAGAAATCAGCGTGCTGCTGATTGAAATATTTAAATCTTCATTAGCATCCAGGCCTGCTCGCCTCTCTTCCCCCGGCGCACCTCATCCCCGCCAGGAGTGTTTCACTCCAGCAGGGTTTACAACAACTCCCCACTAATGGGAAGCTGGCAGCCCGACCCGCTGGAGTGAAGGAGGGTCATGGAGGCCCCTCCAGGAGGTTGGGGGTAAGGAGGGTACCCTAGGGCATTGCCTGCCTGACAGTGCTAGCCTGGCCCCCTGCACTGCCTACGGGGCAAAGTGGCAATGCCCAGGGGCACATTGGCACTGCCCACCAGGCATCGGGCAGTGCCAAGAGAGGTGCTATTGGGGAGGAGCGATTGGTGGGAGTGGGCGGACCCACTGCCACTCTGCACTTTGGAGCAATGACAGAGGAAAGAAGGGCTGACCAAGGCTGGCCATTGGGGTGGTGGGGGAGTCTGCCTGCCGGTGGGGCGGGGGGCGGGGGAGGGGGGGGGGTTGGTTGGAGCTGTTGGGGGGCTTTGTAGATCGGTACTGCCGGGGGTGGGGGGGGGGAGAGAGAGATTGAAACTGCCCCGGACACGTCCAGGAGGCCAGCGATCCAGGAGTAGGGGGTCGGCAAGTCAGCATAGCGGGGATGCAGGGCTGGCTAGTGATCGGGTAGCCAGCAGTGCGGGCTACTGCACATGCACCGATCTCCGCTCTGACAGATCGGTACATGTGCAGTGGCCCGCTCAACTATGCCGCCAATCTCTGCAGCAGGAATAGTACCGCCCCCTGATTTTTAACAGGATTCATGCTAGGATATTCTGTGATGCACAGAGTGTGGAAGATTCATTTTGAAAATCCCACTGAAAAAAAACCCAATGGGATTTACTCCAGTTTTTATGCAAATTCAGCATTTAGAATGTTTTTTTGGGAGAATTCCATCCCTTATATCTTTTTCATAATATACTTTCCTACCTATCTGTGTGTCATCTGCAAATTTGACTACCATGCCTTCATGACTTAGTCATTGATGTAAATTGTAAAAGGTTGAGGCCCCAGCACAGACCCTCATGGGACTCCACGCATCACATCCTGTCAATCAAACAAAGACCCATTTATGCATACTCTCGGTTTTCTGCCAGTCAGCCAATCTTCTATCCATGCTAAAATGTTACCACCTACACCATGAGTTTTTATTTTCCCCAAAACCCTTTGATGTGGCACCTTGTTGAATGTCTTCCTTGAAATCCAAGTATAATACATCTACAGGCTATCCTTTATCCACAGCATATATTACTCCTACAACAAACTCTAATGCATTGGTTAAACATGATTTTCCTTTCACGCGACCATGCTGACTCTTCCCTGTTGCCTTGAGATTTTCTAAGATCCCAGCCAAGGCTTCTTTAAGAATTGATTCTAACATACAACAGACATCAAGCTAACTGGCCCTTTATCCTTTCTCCTGTTTTCTGCATCCTTCCCTTTTTTAATAGAGGAGTTATATTTGTATTTTTCAATTTGATGGAACCTTTTCAGAATCCATGACGTTTTGGAAAATTAACACCAACATATCTGCCAGATCATTAGCCACCTCTTTTAAGACCCTTTAAGACCCATCTGGACTCAAGACCTATCAGCCCACAGCTCCATCAGTTTGCTCAGTGCTGCTTCCCCAGTGATTGGAATTTGCTCGCTCCTTTCCACCTCCTGATTTACAGCTTTTACTGGAATGTTTTCTTGTATCCTCTATAGTGAAAACAAAAGCAAAATAGCTGTTAATTTCATCTGCCATTTCCTTATGATCAACTATTAACTACCCCTCGTCACTGTCTAGAGGACAAACATTGATGTCATTTACTCTTTTCCTTTTAAATATCCGGAGAAACTTTTGCTATCTGTTTTTACATTTTTAGCTAACTTCCTCTCATACTCTAATTTATTTCTCCTGGTTAGTATTTTATTCATTCTCTGCCATTCTTTATATTCTGACCCATCTTCCGACCTGCCACTCATCTTAGTACATAATGTTGTTCCCGTTGGCAGAACAATTGAGAACCAGAAGACAACAATTTAAGGTGATTTGCAAAAGCATGCACTGTTCGAGAGTGTGGCAAAAGGACATTCAATTATGGCTTTTAAAGGAAATTGGATATACATCTAAAAAGTGAAGGAATGCAGGGCTATGGAGAAAGGGTTGCGGAATGGGACTAGCTGAGTTGCTCTTGCAGAGAACTGCCCTGGACATGATGGGCTGAATGGCCTCCTTCTCTACTCATTCTAAGATTTTATGTAAAATACTGAGCTTCTTTTAAGGATTGTAGGATGGAACCCAGTACTAAAGGTGCCTACGTATTTTAACAAGGTGCCAAGCTAGCCTGCACTATTTAACGTTAGCTTGCAGCTCTTAGAAGTGTCGGGGTGTAGGAAGTGGGAGAGGCAGAGTGCATTCCAGTTGTAGCATGCATCGGAAGTGGCTCGGGAACACATTCTGAGCAGGAGGAATATTGACTATTGTCTCAACAGGGCGGAGAGAGTGCTCCATTGTTCTCAAAGATAACACTGTAAGCGCTAGTGCAGGAGATGATAGGAGGAGATATGTTTTTTTATCCATAGGGACCCAGGAGGTCCTCCAGACAAACTCTGAGAAGGCAATGGGATCAGATAGTTGTCAACATCAATGCAAATAGTTGAGACCCAAGGATCAGGGTGCAGTGACAAAAGGAGTCTAATGACATCCCACAAATGGTCACAATTGGTGATTTTAGCTTCAAATGCCATTTCCTTCCAACTGCACCCCAGCTTCACACTGCTCAATTCACCACCCCCCCACCCATCCTCACTCGCCCAATAGTAATCATCACAACTTACATCTCACATTCAGAGCTTCACTTTACCCTCATACGCTTATCCCTGCTGTAAGCCTTGGACACAGTGTTCTTTGTTGAAATTGCAATAGAATTGCTCCCCGAAGACTCTGAACAGATTGGTCTCCTGCTAGAAGCTCTTCTCTTCTCAGCCTTCTAGTAGCTTAGTGTCTCATTTCTGCTCATTCTCTGTTGCATGACAGAAACCAAAGGTTAGGCAAACTATTATGCCCATGTTTGGGAAGAAGTCTATTGTTCAGAACTCTTGAAGTCTGGGCCAAGTCCCTTACCACATATCAAATCAGTCCTCTTCGACTTCAGTGACTTTTAATAACAGTACAATTCCCCAAACACTTTTGCAAACTCAGCAACAGCCATTAGAAATTAGTCAGCAACGAGCCTGGAAGTAATTGATGATTCTTTTATCCAGTGCTGGTGGGAGTCTGAGAGAAGTGGTTTAGTGCCGCATTGGCCTAGCTGGTATCAAATCAACATTACTTGAGATTCTGCTCCAACCCTTCTCCACCATCATCCAGCTGGTTGTAACTGCAATCTCCTGGTTCTGTTATCTGTTCAGTTGCATTTGCTGTGGTTTCTCCTCCCACTCCAGCACCATTATCTATTGCAGTAGTGTTGATCCTTTAATGATCCTTCATGTGCCACATGACTGGGCCAGGAAAAATGGAGCATGAACGTGTGAACCTGGGCCAATCGGAAGCAAAAGCTTCAGTTGGAGTCAGGGCATTGTCAGGAGTTGACCTGTATCATCATGCTGTTAAAGCCTTAGTTGTACATATTTCTTCTCAGTCAATAAATCTTTTAGTTTGTTACTTAACATACACCTATGGTTACCTCTGAGGGTCTATTTTCAGCACCTTCCTATTTCTTATCTACATGCTGCCCCTTGTCCAAAAACACAGCATCAATTCCCATATGTGTACTAAAAACATCCAGCTCTCCCTCACCTACAACTCTTCTGACTCCCCCATCACAAACTTTATTCCTTTTCAACTGACTCCATCCCCCTCCTTGGCACATGAGTATAAACGCAGCATGTGTGAAACATTAGACAGCACATTGAATATCTTCTGAAATTAGTGAGAAATGGAGCGGCTGCATTGTATTGTACACAAACACAGAAAAGCTCAGACTGATTGCCTTTGATTAATGCCAACTTCACCCTAAATGCAGAATGGAAAAGTGGCTCATTCCCTTTCCTTTGATCATCATGTGCAAAACAGAAATCAATAAATATGTCTGCTGAACTCGACAGGAAGCGGAATTGAAATTTAATTATTTCTTCACTTAAACACAGCTGTGACGCACTTCGAATTTTCCAAAATCAGAATCAACAATTTGGAGTGCACAAGAGGTCAAAAAGTGTTACAAAGTTGAATGGCACATGGAAACTAATTGCCAACTTATATGGCTGCAGATCATTTTCACTGAGCACTAGCTTATATGTATGTATGATTCATTCTTGCGGTACAAGGTGTACTCATTTTTATTAATGTACATTATCTGTCTCTGTGCATTTACTCCATTTGAAAATGGGCATGAAAATGTGTTTGAAAATGAAATGCTTTCACCCCTGACATTAACAAATATACACATCTGTTTGTCATCACAGCTGAGGTTTAATGAAGTTTTAATGTACCAATGTTATGATGCATGGAGGTTATAATTAATGAGCTTTAATGTGCTAAAGATATGGGCAGGACTTAAAATGTTTGAAATTTTAGCTTTTTGGATTCTGCAAGTCTGATTTAAGACAGAAGACAATTAATGTTTAATTTCTCATATACAACAACATTGTCAAATGGATAGTGATTGAATATAAAACCATCCAATAAGTAGAATCATCTCCTCTATGATAGGCAGTCAGCATTAATGCTGACATATATGGATGGTGAGTGCAGCTGGAACTGGAGATCTTTCCTACTGGCGTCAGCTTATCAATGTCTGGGAGCTAGATCAATGCAATTTTTCATAGAATCCCTACAGTACAAAAGAAGACCATTCGGTCCATCAAGCCTGTACCGGCCACAATCACACCCAGGCCCGATTCCCATAATCCTACACATTTACCCTGCTAACCCCCCTGACATGCTGGTCAATTAAGCATTGCCAATCAACCTAACCCGCACATCTTTGGACTGTGGGAGGAAACTGGAGCACCCGGAGAAAACCCACGCAGACATGGGGAGAAAGTGCAAACTCCACACAGTGACCCAAGGTCAGATTTGAACCCAGGTCCCTGGTGCTATGAGGCAGTAGTGCTAACCACTGTGCCACCATGCCACCCCTTTAATCAGGGAATCCCTACAGTGCAGAAAGAGGCCATTCGGCCCATTGAGCCTGGACCGACAACAGGCCCTATCTCCATTATCCCACATATTTATCCTGCTAATCCCTTGACACTAAGAGACAAGTTACCATTACCAATCAACCTAACCCGCACGTCTTTGGAGTGTGGGAAGAAATCAGAGAACCTGGAGGAAACCCACGCAGACACGGGGAGAACATGTAAACTCCACACAGACAGTGACCCAAGACCGGAATTGAATCTGGGTCCCTGGCACTGTGAGGCAGCAGTGCTAACCACTGTGTTGCCATGCCGCCTGGAATAAATTCAGCCACTGACGCGATAGTGCCAACAAAAGCAATGCAGAACCAAATATGATGTATTTAAGCACAAAAATCCAGGGTGACATCTGGATACACCAGCATTTTCAAAGTGCCCACCATGGCTCCATGGTAGCACTCTCAGTTCTGAATCAAATGATTCTCCATTCAATCCCATTCCAAAGACTTGCACATTTAAACTAGGTCTAGGTGGATATTGTTGTGCAGTACTGAGGGAATGTGACTGCCAGAGATGCTATCTCAGGTAAGACATTCAACTGTGGCCCTACCCGCCCTCTTCAATGAAACTAAACGATCCCATGGCCCTATTGAAAGAAAGCAAGTGAGTCATCCCCAGTATTCTGACCAATATTTATCCCCCAATTAACGTTACAACAAAAGATTAATTGATAACTATCCAGTTTTTCTTTGTAGGATTTGCTCAGTGCAAAGTGGACGCAGTGTTTCCCACATTACAATTGTGACTACAGTTTGAAAGTATATCATTGGGTGTGAAGTGCCTTGAGACATCCTAAGGTCATGAAAAATACTCCAAAATGCAGGTTTGTTCTTTATCCCACCGATTAACTGGGCAGCACAATGGCACAGTGGTTAGCACTGCTGCCTCGCAGTGCCAGGGACTCAGGTCCAATTCCGGCCTTGGTTGTCTATCTGTGTGGAATTTGTACATTCTCCCCGTGTCTGTGCGGGTTTCCTCAGAGTGCACTGATTTCCTCCCACAGTCCAAAGATGTACAGGTTAGGTTGACTGGCCATGCTAAACTGCCCCTTAGCATCAGGGGGATTAGCAGGGTAAATACATGGGGTAACGGGGATAGAGCCTGGGTGGGATTATTGTTGGTGCAGGTTTCCTTCTGCACTGTAGCAATTTTAGGATTGTTACTGGTTCTAACCAGTAGATTTTTGCTAACCTAAGTTTATCCTGTAAAATGAAGCGAATAACGTACAAAGGTTTTATTGTGACGTTATTATCAATTCTTTTTGCAATAATTTGGTACTAATCCAAGCTCCAATGTGCAATAGCCCTTTCAAGCAAAAATAAAATTCCTTCCCAGCAGATGCTCATAATAACAACTTAAACTACACAGTAGCTAACCAGGTATAAACTCAATGGATAGAAAATTCATACACATTCATGGAGAAAAGGTAACAGAATTATTTTACAGCCATTTCATTAAAGGCACAGTAGACAAAATGACTAATGACAGACAGCTGGCTCATTGTCCAATAGCAACATCAATATTTTTGAGAATGGTGAATTATAGAGGATATAACATTTCATTGCAAGTCAACTTCAAAGCATAAAACTTATATTTAGTATGAAATGTAATAATTGGCTCCAGTCATAAAATGACAACATTCACTTCTCTGAATATACAGTGAATTTTTTCCCTTGAAGTCAATGAATTTTTCATTTCCGCCCAAGAAACTGGTTATGATCAGTGAATCTATCTGTCACAAATTATTGTGTGAAGTGCTTTGACCTGATGAGACAAGTACCTATATAATGCCTACCACCAGAAAGCCAGCACAATATTTCTTCCTAGTTCTGCTTTGGAAATGCAATTTATGATTCATAGTTAACTTCAAATTGCTGAGTGTGCATTGATATGAGCCATTAGATGACCATTATAGTCTGTGAAATTCTCCTCCCCAGTGAAGACAGGGTTTTTGAATATTTTTATGGCAGAGTTAGACAGATTCCTGATTGAGAAGGGAGTCAAGGGGTATAAGGGGCTGACAGGAAAGGAAGTGTTACAATCAGATCAGGCACGATCTTATCAAAGGGCAGTGGGGACTCGAGGGACTGAATGGCCAGCTCCCTGCTTCTAATTCTTATTTTCTTAATTTCTTCTTCAGTTCTCTGCCCAAAGGCAGATCCAACCCAATGCACCGTAATCTCCACCACAAATAGGACAAGGAGGCAGATCCCAAATCCATGCCAGTCAGAATCAGGATTGAATCTCATGCTGTGCGCACAAATCCGATCCATGCTGTCCATCCAACCAACTGTTGTAGCCTGGAACTATGGATAATGATCATAGAATCATAGAATCCCTACAGTGCAGAAGGAGGCTATTTAGCCCATTGAGTCTGCACCAACCCTCCGACCCAGGACCGACCCAGGACCAATCCCGCTCCCACCACAACCCCCCCCCCCCCGCCCCACTCCACCCTATACCTGTAACACCACACATTCACCCCACTAATGGCCTAACCTACACATCTTTGAACATTAAGGGGAAATTTAGCATGGCCAATCTACCTAACCAGCATATCTTTGGAGTATGGGAGAAACTAGAGCACTCGGAGGAAACCCACGCAGACACGGGGAGAATGTGCAAACTCTACACAGTCACCCAAGGATGGAATTGAACTCGGCTCCTTGGCGCTTTGAGGCAGCAATGCTAGCCACTGCACTACCGTGCCAATGGTAGAGGCTTCAATGAAAGTGAATGTCGCCACAGTCCCAGAGGCTGCTCTCCTCTTTGGTGAGGGAGCTGACAGGTGGGGGTTTAACCTGAGGGTCACCACACCTCAGGCGAGGGGCAGGGTTGAGGAGGCAATGTCTTTATGGATAACCTCAGCAGGTACGGGAATTGAACCCACACTGTTGGCATCATTTCGCATCACAATCCAGCCAATTAAACTAACCAACCCCCTCTAATACTGGCCATTGTATTATACAGAATACAATGCACTGTATTCACTTTAATTTCTTTATGGTATACTGAATTCTCTTGAATATTTTATATAGCAAAAATGCGTACAGTATTTTTCATGCACCTAAAGAATATACATAAAGGAAGACATTTCTGTTGCAGCTATTGTGCTCCATTGAATGGGCAAAAGAGAGCAATTTATAATTAAGTACATATGTAATTAGCACTGGAATCTTGCAATGAATGTTGGACATCTGAATGCAAAATAGCAGATGTAAGGCCTCCATGATCTGTGGCCAGACCTTGTAAAGCTGATGAGGGAACTGATGCCAACGTGGATGGAAGTGTGTCGAAAATGTCGAGTAGCTTTATAGACAGGTTCCACAATTTGCTGCTTACACTGCTTAGGCCTCATTGGGTTTATTTTAATCACAGACTTATTATTGTGTTATGCATCAAGCTTTGCTGAAGTGTGATTGTTAAAGTGTAGTGCCCCCTCAACCCCCAGCTCCCCCAGCTCCCCCAGCTCCTCTCCCTCCCTCCTCCACTCCAGCTCCACAGTGTTGGAAATAGCACTGAATGGGCAGGGAAACCTCATGCAGTTCCATTGTTTTTCCCCGTGCTGTTTCCGACATTGGCAAGATTGAAGAAATGGGAGGGGGGAAGTGTGGTGTTGGAGAGGGGGTTGGATGTTGGGCAAGGTAGGGGCGGGGTCAGCAGAGAGCAGCCAGAGGGGTGGAGTGTGTAAAAGAGCAAAGTGAGTGCTGGGGTGGGGGGTAAACCAGGGGAGAGAGGATGCAGGTGAGCCAGAGAGCACAGGGGTTCTGTCAGCGGGGAGCAGAGCCAGGTGGCATGGATACCCAAGGAATTCTGGGAGTGGCAGGCTTGTGCAAAGGCAGGAGCCAGAGGGAATTGCCACAGAATTTTGCTGTGGTTGTCTCTCTCTCTCTATATATATACCTGTCTCACTCTCCCTCAATTTCTTTCCCCTTCTTGCTCTCTTCTAATATTTAAACATTTATAAACTTAAAAAAAAGTTAGAAAAGCATTTTAAAATATTCAAACGTTGATAACAGTTTTAAAATGTGCTGTAACTGTTTTGAAACATTTAAAACCATAACAAAAACTCACCTACCATTGAGCTGAAGTTTGGCCTCCAAAGGGCTGCCTTCAGCTCCTGATAGCATTGAGGACATTGCTTCACCAGCAATGCACCACACTCCAAAGCTCCACTGTTTGTCCCAACAGAAGGCCCTGCTGCAACAAGGAGAGGGAGCTTTTGCTGAAGTTTCTGTGCAGATTGTTCAGCCAGAGAATGCCATTGCTTCGCTGCTGATAATTCCCAGACATTGGATTCAAAATCCAATAAAGAACTAAGCTGAATGCAAAATAATGCAGGGGAGAATTGTAAAGAGCAAAAAAGAGCAGCAAGTAAAGTGTGAAAGAATAAATTAGCATGCAACATAAAAGGGAAACCAAAATTATTTGATAAGCATTGTGGGAGTTAAGCTGGATGACCCCCAAAAGCAAACATGAGGATTGCATTCCAAGATTAATCCCACCCAGTCACTGCGATGCAGGCAACACGTTAAATTCATGTAGCTTGTTGTTTAAAGTGATAGTGGGGCATTACCCACACTTTCTCATTTGTGGGTGCCCTGATCTCACGAGTGGCTAGTGCTACTTAAAGGCAGCTCATACCTCTCAAAGGGGAGGTGCATTGCAGCTGCTGGAAGTGTTGGGAGCACTTTGATAAGTGAATCTGGTACTGTGATGCTTTGAAGAATGGCTGAACAAGCTGGAGCGTGAGCACCAAGGATTTACCATAAAGTACTGGAGCTCTTCATTAAAGATATGAAGAGAAATTGAAATCCACTCTATCTGCAGGGGAGCAGAAAACCACCCTGACCTATGCTCAAGAGGCAGTGGGAAAAAATAGCAGCAGAAGTCAATGCCAGGAGTGTGGCTCCAAGAATCTGGCTGCAGACGTTTAATGATCTGACAGGAGTTGTCAAGTTGAGTGAGTTCAATCGTCAAATAACAGACCCAACCATAGCCTCATCTTCCCCTCTACTTCCATAACTCACCAATCAATAATCTCGATCAGTCAGTGCTCAAGCCTTCAATTCATTGCTTTACCTCATCCTCACACAATTAATACCACGCAAACCTCAAAGTTTATACAAACTGGCAGCTATTCACATTACCAAAATATAACACATGAAATCCATTGACACATATCACTCTTACTTAGAGGAGAAAGAGGCACAAAAGTGGATGCAGCAGGAGGACCAAACCCCATTTTAGCCCCTATGGTGGGGGCATCATAGAAAGAAGCATCGACCAGACCATGGCCACCGATACTGCTGCAATATTTAATGATGAGGGGATCTGGATAACTAATCCATCTTCTCTCATCCTACCCTCACCCCATAATCTCCTGTGACTCCATCTTCTGATGGTGTAAGAACACATTTACCTTGTCCTATCCTCTCAATACATCCTGCTCTTCTCACTTTTACATTTCAGAGACTCACGAACTGGAATCTTCCCAGTCAGAAGAGGAAGAAGACAATGAAGATGTGATCTTGCATTTGGAGTGACCAGTTCAGGGACTAACAATTTGTAACTTTTAAAGGCTAGGATTGAAAAAGGATCTGCTTGTGATTAGACACTGGCCATTAGTGCAGAGGAGCCAGAGGCTGGAGAAAGGATGAAGTTGATGCCAGAGAGCCAGATAGGGCAAGGTTTCACACTCGCAGAGGATTCAGATGAGGACTTTGATGGACCATGTTATAAAAGAAGCCTGACAATAACCAAATAGAAACATAGAAACATGGAAAAACTACAGCACAAACAGGCCCTTCGGCTCCACAAGTTGTGCCGAACATATCCCTACCTTCTAGGCCTACCTATAACCCTCCATCCTATAAAGTCCCATGTACTCATCGAGGAGTCTCTTCAAAGTCCCTATTGAGTTTGCCTCCACCACCACTGACGGCAGCCGATTCCACTCGCCCACCACCCTCTGTGTGAAAAACTTCCCCCTAACATTTCCCCTGTACCTACCCCCCAGCACTTTAAACCTGTGTCCTCTCGTAGCAGCCATTTCCACCCTGGGAAAAAGCCTCTGAGAGTCCACCCGATCTATGCCTCTCAACATCTTATATACCTCTATTAGGTCTCCTCTCATCCTACGTCTCTCCAAGGAGAAAAGACCGAGCTCCCTCAGCCTATCCTCATAAGGCATGCCACTCAATCCAGGCAACAACATTGTAAATCTCCTCTGCACCCTTTGTTTGACAAAAAAACCTGTGCATAATGTCAAGGAGCTTGGAAGAGACCAGCATCATTATTTTTTCAAGGATGGAGTGATCGTGGGTTTGGAGGTATTATGCAATCAGAGGGCATCGTTGAGGCACGAAATGAATACTTTGCATCTGTCTTCGCTAAAGAAGAGGATGCTCTAATGTCACTGTTAAAGAGGTCACAGAGACATTGAACAGCATAAAAGTAAATGCTGAAAGATTACATGCAGAGCCCGAGCAGTGTGAAGTTGATCGCAACGAATGCTGCCTTAGGGTGATTGTTGCACTGTTGACAGTAAGATGCTATATTGAATAGCTTTGTGTAGAGATCTGAGAGATACTTACAGAGACAACATCAAAACAACAGAAGAGTTGCTGAAAGAAGGCACTCTGAAGCGAGCAGACAACAAGGGCCAGTTGTTGGTCATTTTATTCTTCTGATGACTGTGTCAGCCAGAGGGAGAAGCCTGGTTGCAATGTTCTCAACAATGGGCAAGTCAACAATGGAATAAAGGGATATCTGTAGGATCCCACTGCAGCTTGTCCACTGTGTGAGGGTGGGATATTTAGCAGCTCCCATTGCTGAGCTGGCTGACCATCATCGGCTGGAGTGTGATTGAGCAATGCTAGTTAAGGCCAGCTTTTCGTTTAGGTTTTTTTGTCAGCCACAGAGGAGTACCCATGGTTCACCAATAAAACAAACAAATTTCCTTGAGCATTTTCTGAGTCGTTCATTTAAGGATCAATTTTTAACCCCATCAGTTCCTGTTACCAATGGGTTGAGTGAGTGCAGTGTAAGATCCCATCAATTCGTATTTCAAAATTGTTATGTTGTAGCACTCTGATTTGCATATAAGAAATGTCCTCCTAATTGAGACAGGTAGGAAATCCAACCAGCCATCTTAGCACCCTCCTCAAGATGATGCAGCACCAGGTTAAATGGGTCAGTAAGTGACCCAATGCCATTTTTGGGCCACTGTTTATAATGAAGCCAAAGTTGCCCTTATGTGTGGATACTTATTTAATTAGGTGATTATCTGAAAGGTACATTGGACTCAATTCACTGATATTCAGCCTGCATCATAGAATCATAGAATCCCTGCAGTGCAGAAGGCGGCCATTTGGCCCACCAGGCCTGCACCGACAGCAATCCTACCCAGACCCTATCCCTGTAACCGCACGTATTTACCCGACTAATCCCCCTAACACTAAGGGGCAATTTCTCATGGCCAATCCACCTAACCAGCACATATTTGGAGTGTGGGGGGAAACCGAAGCACCCAGAGGAAACCCATGCAGACAGGGGGAGAATGTGCAAATTCCACACAGACAGTGACCCAAGGCCGGAATTGAACCCGGGTCCATGGCGCTGTGAGGCAGCAGTGCTAACCACTGTGACGCTCCTGGTGTCCCTGGTAAAGATCGATTACTTTCTTTTGTTAATTGTATAGTTTCCAAGTATGTTAATGGTATGAGTTTGTTGGCCAGCACAGTGCTCTGGGAACAAGACTGCATTGTGTTTCTAAATTAAATGTCTTCCAAGTGACATTCATGATCCTGAACAGCCTGTCCCTTTCACAATCCATCTGCAACAGAAAAACTCTATTGTGTTTTCATCACCTCCAAACGTGATTGTGCCAAAACACATCTGGCCGTTCTCTCAGTTTCCAATCTCTAAACTTTGGCACATCCCAAACTCTGCTGCCCAAAGACAATCCCAGACTCACCCAACACACCCACCTGCACACATTTACTCTGGCTCCCAGTCAATATGTGCTTTAAAACTTTAAACTATCGTGCATCTGTTTAAATTCCTTCAAGGTCTCACTTCTCCCTATCTCTACAGCACCCTCCACAACCCTCTCACATTCCCCATCTCCATCCAACTCCGTTTGCCTCATCATTGCCATTTATGCTTTCATCCACCTAGCCTGCGCAATTGGAAATGATCTTTCTCACTTCCCTAAGACATTCTTCTAAATTAATCTCTTTAACCATATTTTGGCCACTTTTCTGAATCTTTCTTTCCTCTCACTTTTGTGAAATGTCCTCGGCTATATTTCTACTATAATTGACTGTGATAAATTCAAATTGTTGCTTTATTTAAGTTTTGGTGGTTTCCATTCAGCCTATATCTCAAATCTGTTTGATCTTCTGTCAATAACGTTATGAATCACAGCCACCTGATTTGATTAATTTTGTTTAATATTTAATAATTAATTAGTTTGCACTTTCAAAGACCTCTTCAATAATAGAAGTAGGGTGGCACGGTGGCATAATGGTTAGCACTGCTGCCTCCCAGCGCCAGGAACCTGGTTCTATTCCTGGCTTGGGTCACTGTCAGTGTGAAGTTTGCACATTCTCTCCATATCTGCGTGGGTTTCCTCCAGGTGCTCCGATTTCCTCTCACAGTCCAAAGATGTGTGGGTTAGGTTGATTGGCCATGATAAATTGCCCCTTAGCATTAGGGAAACTAGATGAGGTAAATGCATGGGGTTATGGGGATAAGGCCTGGATGGGATTGTAGTCGGTGCAGACTCGATGGGCTGAATGGCCTTCTTCTGCACTGTAGGATTCTATGAAGTTGAGCCAATGCCACCATTTGGGTGTAGGGGTTATGGGTTGTGACCTTCTTGGGCCATTACCTTGGAGGTAGGTAGCATCAAAATGTAGTGCTGCCCATTCGTTTACTTGTAATGGGGCCTACACTGTAGCTGCCTGAACATTCAGCAGGGGGTCCCAGCATCGTGTGCTAACAGTGAAGCCAGCCTGCTGCACATCAAAGGCAGAGCTGCACTAAATCATAGGAGGCTATTCCTGAATACTATTGCTGCAATTCTAAAGAGGGCATAAGGAACGCCAATGGAGAGGGAGGGGTCCTAAGTATACAAAAGCAGCACTGAAAGTTTTAGTCATTGAGGTGTATTTGAATTCAATAAAAAATCTGGAATTAAAAGTCTAACGATGACCATGAAACCATTGTTGATTGTTGTAAAAACCCATCTGGTTCACTAATATCCTTTAGGGAAGGAAATATGTCATTCTTACCCAGTTTGGGCTATATGTAACTTCAGAGCCATTGCAACACGGTTGGCTCTTAAATGCACTCTAAAATGGAAGGCAGTTAGGAATGGACAATAAATGGTGGCCCAGCCAGCAATGCTCACATCCCATGAATGAATAAAAAGAAAGTATAAGAGGAGTGATGCCATGGTTCCACATCATCAACCTCTCGCGTTTCTCAATGAAACATACCATCATCACTGAAGATGAAGGGAAAAGTCACAATAATTGTGCCTCGTCATTCTAAATAACTTCTTAGTTATCAAATTTCAGAGCTCTTGCATGATTTAAGTTTAAGTTGATTTATTAACATCTCAAGTAGAGTTTTTCAATATCACATTTATTAATTCCTGTTGAGTAGCCATTGGTTTAAATGAAGTGGAGGATGCTGATCATTGCAGATGTTGGATAATCGGGTGTCTCTGAAAGCTTCTCTGTCTGAGAGTTCTCTCTCAGCAGCTGTCTGTGACCCTGCTGTGCCCTTCACTTGTCTAAGTTTTTCTGTCCCAAGGGCCCAGCTTCTGCATCTGTTTGCGCTTCAAGAATCTCAATATCGAAGTAGCAAAACTGTAAAGTACATAGAATGCCACCAGAATCCACAGAACAACATCAGTAGCATGCCCAAAAGGGATTCGCCCTTTATCTGGCCATCCCAAATTTCCCTACAGCCTTCCAAAGACTCATCAATTTAAATTTGAGTGTGAATTTGTTCTTTTTTGTGACATTTTGCTGCTTCACTGATGGTCCTCCTTCATGGTGTTAACAGTCACTGCAGCGTTTGATAACTTTTAACTGAAAGAAAACTCCACCTTTATTGTGAAAGAGTGCAGGAGGCACTGGTCTGCTTAAGGATAAATAAATCATGGCTCTTCTCTGATCACTGATAGGCAGAAACCAGTCGTTGCATGCTCAGCATTACAGGAGTGAAAACTTTCATTTTACATAACGGTTCAGCTTTCGTTAGGGGCTTTCGTGGTCACATTTAGCTGCAAACACTCATGTAAAACCAGCAATCCTGCCAGCTCAATTGCCTTTCCCCATGTCAAATACAATCAGCTAACTTGTCTGAGCAAAACAAAAGATTAATTGCTTGCCTTCTGCAATAATAGGCAAAAATACTGACTGAAGTTGCCTATTGCCACTTGGAATGAGCCTCGAGCTGCACTCAGTGAAGTAATGGTTTTCTGAGCTACAGCAAGTGCTGCCCTGTTCTTTCAGAATTCACTCTAGAATGAAGCAGAGCTTAGCCACAGCCTCCTTATAGATAACACGAGGGACATCTTCAAACAAGCTCTTCTGGGTCTATATTCCCCGATGGCTAGGCATCCACAGGAGCACTGGTTTATTTTGCGATGTTATCTCATAGACTTGGCCTCTGTGCACTATTATTATCATTCTTTACCTCTCGCCCGCAGATTTTCCATGGGATAAGCAGCTATTAGAAGAGAAACTAAATGGGGTGTAAAACCATCAAATCTAATCTTAATTCCAAATGCCAGCCCTTTGCCAGTCGGTCTTCCAGACTGACTCATTTCTAAACTATTAGAATATTGAGGCCTTGATCTCTTACAGAATTAAAATATTAAAGAACTATTTAGAGGATGGAATGGTTACAAGACAAGGATCCCAATGACTGACTGGAATTAAATAAACATAAATAAATAAAGTACATTTGCATTGAATTTGCATGACTAATGTTCCACAAAAAGTGTCTTTCTACTCATCTCAGCTTGTTTTCAATGACTTGTCTGTTCTCCCAGTGTAGGCATTCGGCACTGTACCTCTTAGCAGCCGTTTCTGGAACATAAACACCCTGCAGAGAATAAAAACATTCAACCCCCATACCCAAATGTAAGGTTTTCCGTGCCCATTTATTAACTTCTCATATCTTCACTGCCTATAATTTGCATTCAGCAAAAGAAAAACTTTGAAACACAACCAAAGAATAAGTAAACAAATTATTTGATGTCTTAAGCCTGTGATGAACCGTTCCATTGGACATCACTGCAATGATTTGGAAGATTTCTATGTTTGAAATGTTATAAATGGACAGTTAATTGAACTCAGAATGCTATATCTTTAAAGTAATACCTTTATGTTTGTTTCAGGGACTACTAATAATGTGAAGTGATTAGGTCCGTCCATTCTTTGAAGGAGCCTTCCATTTTGACATCCTACCTGTCAACCAGGTAGTTGAGTCAAAGTTTAGCAGTGTAGAATTTTCTAGTGATATGAAAAGTTTATTTATTCATGACAATATGCCCCTTCTACTAATCAGCTTCCTTGTGAAGTTAAACTCTGTGAAGGCAAGCCAAGAGTTGCATCCCTCAAGAATGGCACCAGATCTGGTATGTGTCTGATACTGGTTGATACGGCACATCTCCTGTAATCTGATCCCTAAACAGTGAAATTTGCTTAACACAGGGAACAATAATCTGGACACCTTTTCTAGTTTGCAATGTGATGCTCCCTGAATCAGTGTAGGTACCTGGCCTTTTAGTTAAGGTGAACTTATGAATTAGGAGCCATTTAATGAGATCATGATTGAACAGATTTTGGCCTCAACGCTGCTTTCCTGACTACCCACTTAGAACCTTTGATTACCTTGTCAAAGAAAAATCTATCTAAGTCAGCCTGAAATATATCCAAGCACCCTGTCTTCACTACTCTCTGGGGAAGAGAGTTCCACAGACTAACAAACCTAAGGGGTACATTTACAAAGATCCTGGTAGCACTGTGTGTCTTCCTACATGAAGTTCTTTACCTCTTGTCCTCAGATTTCCCATTGGCTATGCGTTGGTTGTTGCAGTAGAAGGCTTTGTTCCCTCTGCAGCCAGTTTTCAAGGCCTCCCAGTTTTTGAGAAGGCAAAAGATTGCAGAGAAAATGAATAAATTAAGGTAGCCAGCAAGGGGAAGGGAATCGAATAAGAGGTCATGGCTCATGTAACCACATGGCATGCCATCAATAATGTCCTGTATTGTGGGGATTGTATGCGGACAGCTGGTTCCTGTCATGTTGCCTCACATTTTCCAATCATGAATAAGGTTTTGGGGAATAGCAAGATATATTTGAACTACATCATACATGTGTGCATGGAAGATTGAGGAATTTGGTAGGTATTTCCCTCATTGTTTGAAACATGGAAGTTCAAAGCTGTGGTTGCCTTGATTATGACTTGCAACGACTTCCCCTCTTTGTTGCTGCGATTTGTCAATATGGTGGTAGGGAGTGTCTAAAGATTAGTGATTGCTTTCTTGGACAATCTTTGCATATACATTTTACCCAACATGCAAAGGTCTGAGATTATAAACAAGGCTTTCAGCATTAGGATAGGTTTTCATTGAAACTTCTTTTCCAGAGACCAAAAAGGAATGATCCCATTGCTCTCCACAAAAAAAGCACACAATGCTTGTCCGTGAGGGGAAACAGGAAAAGGTCACAGATAATGAATGGTCAGCTCCGATAAATTTAGCTGACTTTTTTTCTCCAAAACAGGATGAGCACAGAAGCAGTGGGTGACAGCCAGCTACACAGAAAACAATATTTTAGCATATTTAACAACAAAGATAGAACTTAAGAAAAAGACAACTCATGTTGCATCTGGTTTATACAGAAGCTGAATGTCTGAAGTGCGGTTTAGGTCCTATGGAACTTAATCTTCACTCATCTTTTGTCAGGGCCTCAAAGAGCCTAGTATATAATAGTTGCATGGGCTTTGAACACAGACACCTCTGGGACTCATTGTTATGTGCTACGCACCCAGGACACAGGACAGGCCCCAGGTTTCAGCTTCCCATAATGTGAAAGGTGGGTGGTCAACGAACCGCAGAACTATAGGCATTGAAGATCACTCTATTGGCTCCTTAGTTGAGAAGTAATCATTGGTCCTGTTATGTGCTACCCAAATCATTCATGAGATTACAGGTAACAGAAATAGAAAATGTTGGAACACCCAGTAGATCAGGCAGAATCTATACGGCAAAGCAAAATATTGACTTTTCAGATATTGCACTGAATAAGGGTATGGATTCCAGTCTGTAAGAGATTTGATCTGTTTATGGAATTGACTGTTCGGTCATAAACAACATCAAAGCATTGCGAGAATGCCTGAACTACGACAAGCACATTAAAGAACAAAAAGAACAAACCACAGTACAGCACAGGCACAGGTCCTTCGGCTTGGCCCAGGACTTATCTACTTTAATGCTTTTTAAGATGCCCAACACCTCCTTCTTTTGGATATCGACATGACCCAAAATATCTACACACCCTACCCTAGGCTCCTCATCCATCAAGTCCCTCTCTTTGGTGAATACTGAATTAAGCTCGAATTTGTCTTCAGATCATTAAAGTGTTCAGATCTTATTTTACCTATCTTAATGTTATTGCTAACCATGTTGAATCTGACCTTTTCGCGTGATATTTATTTGAAGAAAGCAATTCCCACCGCTGGCATAGCTGACAGGGTAACGTGTTCTTACTCATCGTTTTCCCATTCCCATGCTGGAGCTAAAAAAATCAGCACCTTTTTATTCTCATCTCATCAAAATTATTCTAAGAAGCTGCTTCATTTTAGTACACTGCGACAATTTAACAGCATGAGTGTTCGCACATATTGGAATTTAAATTTTTTTTTCCATGTTTGCATTGAAGGGATGGATTTCAAAGCAGAGAGAAAATTATACTAACTCACATCTTGAAAAGAAAACAGATTTTAATTAAAAGTAGTTAAATTAACGTACTTGATTTTGATCTTGATTACCCAAAGGCTGTAAATGATAAAAAATTGATTGATTTCTTCTGGTCTTTGATAAACATCACCCACCCATTGTGCTGGGAGGTCCTTACTTCCAGCAGCTCAGCAGAAATTATTTGGCATCAGCTTTCCTTTTGGGCAGTGAACACAAGGGAATAGCCAGGTTTCTCAAATAGAAAGCTGTGACTGCAGTCAGGTCCAGCAAAGATTATAAGGAGGTTACAATGCAGGAGGGCAATTATTAAATTATTTTCTTTCAGTCAAGCAAGATGACCCAATGAGGTGGGGAAGTATAGCACATCGAGTAATTTGTACTATTAAACAGGGACTTGTCAAATTGTTTGAGTGAAGCGAGTTGAAATATAAATTGTGTTGGTTATCTAGAATCATAGAATCAGACAGCGCAGATGAGGCCTTTCAACCCATCAAGCCGGCTCCAACACATTTGAAACACCTGAACTCCCACCAATCCCATCTGCCAGCATTTTGTCCATAGACCTGAATGTTATGACGTGCCAAGTGTTCATCCAGATACTTTTTAATGGATGTGAGGCGACCTGCCTCTATCACCCTCCCAGGCAGCGCATTCCAGACCGTCACCACTCTCTGGGTAAAAACGTTTTTCCTCATATCCCCCGAAACCACCTGCCCCTCACCTTAAACCTTTGTCCCCTTGTGACTGACCCTTCATCTAAGGGGAACAGCTGCTCCCTATTCACTCCGTCCATGTCTCTCGTAATATTGTACATCTCGATCAGATCGCCCCTCAATCTTCTCTGCTCCAGTGAAAATAACCCAAGCTTACGCAACCTCTCTTCCTAACTTAAATGTTCCATCTCAGGCAGCATCCTGGTGAATCTCCTCTGCACCCCCTCCAGTGCAATCACATCCTTCCGATAATGTGGCGACCAGAACTGCACACAGTACTCCAGTGTGGCCTCACCCGAGTTCTATACAACTCCAACATGATTTCCCTGCTTTTATAATCTATGCCTCGATTCATAGAAATCATAGAAACCTTACAGTACAGAAAGAGGCCATTCGGCCCATCGAGTCTGCACCGACCACAATCCCACCCAGGCCCTATCCCCATATCCCTACATATTTACCCAACTAATCCCTCTAACCTATGTATCTCAGGACACTAAGGGGCAATTTTTAGCATGGCCAATCAACCTAACCCGCACATCTTTGGACTGTGGGAGGAAACCCGAGCACCCAGAGGAAACCCACGCAGACACGAGGAGAATGTGCAAACTCCACACAGACAGTGACCCAAGCCGGGAATCGAACCCAGGTCCCTGGAGCTGTGAAGCAGCAGTGCTAACCACTGTGCTACTGTGCCAATTGATAAAGGCAAGTGTCCCATATACCTTTTTCACCACAGTACTAACATGCCCTTCGCTTTCAGTGATCTGTGGACAAACACGCCAAAGTCCCTTTGTTCTACAGAACTTTCTAGTGTTCTACCATTCATTGAGTGCTTTCTTTTCAAATTACTCCTTCCAAATTGTATCATCTCACACTCTTCAGGGTTAAATTCCATCTGCCACTTATCTGCCCATTTCACCATTCTGTCTATATTTTCTTGTAGCCCAATACACTCCGCCTCACTGTTAACCACTGCAAACTTACTAATCCTACCTCCCACATAGTCATTAATGTCATTGATATAAATGACGAATAATAGGGGGCCCAACACAAATCCTTGTGGTACCCCACTGGACACTGGCTTGTAGTCATGAAAGCAGCCTTCTGTCATCACCCTCTGTCCCCTACAACTGAGCCAATTTTGAATCCACTTTATCAAATTACTCTATATCCCATGTGAATTTACAGGTCTTCCATGTGGGCGGCACGGTAGCACAATGGTTAGCACTGCTGCTTCACAGCTCCAGGGTCCCGGGTTCGATTCCCGGCTCGGGTCACTGTCTGTGTGGAGTTTGCACATTCTCCTCGTGTCTGCGTGGGTTTCCTCCGGGTGCTCTGGTTTCCTCCCACAGTCCAAAGATGTGCGGGTTAGGTTGATTGGCCAGGTTAAAAATTGCCCCTTAGAGTCCTGAGATGCGTAGGTTAGAGGGATTAGTGGGTAAATATGTGGGGCTTGGGTGGGATTGTGGTCGGTGCAGACTCGATGGGCCGAATGGCCTCCTTCTGCACTGTAGGGTTTCTATGAAACCTTGTCAAAGGCTTTGCTGATATCCATATAAACTACAACGACTGCACAATCTTCACCTACACACCTGGTCACCTCCTCAGAAAATTCAATCAAATTTGTTAGGCATGACCTCTCTCTGGCAAAGCCATGCTAACTATTTCTGATCAAGCTTTGCCTCTCCAAATGGAGATAGATGCTCTCCTTCAGAAGTTTCTTTAATAGTTTCCCTACCACTGACGTGAGACTCACTGGTCTGGCCCTGGTTTATCTCTACAACCCTTCTTAAATAGCGGAACTACATTAGTTGACTTCCAGTCATCTGGCACCTCCCATGTGGCCAGAGAGGAATTGAAAACTTGGGTCAGAGGCCTTGCAACCTCCACCCTTGCCTCCCACAGCAGCGTGGGGCACAATTCGTCTGAGCCTGGATAATTATCCAGGAGTGGATAAATCTCCACCACTAAACCCCTTTGATATGATCCTTAGCTTGTAACAGTCTCCAGAACACTGGGGCTAAAGGCAGGCTGAGGCTGTGCAACTAAATATAGAGAAGTGTTGCAAAATCTGAAATGGAAACAGAAATCTCTTGAAGCGAAAAGCTATTTGTGGTGAAGGATTAAACAATACCCAAAATATAATCCCACCTTCATCTTCCAACTGCTTATGGATCAGTTGGAGATTCCAGCATTTTTCAACTTTAGGAGCAGGAAGGTTCGTCCAGCATCGGGATATATCATGGGGTAGAAATTGGCCTCGGAAGTGGCAGTTGCTGACCGCCTAGGGCATTCATGTAAAACAGCTGTTTTACTGTTAAATGTATGAATTAGGATCTTAATGTCTGCTTAGGATCCTGCTACTAAACTTGGCAGAAATGACTCGAATGTGCACCACACAAAGGGATTGCTGGAGGCCACTGATAAACAGATAAGACGCCTTTTTTTCAACTCACCTCGATATGGAGCCATGAGGTACATCTCACGGCTCCACAGCAATATGGTGTCTCACCCAACTTTCCTGTTCCCTGACGCACCACTTCCACCCCACCCTGGGCTGACTGTGGGATGCTCGATTGACACCCACACCTCACCAGTTTTTGGAAGATAATGGCTTGGGGTCCCACTTGAAACAAATGTTGGACTAATATCTTCAGCTGTACATTTCAGGTCTGATGTCTACTTTCACTGGGTTCTGTCTCAACACCAATTTCTCCCTGCAATGCTGTATCAAGGAAGTAACTATATAATCCAGAATATTTTCACTTATTAGATCAACAGAATAATTTATTTTCGACCTATTTTATCTATTCGAACAGTTTGTATGTGTTTAAGTCACTGATGGAGAGTTTAAGCTCCATTACTTTAAAGTTTATTTATTAGTCACAAGTAAGGCTTATATTAACACTGCAATGAAGTTACTGTGAAAATCCCCCAGTCACCACACTCCGGCACCTGTTCAGGTACACTGGGGGAGAATTTAGCATGGCCAATGCACCTAACCAGCACATCATTTGGGCTGTGGGAGGAAACCGGAGCACCCAGAGGAAACCCATGCAGACACGGGGAGAATGTGCAACCTCCACACAGACAGTGACCCAAGCCAGGAATCGAACCCGGGTCCCTGGCGCTGTGAGGCAGCAGTGCTAACCACTGTGCTACCATACTTATTTATACTATTTTGCTGGGTCCCCTCCCACTGTGTATTCACAGAATCCTATTCCAATGCTTCCCATTCTCCACCCTCAGAAATAAAGATTCCTCTAAAAATCTGCTACTCATTTCTTATCCCACATCTCACCCATCCACGACTGCTGTCCTTTTTGAATAAACCTCGGCAATTGGTCCCCCTGTGTCTCCAATTTTAAATCCTCACTTTTTCTCCTCTCACAGTCTCCCCGATCCATGTCATGTAACCCAGCCCAACAGTACGACCTCTTCCACCCCTAATGAATGACTGATCTTTTGTGCATTCCTGTCTCCATTCCTTTGCCGCACCATGATTCTGTCTACATTTCCCGCTGCCTCGGAAAAGCAGCCAGCATAATTAAGGACCCCATGCACCCCGGACATGCTCTCTTCCACCTTCCTCTGGGAAAAAGATACAAAAGCCTGAGGTCATGTACCAACCGACTCAAGAACAGCTTCTTCCCTGCTGCCATCAGACTTTTGAATGGACCTACATCGCATTAAGTTGATCTTTCTCCCCTAGCTATGACTGTAACAATACAGTCTGCACTCTTTCCTTTCCTTCTCTATGAACGGTATGCTTTGTCTGTATAGCGCGCAAGAAACAATACTTTTCACTGCATATGACAATGTAGCAAATGACAATATGACATGTGACAATAATAAATCAAATCAAATCACCAAAGCCCCACTCTCGAGCATTCCCTCCCTAAATCCCTATTCTTCCTTCGTTAAAACCCACCTCTTCAACTGAGATTTTAGTCATCCTTACTTTTTTTTAGTTTGGCACTTTTTCGGAAACCCTCCATGAAGTGTCTCGTAACACTCGTCTATAGGAAAGGCACATGCAAACTGTTGTCGATAGAACTAACATCCTTGCGCCTATATACATATATGTATCTACCAGTCGTACAAATTATTAATATGGTTAATGAACACAGCCAAGGCACTGAAGTGGATAATATCAGAAGAGATACATTTATTTAAATCAAGAGTTTTTCCCCCTTTAAAAACACAAGAATTCGCATCTTGCATGAATAGTCCTGTGATGACAGCATTTTGCAGCTTAAGAAGCGGTATGCTTCAGGGAATAAAGCCTGATTTAGTGCAGATATCGTCACCACTCGCACGGATTACTATTTCAAAACTGCCAGCGCCTACGAAAACCCTCCTGCCAAATGGATCTGCAATAATGGGCAGGTGTTTCTCCGCGGCAACTTTACTGTGGCAATGGGCGAAATACAGTTTGAAGAAGCATTTGTGATGGAATTTGCTGCAAACTAAACCGCGGGGTGCCACCTTGAGGCAGAGGCTCCTACTACATTACCTGGCTGGTGACAAAGATTGAATATCCCAAGCTAGCATGTTACAGATTGGCCTGATGTGAAAGACGCCAACATTTACGACTATTACAAGACATCCAGCAATTATTTCTTCTTCTATGTATTCCTCCCTCCAGCCCTTTGACCCACCATGCTTTCAAGCGCCTCAATTTTCTTCCTGGAAGGACTTCGATCATAGGAAATCTCTCGGTACAGTTAATTGTCATTAATTCTCTCTTACCTGAGTTTAACCTCCCTTGTTACTCCAGTCATGCAGCAACGAAATTAAACTTTCCGAGCCCTTCTTGTCATTGTACGTGCGACATTTTCAAGTGAGCTGAAGTTCAGATCTGATTATCGAAGGATTGGACGGTTGTGAACAAGTCTTGAAGTCCGACATCAGTATTATCAATTCTGCAGAAGGGTCATCGAGACTCGAAGTGTTGGCTCTATTCTCCCTCCACAGACGCTGAGATTTTCCAGCATTTTTCTGTTGGTGTTTCAGATTCCAGCACCCGCAGCATTTTGCCTTTATTTTACTGAGTGTTATTCCTGTGTAGTCCTCTTTCTGTCGCCTTCCATTCGAATGAAGGGATTTAGTGTAATTTGGAAGGAGATACCACTGACAACACACACAGAGGTTAAGCTATTCGCGCGTTCTTGACAGTGAGTTGATGTTTTAAACTTGTGCAGAATGCAGAGCTGGATGTGATTTATTTATCCGTGGTTATTTAATACAACGAAAAGGTGAGACTGTCATGGTATTGCATGTTCTGCTAAACGCACTTCCCCGCGCCATCTGTCACCTATGCTTGTAATATATTTATAGACATTATAATTTATCATCGGATTAAGTTGATTAATATCTTAAAGATGGACCATTTGTTGCTGTGCTACAGTGTGTTTTTTGATGTAATGATTGATGATCCTGAGAACTTGGCTGTTCCATGCTGTTTGCTAAACTCTTATCCTGCCAGGGACAGGGGAACATGCGGTCCGGGGTCCAAAATAGAAAGGTATGCTACAACCTCAGTCGCAGCTCCCTCTACCAAGAGTTAACCCTAACAGTCCACAGCAAACCAAAACAAAACTAAATCAAAAGAAAACCAGCAGCACATTTCCCCCACAGCCGAAGACAGCAGATCAACATTTTCCCCTCTCCACAAATGAAAACTCCAGTGATAAGGAAACAGTTTTTGTTTGCACACAGACTGGTAGGGTACGACAACACGGCTCACATGCTTACACCGGGGGGACTGCAGTTATTTTTACTGACTCTAATTCCGCTGTGGAAGATCAGCCAACAAGATCTGGATAATATATCAAGAGATGGTCTTTGACAGAGATGGGAGATTTCTGTGCTCCGGATAAATCTGGTGTTAGGTGACAGAACAAACAAGACAGTGTTTCGACTTACCCACCAGAGCTGGACTAGGGGAGTGTCCCACACGAATAGT